>NC_137656.1:27708425-27863425 GCF_963422515.1 Blennius ocellaris | reverse complement strand
CTTCAGTATTAAAAAAAACAACTCCTCTGGCTCAAAAAAAGAAATCCTAAATAAACTATTTTTCTTGCATTTCTTGTTATGAAATGTTGCTTCTTGTTGAAGCTGAGGGTGGAAAAAGTGGATTTGTGGTATTTTTCCACAGTCGTCATGAGGCTCAGACTTGTTCAGGCAGCTGTGGTATTTTCATCATGCAATAATTTAACACACATGGAGAATTCAAGAAGGCTTTAACAATACTCACTTTATTAAAGAGTCAGAATTACATTAATATTTTCAGATTACATTATTCATCCCTTTCTATAGCACACCTCAGTGTCCATGGAGTTGATACATTTTTATCAGCAAATGTTTACTATTCAATTTATGAAAATGCAGATTAAAACAAAAAACTGTCCAGCCAGTAAGTTAATTTCAGTAAAATAAATTTGTGCTATTTTCTCTCACAGACTCCCTCCTGGAGAACCATCTCCTAAATCCACAAAGTGGAGCCAATCTAATCACACATACCGTATTATTATGTGTTGCTGTTTGATGGGGAAGCAGGATCATATGGCACTCAAAGTCTTGGTAGCTGGTCCTCCATTGTCACAATTAGTCCAGACTGTTTAGAAGAAACAGTCAAAAGAAAAACAAATAGACAAGAAGACATTATTTATGGAAAAACAACAAAATACCTTGGTGCCATCAGACACATGGATTTCATCCCCTCACAATGCAAACAAACCTATTGTGACATTTCTTTGCTTTTCGTCCTGGAGAGACGGCAGAGTCCTGGAGAGATGGCAGAGTCCTGGAGAGACGGCAGAGTCCTGGAGAGACGGCAGAGTCCTGGAGAGACGGCAGAGTCCTGGAGAGACGGCAGAGTCCTGGAGAGACGGCAGAGTCCTGGAGGAGCTGGAGGTCCAGCTGAGGGCTTCCAGACTTGTGACTCACCTGCCCAGCCTCTGGAGCTACTGAAAGCCATGATTTGAAGTCCAAGTTTAATTTGCATGAAAACGTCATCAAAATCAGCCAAGAAAGGCAGAACATGTCAGAGACTGTTGTGGCTGTTTTACAGACCGGCCTCTTAAACCTGTGCATTCGCACACCGACATCCTGGAGCCAATCCACTATTTAGACTCAAACAAAAAAGTCTCCACATTGAAAAGCCCCAAATCATCTCCACAAACAGGAGGACGACCCATAAAAACATTAAAGCTGCTCCACGGAAACCTTACCATGCATGTACTTTATTTAATATACTGTTGTTGTTGATTCATTTGACCTTACTGAGTGAGAGAAACTGGACCTGCTTGTTGCTTTACCTGTTGCTGTGTCTGTGATTGGCATGTGCTGATGGTTGCCTGGCAACATGGCACATCAAAATGAGTAGGTGTGAGCTAATGCTCATTATGGATTCATCACTACTTGCAGTCTACAGTCTGCCAGGTGACGTCACCTGGAGGTGCAGCAGCGCCACACTTGAGTCAGCACCTTCACACACCAGAAAAAAGAAAGTGACTACACACAGAGAGTTTTCCTCCTCTCCTCTCCAGTGATCTTTAGATCTGCTGGAAAATCGAATGTGTGTCTTTTACTGTGTATTTCACTGTCATACTTCTTTCTAATAATGTAGACAGTAGACATAATAGGAAATATTGAGTGTGACACCCCAGCAGCAGCTGTCCTTACTGTAGTGTCTGACCACCATGCCACTTTGTTTTAATTATAATAAATGTTTTTCCAAATGTATTTCAAGACACATCAATAAATAACAATCATTGACATATAACCGTACATAACCATAACTTACTGTCTGTAATCCCTTATTTTGTTCATGTTGTATCAAATGAAAATGTTTTAGATAAATACACACATGTGAGGACTTGGCCAGGTGTATCCTGCCCTGGGATTGACTCCAGTACATGTTTTTACCCTTTACTGTGAACATATCGCGGTTTTATTTTGTTTTTGTTTTAAGAACTGGATTAAAAAATCTGCTCCATGTTTATATTTCCTGTTGCACATGACCACAAATACCTTGAATGACGAAGTTTAAGTCCATCGATACATTTTCTGTTCTTATCTGTACCATACTTTGGATGTCAAGGTGACACTGGTCAATGGGCTGATTAGAAATTGACATCCAGTGAACTTTTTCATGTCGACAGTTTCTCAAGCTGGATGGCAACATCCCAAACAGCAGAAGAGAAAATAGCCAGATAATAATAATCTACAGCAGTGATTCAACTGGTGGATCGGGAGGCAGCCAACTGGTCAAAAATAATTACAGTAATACTGTAGCGTCTTGTGTTGGACGTTTATTTTGGTCTTTTATTTTGAAAAACACTTTTGTTTTTACAGGCATGCCTCAGAGACGTGCAGTAGTGACGTCTCCAAGATAAACCTCTCAATTGTTTTTCACTGAAGTTCAATTGCTTGTGACGCTGCTCAGATGCCAGATGCTGCTGAGCAAACGGCCTGGTCTCCTTCCACTAACGACCTGCTTTGGTCTACATTTTATTTTGAGCAGTTTCGATGTTTATGTTGTTCACTTTTGTACATGCTGTTCTCAGTCTTCCTTAGTTTAATTTTTATGTGCTCTGGATATACCAAGTATGTTGAATATTTGTTGTCATTAAAAAAAAAAAAAAACACCCTTTTAATAAAACCCAGAATGGAATAATTGGTTATTAATGTGACAAGATGCTGAGCCTAAAATATAAACACTTCCCGTTATCACTTAATGTGGGCAGTCAAGAAAATGATTCCCTCAGTAGTATCATAATTTCAATCATTATTTCCCTCGTTCTTTTTTGAATTAACTACATCTCAACATTTCAGCTCCATGTGTTCTTCAGAATGTTTCACAGGGTGTAACGCCCGACCTCCTGCCACTCAAGCTCTGCAGTTCAGCTGCAACCTCCTTTTGGAGAGGACTCCAGCAGACCCATCAATGATTTGCAAATTACTGCTCTTTGGAAAAAATAAGCTTCAAAACTGAGAGTGAAATTTAGCTTTGTGTTGTGCAGATTCTGATCATCAGTCGACTGTGCTGAAAGACAACACACAAGCAAAGTGAAAATAAATGGATGAATAATAATAATAATAATAATAATGTCAACACTTCATTAAAGAGACAGGAAACATTCGCATCTTTTTTCTTTTTTTTATTAAATTATCATTCAATAAATACCAAATAATATAATAAATAACTAAATATCAACAAAGACAACAAGTAGTGTGGCTCAGAGGAGCGTCAGTTCAACGTGTAAATCCTCCAGTTTGCTCTCAGACCTGCCAGTGCAATTCAAGTCTGTGAAAACCACAAAGTTCAAGTTTTATCAAGTTCAAGTTTCAGTTTTTCTGTTTCCAAGAGTTCAGTTTGTTTGTTTTTTTTCTTTTGTTCTGTCTTCCCTTTCTTTTCTTGGGACCTTTTCAAGTGTCCTATCCGAGTGGTCGATCCGGGGAGGACTGCAGCCAGCGAGGAGCCGGGCCATGACGCGCTCTTGCCGGCTGAGCCGTGCGGGGCGCACAGCTTTCACTCCAGCGCGGGTCGTGTTCGGTCCCAGGGCGCCCGGAGGTTTCCTCGGGCGGGTTGCATTTAAAGCAGCCCGCTGGGTGTCTCGGTTGTCGCTACCCGGTGGTAGACCAGCAGGGCCACCATGTAGCTCTTCCCGGCGCTCTGCTCCAACGTGCGGCTGCTCTCCGGCTCCTGCACGGACGTGGGGCAGGTGGTGTCCGGGATCATCAGCTCGGTACCGTCCTCACAGCTTGTCTTTTGGGTCGACAGCAGTTCGGAGCTGGCGCTGAGATCTGCCAGCCGCAGAGCGCGCTCCTCCGCCGACGGCACGGGGAAACCCTGGCACGCGCTCTCCGTGCTTCCCAGCTGCGTCTCGGCACACGGATCCTCGGTGTAGATCTGCCACAGCACCACCAGGCACAGGAGGGTCAGCCAGCGCTTGGCCTGGTTCTTCTCAGGTGGCGGGAGGTGCATACGGACCTTGGCGGGGTACATAACCCGCGTGCAGCGCTTCTTGGGTCGGATGGGCACGTAGGAGCGCACCGCGGTGGCCTGGGCGGGGATCCGCTCGAAGGTGAAGACCTCCGGCTCCGTGCTGCGCGTCGCCAACCTGGAACAGGCGAATCTCTCCCTCTGAACAGTCAGAGTCGTGCTGTTTGACCGTGAGTACATTTTCTTTGAAATCTTGTGTTGCTTTTGTATCTGGTAGAAAGCGTCGGAGCGCTCTGGAAGTCTGATGCTTCAGCGACGCAGCGCAGCACTTATTTATACATCTTCCGTCTAGGTTGTGTTTTTAGAAACGCCCATGTGGAGCGCAGGCCACTCCCTGCAGATGAGCAATCCTACTTTATTGCTCAAGTGCGGAAAAAGGCGAAAAAAACCCGCAGATTTGAGCTCCAGATAAAGCTGCTCTGGTCCGGAGAGGCCGGCCTGCTCACAGCTGCTGGATCGTCCAGGTTCAGTCAAACCGTCAAACACGAGGCAGTTACAAAGACACACACAGAAAGGGGGATTTATGATCAAATATAACTGGATCTTATAAATACATATGTGTCACACCAAAGTGCAGCATTGAAATAATATTATTAACCATGGAGCTGTAGTTAATATGATATTGAATCAATAAACTGAGATCAGTGTACATTCAACACTTTTTTGAGTGAAATGTATTACAATGTAGGATTTTTTGTGTGTTGCGTCACTCAGAGTTCACATAGTAATCACATGATACTCTGGAATCTCCCTCATCCATGACCCCACAAGACATGCACTTTCTGTAAACTCTGCTGTTTGATTTCCATAGCACAGAATCACAGTCACTACATGACTGATCCATCAGTTATATGTTTCTAAGCAAACAAAGAGACAGTTGTGTGTCTCTTTATTCTTATTGCATAGTATTTGATGATCAAAATCGCAACAAATTCAACTTTAGTTTAACATATGTCCAGTACAGAGACTGACTTATATGCAGATTTAATAGCAGAAAGGAATAAGAAACCCAGTCCGATTGTAAGACCTTCACTAAAATGAACATAAACATCAGGTAACATACCAGTGAAGGAACATTTTCCTTTTTAAGTTGTTAAAGTCAAAGTGAAATGCGTGATCCCTGTTCCACTTCAAACTTTACCTCATCTCCCAAACATCTCCCAAAGTTAGCAGACATTACTGAACAGTGTGATTTGCTCAGTAAAGCAAAGAACTTTGTTTAAGGAGGGAGGGTTAAATGGATTTTGTGTAAGTGGGACAGATTACCATAGTAAAACTAAATATTTGGGAGTGTCATTCAGGTAAATCATGGTGCCAGTTTAGACCAAGCTACACACAAAGATGTGGGGGAGCAGAACAGAATGACCTCTGGGTTACTTATGGCTGTACAAATGAACACCAATATTACATATTTCAATCAAAAAACCCTTTTCAACCCTGATTTACTCAAATATGATAAGGAGACGCAATCACTCTTACGAACACAGAAAAACAGAAGCATCGATGAAGACAACGTCAGGTTTTCTCAGTCTCCTCTAAATTCTAGAAGTGTCCTTCTCTGGTTTGAAATGTCATGCAGGTTTAATTTGAAAGTCCCACAGAACAGACGAAGTCTCACATCAGGACTGTAACTCAGGATGGGAGGCTGATCTACTATATGTATAGATACCCATCTACTATAAAGACTGCAGGTTTTAGACACCAATCTACTTTTTGTTTAGTCGACTTAAAAGCTGTGTGTAATTAAGGTTAACTCACAAACCTGGTTACTCCAGCAGTACACTGTATTTTACAACATTTTACAATGTTTTGATTTGGTTACAGTCTTTTCTGATATTTCAATATAACTAATATTAAAGATTGTACCATTAATAATTAGACTTTTTAAAATTAACAAAAATTTTCATCACTCAAATTAATGTGCAACCCTGTGTAATTGAACACTTCAATGCAGCCAAATTACTTATTATTTGATGATATATTATAATATCAAAATGTCTATAAGTGCAACTTAAGTGCTGTATATAATGTAATAATGTAATTATTACATTATCAAACTATAAAATATGTTCGCTTCAGCGAGTTATCCCATCATCAACAAAGTCTTTCGCACAGAGGTGAAATCTTTTCAAAAAAATATCTCAAATTGTCTCAGATCGTGTAGTGAGGACATTTTGGCTTGGACATTTGATAGTTGTCCAACATGTGATTTTTGTGGATCTGTGGTCACGGAGTGGTGTAACGACAGGATGTCAGCATTATGAAAGGCTGGCAGGAAGACTCCTTTATTAGTTTAGTAGAAATGTCAGGTTTGAGACACCACGGGTTTCTGCTTGTACACAATGACATCAGCACAACAAATGGAAGGATAAGAGGCTGGTGTCAAATGGCAAGTTATTAATGCGGTGTGTAGGGCAAGCTCAACATGTTTGTAGACAGCTGCCACACGTACATACACAGCTTTACATATGTTTAGTTTTTTTTAAAATCCCAGCCAGAGCATCTGGTACGTTAATGAGGCTGGTGTCAAATTCCGATGAGTTCAGAAGCTGGCTACTCAGTGACTGTGAGTTTTCAGGCCAATGAAAAGGAAGGGAGTCTCAAAAGAGGCAGAATCCACCTCATGAGGAAGCAGGAAATGATCAAGAAGGATTAAGCTTTGAAAACCTTTGAAAACCTGAAGAAGTTCACAGAACTCAAAACCTGCTGTGATTACCCAACAATAGCGAAGTGATGTTGTTTTAAGTTGATATAAATTCAATTATGTAAATATTATTTTTAAACATTTCACAACATCACTTACTTATTCTTGTGTGATCAAATCTGTTACACCGAAAGTTTGGAGTTCTGTGAGCTTGTTGGGGTTTGCAGTGTAAAAATGAAAAGCAACGAGGGTGACTCAGCACGGCTTCTGAATGAGTGCCAAACGACACGCTGAATAAAATGCATTCATGAAGAAAACCAGATTCTTAATCTGAAAAAGTGGCCAAAATCAAGAAAAAGGGGAGACCGATCAAATAAACCTGGCAGAATAAGGTTGTTGGGTCATACCAGATTGATCAGTTTGTCCTCTCAAGCAAAAACAAAGTGGAGGAATAAAAGTGATTGTCTGGCTCTGCTGCTTGGAACTGGAAAAACCTGCCCAGTTTCAACCTCACATTACTTCACAATCCTGTCCCAACATGATCGTGATGAGTGTCGCCTGCAAGCACAGAACTTCGTTTTTTTTTTCTATTATTGAAAATGTTTTCTCGATACAAATACCTGAGGCAATCCTTGACAAGTCCTACCTTCCACCCTGCATACCACAATTATCACAGCTTTGCACGAATGTTTCTCTTTTCTAATCACTAATCTGAAACACCTCCTGAACTATTTTAGCTTCTCGTTGTTCTATAGAATAGAATATGGGAAATGGAGTCACTTCTGTAGCACCTTTTCTCATCACATTCACCCATTCACACACACATTCACACAGGCGGTGGCCGTGTAAGGCGCTGTCACTCCAATGGGAGCATGTTGGAGTTTCGTGTCTTGCCCAAGGACTCTTGGGCATGAAGGCAGGCAGAGATGGGAAACAAACCTGCAATCTTTCCAATTAGGAGACGACCACTCTACCAACCGAGCTATACCGCCGGAATACATTTCAATAGAACAATTCAATACAATACAATACAATACAATACAATACAATACAAAAGAAATACTTTATTAATCGCTGCGGGAACTTTAGACTGTTTTAAATCTCGTCTTAAAACCCACTTTTATTCTCAGGCCCTGTGTCTTGTACTTATTGTTTTATTTATTGTTCTCATTTATTTTATTGCTTTTTAAGCATCTTTATTCTTCTATTTATTCTTTTGAATTGTTTTATTCTTATTTGTAGTTTCTTAATGTGTGTAGTTTTTCATCTGTTTTTATTTTTATTTTATGGTTTTATACTTATTTAGTGTTGGACTGTTTAGTTTTATGTGCAGTATGTGAAGCACTTTGTAAACGCTTCGTTTTTAAAATGTGCTATATAAATAACGTGGATTGGATTGGATTGGGAAATTCTACTTTTTTGGTTGGAGGGGGGTTTGGGGGTTGTTTGTTTAGAATAGAAATATCATAATACTGATGAATAATGAATTGTAATCAAGTCATGGTTCTCTCCATTTGAGCTCACAAAGATATTGGCCCAATACACCACAAAGTATTCATACTGGATAATTAAGAATATTAGCATGTTAATGTTTGGAGTTGAATCAAGGATTTAACGATGAGTGTGGTGATTTAGAGAAGCCAAAGAACAGACACCTACGATTCAACTTGTACATCAGGAGGATGTAATCAAACGCTCTCTATATAACTCCAACTAGTTCAGCAAGTTAGCTCTGAATGCTTTTTAACAACAGTAACTTTACTAAGTGTTTGCCCATCTCTCCTCTTGAACACAGTGCTTGTATTCATGGCTGAAAGTGTCTGTGTACGTTGGAAGATGGTCTGCCAACAGTGACACTGGCCAGTCCCAGAGAAGTCAACATCTCCAGGCTTTACCTCCATAAACGGTGTGGAATATGGTGGAGCTTCCCCAAGCACAAAAGTATCATCCTACTGTCACTATTACCATTAGGGGAGGCAGAGACTGCTTTAAGATTCAAGCACCAGTACAGTAGTAATAATTATGACGACGACGACGACGACGACGGCGATGGCAACGACGACGTCGACGGCGATGGCAACGACGATGGCAACGGCAACAGCAACGACGATAGCAACATAAAAGGGTTGGAGACTCCAGGCTGCAGGTTTCTCTTCCAGATCTAGCATTGGGTAAAGAGTACACCATTGGATAAAGAGTACATCATTGGGTAAAGAGTACACTATTGGATAAAGAGTACATCATTGGGTAAAGAGTACACTATTGGATAAAGAGTACATCATTGGGTAAAGAGTATATCATTGGGTAAGGAGTACACCACTGGGTAAAGAGTACACTATTGGGTAAAGAGTACATCATTGGGTAAAGAGTACACTATTGGGTAAAGAGTACATCATTGGGTAAAGAGTATATCATTGGGTAAGGAGTACACCACTGGGTAAAGAGTACACCATTGACTGGTGTTCAGTCCATCACGGGGTAAAGCACCATACCAACTAACTCCATACATTCACTGGACAACTAAGTGCATTGTTTGGGACTATTGGGGGCACATTTGTCTGCTGTTTATGTTTCAAGAGCCTCATTTCCACCGCACAAAAGTGCAGGGACGGAACAGAGCGTTACGGAGCGGTACGGCAAAGCGTAACCGGAGCCAAATCCGGCACCCGTTTCCACTGCAGAAAGGAGCTTAAAAAGTAGGCGGGGCTTAAGAGCTCCCCAGATATGTGACGTTATAACAGTCGTCTCAGCCTGGTGGCAGATCTGGATCTTATGAATCCTCTGTTGTTGTTTACATCCTCCACTTTCCACTTGTTGTTTAGTTAACTCTTATTTTTTATGCCACAATGTCACATCCCCCCAAAAATTCTAAATCTCCTGGTGCCCAGCGACCTCTGATGTCCACGCCAGTGATATCCACAGGGGCTACACAATTGAAACTACCAGCTGAATCTAGTACAAAGCATCTTTTCTTTAAGATTCATATATTTTGTACATGGTCCCCGAGAAATAAGGAAATAGACAAAACTATTTAGACAATATACAATATGAGACAAAAATTAATATATGGTGGACATGTGCTAAGTGCATATTTATGGACATCCAGCATTTAGCTTGCGCTTTTGAACACATTCATAAACCTAAAGTAGATAATACTGCTTCCAGCATTGTGTATTTATCTCAGATACAAACTGGTTATATTGTGAAAGATTCACTTTCTAATAGTTTACCACCATTAATAATCGTCCCCATACCCGGAATGATGCCCAGAAGTGAAGAAAGTCTGTCCTCTCGCTCCGTGGCTTATTTCAGGTTTTAAAAAGTGTGTTGCTCCAACGATTGAATCAGAAATCAAACCCTATTGATTTTATTCCTTACCAAAACTGGGGTGCCGCCATATGGCATCACTTTGTGTTGTAACTTGTGGTGGGTGGGGCTACTGTAGTGTTGTGTCGTTGCGCATGAACGGGGTTGAAAATCTGTCTCTGAATCAAGAGTTTTAAAATTTGCTCATGTGGACTGATGCTCCGTGGCTGCAGCTATCTGTGTGTGTCATTACTTGCTCCGTGCAGAAGAAGTGGACCAGCGTCGTACTACGATAAGAGAGAATCCAGGGTCGTAGTACGATAAGAGAGAACCAGCGTCGTACTACGATAAGAGAGAATCCAGGGTCGTAGTACGATAAGAGAGAACCAGCGTCGTAGTACGATAAGAGAGAATCCAGGGTCGTAGTACGATAAGAGAGAACCAGCATCGTACTACGATAAGAGAGAATCCAGGGTCGTAGTACGATAAGAGAGAACCAGCGTCGTAGTACGATAAGAGAGAATCCAGGGTTGTAGTACGGGCCCCTGGTCGTCTTTCAATCCTGTCACAGATGTGTAGGTATGGCTGCCAAAGATTCTATCACCTGATCAAAGCAAACTTATATTTATAGTCATTCTGTGTGGAACCATGTGAAAGAACTTCCCCCAGGGATTAATGAAGTGATTCTGATTCTGATATGTATGAAACTGTGTTGACAGTTCTGTTTTCACTTTGGGGTTTCTACTTTAACCAAAACTGCACCTGCTATAACTTTCTCTGTCAAAACACTGGCTGTTTAATGATTTTGAAGTTTTCGTTTCAGTTGAAGAAATATTTCCCAACTGTTGAACAGTTGACTTGTAGGAAGTATTGACTCAATGAATAACAAAGAGTACTCTGGAAATGACACGGAAATCATTCCTAGGAATTCTTTAAAGTTTCAGTACTGACGCATGGCTTTGAAGTGAGTGTGTGTTTGAAATTCCAAGAACATACCTGCGTGTCCTTTGTTCCACCATGACCTGCAGTTGGAGGAATTGGAAGCATGTTAAACATTTTTCCACTGCAGGACGAGGACATCATGCATGTTGAGTTGTAAACATACAGGTTTTGGACTGTGGAGTTCGACTGAGGTCCCAATGACAGTGGTGCTTGGATTCACTGAAAACAGAACGTCTGCCCTACACGGATCCAAACAACAAATAAAGACAATTTAAAGGAGCTTGAATGTTTACACCTTACACCTTACTGTTCTCTGTGTGCATGTGTGCAGCAATCACTGTCAATCAAAACATTACTTTTTTTTTTTTTATTAAAAGAGAGACATTTTTAAGTACATTACAGTCTTTCCAATTTCCTTTTACAGAGAGAATAGAAAAGCCCAACATATCCACATGAGCAAGCAGGTGTGTTTGCGACTGTGGAAATAAAAACTCCTCCAACAGGAGAAACTTTGTAGAAACCAGAGTCAGAGGTGGAGGAATTCTGCGAACCGGTTGGGGTGAAAGGATAGAGGAGAGGAGAGGAGAGGAGAGGAGAGGAGAGGAGAGGAGAGGAGAGACAGAGAAAGACTTGGTGGAGAAAAAAAAAAGTAAAAAATACATACAATACCATTGTTAGTGCTACATACAGTTTTTTTCTTTCTTTTTAATAATACAGCAACCACAGTGATCTAAATATTTCCCAACTGCCATGAGATTAAGACCAGCCTGAGCAACAACAGAGCAAAAACCTAAATAATGACAACAATTATAACAAAAGCAAAAATAAAAGGACATAAAACAAAAATAAATAAATAAATAAATAAAACAAACAAACAAACACAACAACAACAAAAGCAAACAACAACTTGATTTTGACAATTAACAGAACAATCTCGTCAATGAGGAGTGGAAGTGTGTGTGTGTGCGTGTGTGTGTGTGTGTGTGTGTGTGTGTGTGTGTGTGTGTGTGTGTGTGTGTGTGTGTGTGTTTGTGGTTTGTCCTCTGGATGTGAATGGAACTGTTGTGGGGGGGCCGCAGCACCCCCCCGGGGCCCAAGGCCACCAGGGCCGGACGTCGCCACTCCGGCACCCAGCGACCCACCGGATCCAGGGAGGCCCCGACAAACCCCCCCGGAGAGCCACGCCCCAACAAACCCCCCCGGAGAGCCACGCCCCAACCCGGAAGGCACCAGACGCAGAGAGGACCCCCCCCCCAGGCCAGAGGAGCCCACAGGAGAAGGATAAAGAGTGCAGAGAGGACCCCCCCCCAGGCCAGAGGGGCCCACAAGAGAAGGATAAAGGGCGCAGAGCCCCGGGCCCCGACCCGAGCCGCCAAGCCGGGACCGGCCAGTGCAGCGCCCCCAGGCCACGCGGGCAGGGAGCCCCCCCGGCCCCGACAGCGGAGCCTGCCGCACCCCCGGGGGCCATCCCCCCACCACCCCCCCAACCCCGAGTGGTCAGAGAAGGCCCCAGCCGCCGAGCCCCAGACCAGCCCCCCCCCCCCCCAGACCAGGAAGAGCGAAGGCCCAGCCAGGCCCGGCCGGAGGACAGCCACCCCCCCCCCCCCCCCCCCCCACCCCATCACCTAATCCCAGCCCCCCCACACACTCACACCCAAGCATACGCATACACACACACAGACATACATACACACCCACACAGACACACACACCAAGCATACACATACACACCCACACAGATACACACACCAAGCATACACATACACACACAGACATACATATCTACATATATACAGACATACGTACATACATTTATTTGGTTGGGAGGGGGGTGCCCCCCACTCCCCAGGCCGCCAGCCAGGCCCCCACCAGGCCACTACGGGATCTCGTCCTCCACCAGTCCAACTGTGAATAGGGAGGGAGAACCACTACCAAGCCCCCCCGGAGGTGCCACGCCTGAGCTAGCGTGCCCCCCCGCACTCCAGCCGCACCTGCCCCGGAACACGGCGGGACCACAGCGGGAGGTGCTGGGGGGAGCCCCCACCCCCCCTCCACCCTGTGGGGTGTTGGGTGCATGTGGATGTGTGTATTTGTGTTTTGAAGAGGTGGTGCAATGTGTGTGTCTAGGGTGTGGTTTAAAATTGAGGGGTAGCGGGGGGGGGGGGGGGGGGGGGGGGGGCGGGCGTTCTACCGCTGCCCAGCGGCAGAACCCCGAAAGCCAGCTGATCCCCTCAAGACCCTGCGTGACTAAGTGTAGTTAAAACTGTGGGCGGCGCAAAGTCAGGGGAGGGGCAGACCACAGTTAAGTGGCCTGGACCCCCCACCCTAGGCCCCGTCCACTGGCCCCTATTGTTGAATGAGTTATGGTATGGTAAGGTAGGAGGGGCTGAGAGGGAGAAGGTCCCCCCGTTGCTAGGACTTAGCCCAGCTGGACCCCCCGCGCCATCCCACCCCACCCCCAAGTGGCCGGCCTGGAACACGCGGACCAACACCCACCCCAACAAGGCACCACAAGAGGACCCGGGCAGGAAGCCCCCCCACCCCACCCGACGGCCGAAGAGCAGAGTCTAAGACCCACATGGCCCAGCACGAGCCCGGCTGGAGGCCAGCGGCTAGGGAGCGTAGACCCCCCCCCCCCCCCCCCCCCCCCCCCCACACCCTCACATACTCACATACACATACACACACCCATACTTATATATATATTACACACCCCCACACGCACATACACCTACGCTCACATTCACCGTCCCCCCACACACACACAAACACACGTAGACACTTACACACACCTACCCATACAGACCAATCCACACTCGTACCCCCCCCCCCCCCCCCCCCCCACACACACACACACACACACACACACATCCCCGGCCCCTGTCCCATAACCCCCCCGGGGGTCATCAATCAAAACATTACTGAGTAAACACACAAAAAAAAAAGATGGACCCCGGGAGTCGTGACGTAATATCGGTAGATGCCTGATCCTGTGCTGGAGAGTGAACCAGCGTCGCCGCCATATTGGATGGGGCATCTCGCTTCCAGGAAGCACCAGCGTCAACCGGAGTCAACGCAGAACCAGCAACTTTGTCCGTGTTTTGTTTTCAAAGACTTGAAGGAAGCTGAAGAGAGCCGAAGAGCCTCTGCCTGAAAATGAACCTCGATCTGATGATGTGAGTATTAATTGTCATGCAAACAGAGTCAACGCAAAAAGCACACTTCATGTTCACATGTGATGTGACTCACGGCTTTGCTCCTCGTTGTTTAGTCTCAAAGTGGATTAAACTGAAAGTACAATCAATTGTGCATTTAAATTTGACACTGTGTGTACTAAGGTGATACGTACATCAAAACATTTCCCAGTGTCTGCGTTTGCTCCGTGGCGACTGGTCCATCAGGGTTTTATAAAACTGGATAATAAACGATATCCATGGAAAATGCTTTGGGTCATTTATCATAAACACCAGTAAAAAGATCAATTTGGTCACTTGCACCAATACTGATGAACTGATACTGATACCAGCAGTGTTGCCATGGTTCCCTTTAAAAAGTAATTCCTGATTACTAGTTACTTCTTTAAAAAGTAACTTAATTACTCCACTGATTTCTTGTTTTTAAAAGTAACCAAGTTGGATTACAAGTAACTTTTTAGTACTTTCAGCTGCTCCCCCCAATCTCAACAAAAAAATGACAACTGGTTTTGCTAAAAACTCTGAGCTGATCGCTGCCTGGCCTCCTGCTGGTACATATTTAACCTTTGACCTTCATTCTTTCTATTATTTATATCTGACTCGTGGTTTTATTATCAGGTATTTATTTACCCAGAGATGTAGTTGTAGTCTGTTGTTGCACTATTTATTTATTTATTTGCACTGCCTGCTGTATACGACCTAACAGGTCAGATGACTGCATGCACTGTCTGTGTCCGTTGGGAGGAGAATGGAGGAGCGGTCGGTTCTATTTAATAATAAAGTGGATTTGCAGACAAGGAACTCCTTCTGCAGGACACTACAACTACGCACAGTGACTGGGAGATGTAACTTTAATCTGATTACTGGTTTGGAAATAGTAATGAGCTAGATTACTGGTTACTGAGAAAAGTGGTCATATGAGAATAAAGCCTGACTAATTTAACACGTTACTGGCATCACTGTGTTGGGATTTCACAAGACCACAGAAAGTTTGTTCATTTCTAAGGAAAGACAGTTTTCATATGACATGATACAGTCATGACATATGAATTCTGACCCAGGAATGTGATTGACCATCACACCCAGTGGGGGGACCTTTTACCACAGCATCCTCCCCCGCTTTCTGCTCAAAAGACACTTCCCCCCATGTACTCAGCCAGTCACTGATTGGTTGAAGCTCTCAGGATTTGACACCTTCAAAATCACAAACTTTCAACAAAAAGCCTGCAAAAGCAGTCTTGCTCCGCGTCTTCTCCTGTGAACACCCAGGAATAGCTGCTTCCCAGCAGCTCAGCTCACTCAGCGTTAGCATACAGCTAACACCAAAGGCCTTCAACCAGGGGCCTTCACTCCTCAACTCCTCTGATGACCTGACCACGAGGGTCAGACCTTCCCCAGACCAAGAGACCAGCACCCAGAGTCTGATCTCCCATCAACCAGGAAAACCAACCAGTTCCTCCAGGACGGACCAGGGAAACGACGCCTCACAGAACTTCTTTGTGTTTTCCTCAACCAGCAGGAAAACCATCACAGACCTGAGTGACCAGCTCCTCAGTCTGGACAAAAGGAACAACCAGGAGCTGTAAGAAGGACTCCTGAAACATCAACTCCACCTTCTTCTCTTCAGCCTGCAGAACCAGCAACCACAGTTAGCAGGAGGTGCTAACTACAGGAGAAGACACCAGCTTCCCTCCAGCAGGACAACAACTGAACTCCTTCAAGGAAGTGGGAACAACTGGGCTTTACCTGAGATTAGTTAAACCTGATGCTATGATAGAACTGTTTAACTTTACATATTAAGCATATGTATGGCCCGCAGACCATACATATGCATCTCCAACAACTGATCCAGAGACACTAAAGGAATCAGGTGTCACGTGTCTGCACACAGAACACTCCTATGCATGTTCGACAGCGCCACCCACAGTGTCTGTGCTGACCACGGATCCAGAGACACTAAAGGAATCGGGTGTCGCGTGTTTGCACGCCGAACACTCCTATGCATGTCCAACACTGCACACAGCATCTGTGCTGACCACTGACTTGCTCAAACAAGCATCTATAGAATCGTATCTGTCACTCTCAGCTACAACCAAGGACTATCTCAAATCGTTTTGCTCCACAACTAAGGAAAAATTCAGTAATTTCACACAGAA
This sequence comes from Blennius ocellaris, assembly GCF_963422515.1. Classification (NCBI taxonomy): domain Eukaryota; kingdom Metazoa; phylum Chordata; class Actinopteri; order Blenniiformes; family Blenniidae; genus Blennius; species Blennius ocellaris. The sequence continues at coordinate 27,847,189 of NC_137656.1, read as the reverse complement.
AGCAAAAACTGTGAAACAACAAAAAAAGTTGCGCATAAAATGTCCTTACTGCCCCATTAACATTTACAAAAAGAATATGAAGTGGCATATTCAGAGAAAACATGGGGGACCGAAAGACATCACAGCAGCACACCACCCCAAAAGCATACTGATTGATAAAGAACATGGTTTGTATGCTCTAAAAAATAACTTTTGCATGTCTTCAGTCTCCCTGTCCATGTGCAAAGGAAAACACTGGGCCTGCAACAAGTAACCAAATGTGAAGTGGAGGACTGTCGGCAGTATCACTTGCTTGCTTTACAAAGTGGCCGTTCTGACAGTACGTGCGACCACACACATTCCATTGATTACTGCTCCAATACTGCAACTGAGGAACCACTTCAACCCGAGGTCCTTGATGAAATGCCGAAAAACAGGCTTTTTAGTGAGCCCAAGGCAGCATTGTGCCATAGTTTGAAATTCAACCTCCGAGCAGAGAGCGCCAGGGATTTTACAGACCTCCTGCTGTCATGGAAGCATTTACCAAATGTCTGCGTGTGCGACTTTGCACGAGGCTTGGTGGCTCATGCTAACCTGTGAGTTCCGGACAACCCTCCATTTCAGCCTTTTGAGGGAAGGCTGGCTGAGTCGACAAAGGACAATATTGAGGCTGGGGCCAAAGGCTCCTTCAAAGTTTCTCTCCCTTGGCTACTTAAGAAACTTGAACACGCAGAGCCAAATGGCCACCCCATGACCGGATCCAGCCAACACTATGTCCTTTATGACAAGTTTCATCAGGGAAACACAAAGGACCCTCAAGATGTTCTGCGAAGGATCGAACTTGTTCCGGAGCTGGATCCGATGCTAAACAGCCAGGCTGCAGAGCAGCTTTTTGCATTTTTCAGGAACAACAATTATTTTCTGAACAACATGGGGCCATCTGCACATATTTTCCTAATGCGCAACATGATAGAGCACAGGAACAACTATCAAAATAAAGTACTGCTTAGTCGCCACTTCAAGGGGTGCATCGGTTGGACAATGTTGCTCGGTCAGGCTTGGGCCACGCCTTCATAGGTAAAACAAAGTATTGTTAAATTTAACAGCAACATTGATTATCCTCTTACTACTACTACTGCATACTATGATCAAAATGTATGCATATATATTGTGTCCCACTATACTAAAGGTGACAGGAACTGGACTGACGACAGTTGCAGTGACCGGAGCTTTTCTGACTGCAGTGCCAGCAACTCCGCACATTCATCTCCACCCCAGCACACACAGACCGATTTGGACTTCCCTGTATGTCTATATCTTAGTCTGGACTAAGCTATATAAAATGAAGTAAAGGTTGTTTTATTTCAGTTTCCTTTCTCCTTATCTTTAGAAGCCACATCTAAACAAGAGCGACCGAAATGCTCGAGTGAAGGAATCGGCTGTGGGTTTCACTGTGCGAGCAGCACAAACCTGGATTCTGTGGAAGCTCAACGCTCTTCCTGGTCGTTTTCCTTGCATGCTGGTCAAGAACAAGTGGTGAAATTTTGTTCTAATTTTAGTTTTTTACACGTGTGTGAGGAGGGTCATGAATGTAAACCTTTTAATGGGTTTTAATCATTGTTATTTTAGTTTATTTTCCCAGCTCAAGTATGTTTTGGACACAAACCAACCAGGCAATGAGTTGATTGTGAAGACATCAAAAACTCGCCTGACACGATCCAACTTCCTGACCCTGGGCCTTTTGCAAGATATGGAGGCCACTGTGAGTTTATTAAACAACATGTTTAAATTATGACAGCATGCTGTTGTTTTCCAACTATTCACAACTCTGTTTGTTTTTTTTAGATTGGAAATGCTTGCATGGAGTTAATAGAGAAGATTGCTCTTTCTAGGGTACTGTGTCCAGTTATTGAGTTAATTGTAAATCTGTATGCATTTTAAGAGATAACACTTTATTCATCCCACATGGAGAAATAGTGTAATAGCGTTTTCTTGTTACTCTCTGTTGTGATGCATTTTCTCTGCATATATATATATATAAATATATATCGACAGCAGCTCGACCCTAATATATATATAAAATAATAATAATAATAATTATTATTATTATTATTTTTTTTTTTTTCTTATGAGGGCTCAGGGCAAGAATATCTACATAGTGGATTTGTATATCCCTCCCACCTGGCTACCACCCTGTAATAATGATCCCATGTCAACTCTACCCGTAAGTATACTTGGTGCATTTTCAATGTTATACTTCACATTCACACATTAATCTGAAATATGTCACTGTTGTCCTTTGACAGAATGACACTCATCAGAAAGACACCATTTTTATCCCTCTGTCGATACCTGGTCATTTCCAGCCGTGTGTAAGTCACTGTTTCCATGTTTGGGTATGAGTGCCATGTTTGCTATGTTGTTTGTTCTAACTAAAGTAAATATTTTGTCGGGCAAAAGGCAAAATGTAATTTCTGTTGTGTTTGTTCATTTTTGCTTTCTCAAATATTCACTTTTCCATTAAAGCTCAACTTGCGTTTTGGGGCACTTTCTCCTCAAATGCACTGTGAATCACTGTATCATTATGCTGATGTTCCTTGGCTATAGGTCATCAGGCCAGCTCAGAAAGAGCTCTTCTTTCCGGACTCTCTTTACTCCCAAAGCGAGACAGAGTTTACAGGCCAGCAGTACAAACTGCTCTTGAGGTCACCCATCCACAATGAAAAGAGAGCATTCAGATGACCTTTGCATGTGATTTGGTCAAGTTCTGATGACCTTTGCATGTGATTTGGTCACATTCTGGCGACATTTGTATGTGATTTGGTCACATTCTGGTGACATTTGCATTGATTGATTGATTGATTGATTGATTGATTGATTGATTGATTGATTGTTACTTTATTGTCATTGTACAGGTACAGGTACAGGTACAACGAAATTGCATTCACATAGAAAGTTTTGGGGAAAGAAGGACACATGAGGTGAGGAGAGGAGGGAAAAAGGCAGATTAAAGACTGTGTTCTGAGGAGCACAGTCTGTAATTGGGAAAAAAACCCACCTCGGGCACGTTTAGCATCAACACAGACAGGTTACAACATTTCTCGAGACAGCATTTGGGATACATGAAGGGAAGTTCTGCAGCCCGCCACTAGGAGAAGGTTTTTTCAGGCGCGACGCCTTCACCAGGCACGCAGCCGCCCTCTCCAGTGGCCTCTGCTGGTGGTTTGGGGGTAGGGGCACAGCGAAAGCGGTGAATGTCCTGGCTTCCAGAGGCAAGAATGTCCGGGGAGGGAGGGTGGGAGGAGGGGTAGTAAGGGGTGAGGGGGTGGGGGCAGAGCCTTGATTCACACGCGCATCCAGGAGATATGAAGACAAAACACAGCTTTGGCAGCTGTGTGTCTGGGAGCCAAATCTTGATTATCTTTGTTTTCGTTCAGGCGCGTCAGCTTTATCTGTCGACCTTGAGTGTCTCTGGTCTCACACTGCTGCTCCAATTGTGGCAGAATAATGATGATTAGCTTCCCTCCGAGCTCGAATATCCTCCAAGATCGATCCAATTTCACGTAAACGTTCAAGAATCGTGGCTTGCACGCGCTTGAGTTCGTTTAACATCTGAGTCTGAGAGTTCAAAGCTCGGCCCAGTCCTTCATTGACGATAGGCAGCACTCCCAATGCAGCGGCCCGCGTCTTCTCAACTTTTCGATAGATCAGAAAGCTGCCAGCTCCAATCAGCAGCATACCTGCTATCATGAATCCCAATATGTAGAGGTCCTCCACATCCTCGATGGAAAGGATGGCCAAACACAGGGACCTCCAGGAACCCCAGGAACCTCCAGGAACCCCAGGAATCCAGCATGTATCCGGCTGCAAACGTCCCATCAGGACATGCGCGCTCTCCTTTGCCCGGTCGTCGTGTCGTAAAAATTTGGTCGATCGCATTGAGAGACCAGCTGATCAATTCCATGGTTCCGGTTAGGTTCGGATGCGGGTCTGAAGAGATTCTCTTGATAGATCAGACACAACTAGCACAACACATGTTGTTTGATTGTGTTCAGGTGACGTTTGCATGTTGTTTGATTGTGTTCAGGTGACGTTTGCATGTTGTTTGGTCGCGTTCAGGTGACGTTTGCATGTGTGTGGCGCACATTCCTGCGACATTTTTATGGACTGTTGGATTATTGACTCATTTGTGTTTTTATGTTGTCATCACAATCTACAGGAATATTGCTGCAAAGATCGTGTCAGGCACCTGGACTGTGAAAATGGGCAAGGATTTGAAGGTACTCGTATTTAACTTGGAAAGTTAAATACGCAATTATTGTATGTGGAAAAGGAATGGTTTTCATTTTTGCTTTTCTCTATTCAGGATTACCCGAGGCAAACCTTTGGACGGGACTGTGGTGTGTTCATGCTGATGGTAGGTCACAAGTTTGTTGTTTCACAAAATGTTTCTTTAAATGAATGCAAAAGTATTGAATTTCCTTGTTTTTGTTACAGTCCACTTTATGCATCTCCTTGGATACACCGTTTGACTATACAGCTGTAAGTATATTTCTCCACGTAATTTGCATATTAAAGCTTGCATTTTGTGTTGTACACTAAGGTTGATTGCTACTTATGATTTCAGTATGACATGCCAATTTTATGGAAGTGGTGGCGCCTGCTGCTCCTAGAGAACTGGGCATTAAACAGGTATGCTTCTACATGCATGCTTTGAGGGGTCTTGCCCTATCAGAATCCAATTGAATGATTAAAAACAGTTTCTGAAAATTTTCAAGGGGCTTTAGGTTCTCACACTCTTTTTTTTACTCTTTATTGAATAAGTCAGTTTAGGACACCATGCAATTTTGGACTTTACTCAGGTGTCTGTCACTGTAAAATAGGATATTAAAATGAAAACCTTGGAAATGAGTAAATAAATGTACTTTGCAATGTCTTTATTTTGTTTTTTCATGTAACATCTTTTCAGTTATGGGAATGTTGGGATCTCACAGGACCACAGAAAGTTGGTTCATTTCTGGGGAAAGACAATTTTCATATGTCATGATACACAGTCATGACATATGAATTGTGACCCAGGAATGTGATTGTCTTTCACACCCAGTGGGGTGGGGGGGCTTCTGCAGGACCTTCCTCCCCCCCTTTCTGCCCACAAGACTCTTCCCCCATGCACTCAGCCAGTCACTGATTGGTTGAAGCTCTCAGGTTTTGACACCTCCGAATCCATACGTGGAACAAAAGGCAGCCTCCCCACTCTCTTGCAACGAAGACTCCGAGGAGGTGAGTTGCTGAAGGTAGCTCACCCAGCGTTAGCATACAGCTAACACCAGGGGCCTGCAACCAGGGGCCTTCACTCCTCAACTCCTCTGCTGACCCGACCACGAGGGTCAGACCTTCCCAGGACCGGAGACCAGCACCCAGAGTCTGATCTCCAAGGAAAACCAACCGGTTTCTCCAGGACGGACCAGGGAAACGACATCTCACAATACTTCTTTGTGTTTCCTCAACCAGCAGGAGAACCATCACAGACCTGAGCGACCAGCTCCTCAGTCTGGACAAAAGGAACAACCAGGAGCTGCAAAGAAGGACTCCTGAAACATCAACTTCATCTTCTTCTCCTCAGCCTGCAGAACCAGCAACCACAGTTAGCAGGAGGTGCTAACTACAGGAGAAGACACCAGCTTCCCTCCAGCAGGACAACAACTGAACTCCTTCAAGGAAGTGGTAACAACTGGGCTTTACCTGAGATTAGTTAAACCTGATGCTATGATAGAACTGTTTAACTTTTATGAAGATGTGTTGATTCTGTTACAGTGATTGAGTTCTATAGATAATGATATTAGGAGCAGTTATCAACCTGTAAACCAACGTTAGCTCTGCCACAGACACAGGGTCTGCATGCTAATCTTTGCTTTACTAACTAGTTAACTCACAATCCTACACATATCACATCAAAGACAACATCACACAGTAACTGAACACCATCTGACGACTCCTGACGTTTTACAAAACAAGTCTCATTCACATCAACTCATTCTAGAAATGGTCCGTTAGCAGAGACACACAGGAAGCAGACGCTAAAGACTAGCTTCCATGTTCCATTGTTCTCCAGCACATGGTGGAGACCCAGGACAGACTTCCTGCTCTCTGATAACCTCCATTTGAATGTAGCTTCTTGTGATCCGCCATCTTGTTTTGTAGTTCCATCACACGTCTCACACACACACACTCCCTCCACCTCTCTCTCCCCACACACACACACACACACACACACACACACACACACACACACACACACACACACACACACACACACACACACACACACACACACACATCAAGCTGTATATAGGTAGTTAAAATCTGTGTTTTATTTGTTTTCATTGTAAATAAATATAATGTTTGGAATCATACTTGCTGTGTTATTAATGAGCACAAAGGAGAATGAAATGTCGACTCTTCTGTGTCAAGAACTCCAAAAGCCTTCAATCTTTACTGTTAATTCTGGTAATTGTAATTAATTTAACTATTAATTCAAATCCCTGATGAACTCTTTAATATATCTTTTGAGACTGATGTAACTGAATTGAATCATTTCCTGTTAAGACAGGTGGAGCTCTGAGGTTCTGATACAGATCAGATTCAATTTCAATAACATAATTAATAACTATCTTCAATAATTATTAATCATTATCGATAGCCAACCACAACATAACTGGTGATCCTTATGACGTAAGAAATCCTTACAACTGGATACCAGTATCGGGTATTGGTTCCGATACTGCACTGTACTCAACAACATCACATACTTGTACCTGTAAAAACTTCTCAATACAACCTGGCTAGTATTACATGAAGTCATCTGTCAGCAACCTCAGCAGCAGGTAGACAAGAGGGCATGAACTATGTTGGCAGTTTGGAGACTATTAATGACAATAACAAAAGTAAGACGGACTGTAAATTATGTTCTGTCCAAATATCAAGAGGAGGAGAAAGGTAGTTCATACAACACCAGCAAGTGAAACAGTGACATGTGGCCCAACAGTATTAGCCGGAGGTCGCTCGGTCGTTGAACTGCTCAGCACGAAATACCAAGCCATGCTACTTGCTAAAGAGTTTGTGGGCAAAGACACCAGCGAGGCTACGTGCTAAACATGCTACGCATCGTCCTATGTGTACTCTGGATGCAGCTCGTATACTGGAGCCTTCAAGGCAGTTGGATGTGTGTGTAGTGTCAACATCCTCTGAAAAAGTGGTATCTGTGCATCCCTAGTAACGTGTAATGATTAGTATGTGCTCATTCAGAAATTCTACCACCAAAATAGGTTTACAGTAGAACCTGTAAACCGCTAAAACGATTTAACTGCTAAACAGTGACGTGGACCTCACTGCTAACTTTGACGGCGATGTTAGCTAACGGGATGATTAGCAATGGTTTATACAACGCACATTTAAAGGTCAGATAGGTAACGGCGGGTTGAGGATTTCACCGGTGGTCAGGGCTTAACCAGTGGTTAAAATATCCCAGTTTTGAACAACCGGGCCCTGGTACCACCAAGCAAGGAGTTTATATAGGATTTATACAAGTTTTTGTTTTGACATTTCATTGTATTTTGCACAAGATATCTATATACACATCATATATATATATGTACATATATTGTATAAATCTTTGTATTGATTAAGTTATGTGCTTTTAAATAATCATAACATATTTGGTGGTTGGTTGGTTCAATATCAACTTGTCCTACAATTTGTCCTCGTAACCCGTCCCTCCGAAGAGAGGACACCTGTCTTCAGGGCACACTTTCCCATGGATTTTCCCTTCATCAGAGGTTTTACTGTACGAATAAAATGTCAATATCATTATGTCAAGCACAAACAATGCTACAACTCATTCACAATTAGGATGTCTTTAAAAAAAACTGATTAATGATTATTATTGGTTCCATCATCATATGAGACGGAGAAAATCCAAGAGGACAAAAATAGAAAGGATGAAGAGTCCAGATTTCTTTCTAAATGGTCTCATCCTTCCAGTCACCTTATTGAGTCAAGGGTTTTTCCACTCTGACCGTAACCTCATATTGTTTTCGCGTCACTAACCCTTTTTTTCCTGCACGCTTCAGAGCCTGAAGCAAAATAAACTCTCTGTGGCCACTGCTACTCAAACATTCCACTCATTGTGATGCAGAACTGTTTTTTTCTCCACTTTTACTGCAAAACATGACCACAACAAATACAGTTTTCTTTTCAAAGTAATTAAATTTGAGCTGATTCACTTGTGTAATGTAGGCTACATGTTTCTATTATTGAATGTGTTTCTTTTCAAAAAATCCATGGACACCTTCACACCACATGCGCTTGTTGGGCTGCCCATGTGATGTGGGTCATTGTGTAGGATTTCCGATCAAAGACTTTTGACAGGCTGTGCTTGCTCATTATTGGCTGGCGGCCGTATGAACTGGCCTACGTGCAGGTCGGGGCAGCGTCCAGCAGCTGAGGGAGGAGTCAGGAGAGATGAATGGCCACAGAACCAGGATCTAACCAATGAAAGACCCTTCACACTTTACCGAGACTAAAGGCCTCAAATGATTCCTCCAGTCATTTGAAATCAATTGACACAAAAATTATTTGGAACATGAACAACAACAACAAAAAGAAATAAATAGACAGACAGACAGACAGACAGACAGACAGACAGACAGACAGACAGATAAATAAAGATAACAGAGCAGAGCAGAGAAAATAAGGAGATAAATAAATAATGACCCAACATTGGGGTGTGTTTAAAGGAGGATGGAATTGTTGTTACTATTTGTATTTACTATTCAGGTTCGGTGTATTACTTTCCCATTTACAGAATTTGCATTAGCACTGTGCATAATTAGTTCATGTTTATTTCTAACAGTCAATTTAGGGATCCAGGTGTTGACATGTCTTGAGAAAGGAAGGACTTGGAGAAAGGAAGGTTGGTGTCATGAAGAGTGGCAGAAGAGGTCTGTGTTCTCGAAGAAGAGGTCAGGGTTTGGAGGGTTTGTGTCTGGGGGGTTGTGCCCTCACCCTAAACCTTTGGGAGTCTTTATATAATGAGCTTGTTTTTTAGTTTTTTTTTTGTATTTCTTGTGCTCCTGTTGTTTTTGCTCAATCCACTTTTCAAAGTTTGACTCATCACAGCATGGCTGACATGACTGGTGGGGCGACCGGTGGTGGGCGAACAGTGAGGATCATTTCGTTAAACACAGGTGGCTATGAAGAGAACAAAGATCTTCTCACATATTAAGAGTCTCAATGCAGATGTAACGTTTATTCAAGAAATGCATTTACATCAATCGGATAAGAAACAATTGAATAGACCATGGATTGGGGCAGGTTCTCCATTGTAATTTAATATACTATACTAATCATGAAAAATGTTCATTTGACACTGGATAAGGTTCTTGCTGATTTAAATGGTCGATATGTAGATGTCAGTGGTGTTCTTTACTAAAAAACAGTGGTCTCGGTCTTGGTTTACGCTCTCAACTGGGATGATCATGGCTTCATGATCATGTTGCTCTCCTCTATCTCAAACTTAGGCTCACATTCCCTGACATTTGGAGGAGACATGAACTTTGTCCTGGACCCTGCACTTGAAAGATGAAGTCCAAGAGTGATCACACCATCAAGGTCTTCTCAGGTCCTTGATGGATCAATATGATTATGTAGAGCCATGGAGACTCCTAAGCCCACTTAGAAGGACATACTCCTTTTTCTCGCATGTGCACTGCTCATTCTATCACACCCTATCTCACTTCTCTCTGTATATGTTAAGATCCTTGATAAGGCTTTTGCCCGTCGATTGAAATCTGTCGTAGGGACGCCTTACAATCCAAGGGCAAGTGTCCTCTGGAGACAAGTTGTCCTCTCTTCAGAGGGTCATGAGGACAAATTGTAGGACCAGTTGATATTGAAAAAACCAAACATCAAATATGTTATGATTACTTAAAAGTACATAACTGAATCAATACAAAGATGAATACAATATAAACACTGTACATATATACACATGTATATAAGATGTCATGACTGGCTCAAGGAAGTGACAGGTAGGCAGGGTGCAATGACGGTGGTTTTATTTACAATATATGCAGTGTTTAAGGAAAACAAAAGGCTTTGGTGGTGTGGAGCCATAACGCAGCGAGGCAATCAGCTCTCAGTGGTTCTCTGGCCTTCATCAACTCCACACAGCTGAATCCACTTGGCCTTTAATCAGCCAGCCTGAGAGAGGCAGGGGGCGGAGCCAAACCATGGGCTGACCTGCACACAAGAGAAGAGCGTGGAGCAACTGGAGGGACACACAAACCCCACCTTCCCAGCCAGGCACATGGGCTTGGAGAGCCAGGGCCGTGACAAAGATGTATACATTATAAATACATATACATGTATATAAGATGTATACAAGATAATGATTAAATAAGATTTCATGTACTTCAGGAACCACATACAGTCCAGTTTCATCCTGAGTGGACCAGACTGGTAAAATATTGCTATAATAACCTTTAAATTTACACTTAGAAGTTTTTCTTTGTTGTGGTCACAGTGTATGGAATGAAATTGTCTATATTTTTACAGGCTCAAACAGTTAGTACTGAAAGTGATTACAATTTCAATGTAAAATCGATTTTAATGAAACATTCTGCAGCAAAATACAATGAAATGTCACAAACAAAACTCAACTAGTATAAATCCTCTATAAGCTCCTTGGTGGGACCAGATTGGAGCCTCTTGGGGGGTTTTGGCCCACGGGCCTTATGTTCTCTGCTGTTAAGGAAACATCAAACTTTCCTGCACCAGAGTACGTGAAGTCAAAATCATCTTCCACACTGTGCGCGAGTCGTCGACCCTCTGCGGGGATTTTCAGGATTGTTACGTTATGTTATAGAACGTTATGGATTACATAATGGCACATTAAGGAAGTGAACCAGAGTGTTGTATGGATGCAATCATGTTTCACCCGCGGCCTGAATATTTCAATAATCCGGTCCAGTTCAAGTATTTCGGTTGTTTCAGTGTCGCTCAGCTTGAAACTTGCCAGGAAAATGTGCCCGTTGTCCTTGTCAGGCAGGTTGTCCTCATTGAGGCGTTTTAACATTTAAAAATGTGTCGGTGCTCAGTGACGTGTTGCCCAGTACAGGGTGTCGCTCTTACCGGGTCCCCTCCTCACAGGTTCTATTGTAATGTACTCCCTATGCATCTGTACATACAAACACCTAGCGCTCAGAATTTTTCCCTATTTTCTGTGGTACACGTCAAGGCTTCCCTTTATCACCCTTTTTTGTTTGCAATGACCATCGAACCATATAGCACTAAAGACGAGTAGAGGGTTTAAGGGAATCCAGAGGTGGGGCACAGAACACAAAATCTCCTTGTCTGCAGATGATTTGCTGCTATATATGTGTGATCCCAGGTCTAGTATTGAACATGTTCTCTTGCTTTTGGACTCCTTTGGTTGTCTCTCTGGTTCTAGATTAAACATCCAGAAAAGTGAGTGCTTCCCTGTGAACCAGCTGGCTTGTGACTTACCAACATCCTCAATTTGTTTCAAATTTTCTAGTGCATGATTTAATATGTGGACATCAATATTACCAAATCTATGAAGTCACTATGGGAGCAAAATCTTATGGCACTGACATCATCTGTAAAATCTTACCTACAAAGATGGAACAATCTACCATTTTCACTAGCTGGAAGAGTGCAAACTGTCCAAATGAATATTCTGCTGAGATGCCTGTATATTTTTCAGAGTTTCCCACTCTTCCTTCCCAGATCTGTTTTTAATAACATTGACAGTATAACATCATCATATATTTGAGCTGGGAAACATGCGAGAATTGGTCAATCCCTGGTTCAGAGAAACAGATCATGTGCTGGGCTTGGCCTACCTAGCCTTCTGTCTGACGACTGGGCCACCAACGCGCACAAAATGATGCTCTGATGCACCGTAGCTCAGGGCAAATGGTACCAAAGTGAAACAGATTCATGTTCCTCCTCCTCACTGCAAGCTCTGGCATGTAGCCTTCTATTGTTGCCTCTGTCCCATTTTTCATCAAATTTTTCACTTCTACTTTAAAAATGTGGGCCCAGACTGGATGCCACTGTGGGTGGAACTCTTCTATTTGCAATAAGCACCTATTTTTACCTGCTTGAATCAACCCCAAATTAAAGTTCTGAAAGAAAAAGGGCTTCAGCACCTACGAAACCTATTTTTGGATAACCAGTCTGCTAGCTTTGATCACCTGTGCCAAATCCAGATGCTGACCAGGCCTAACTTTCTTAGATCCTTTCAACTATGTGATTTTGTCAGAAGTCACTTCATCCAGTGGTGGAAACTAGGGCTGCAACGATTCGTCGACGTTGTCGACAAAAATCGATAATAGAAATTGTCGACAATGAATTCCATTGTCGACAATCGTCGTTAGACGGGTTTTTCCAACAGAGTGAGGCATCTCACTTCATTACAATCTCTGCCGAGTCGCACATGCGCAATAGCGTCTCTGACGCGCGGTAACGTACACAGAAATAATGGCGGCGTCCAACACAGCAGCTGCGCGCACGAGAACTTCAAAAGTTTGGGAGCATTTTAGCTTGGATACGGCGAACAAAAAGATTACTTGCAAGGTTTGCAAAGCAGACCTTGCGTATCATGGCAGCACCTCGGTGATGTATGAACATTTAAAGAGAAAGCACGTCGGGCAGTTGAACTTTTTCAGCTGTGTATCTACAAATGTCAGTTGTTAAAACCGTTAGATTTCAGACTGTTGAGAATTGTAAAGTTCTTTTACAACTGAATGCACTTCACAAAATACACTTTATATTTTTTTAGTTTTATGTTTTACTGCTACTAATGTGCCCTTGGTTTACAGGAAAGAAATGTTTACTTGATTTTAATTTATTTTGTTATAAAACACATTTACCTGTCCTTGGACAGAGGTTTATTTATTTTTGGATTTATGGCCTATCAGCAGCAAAGTTGAATAAAAGATGCATTTTGAATAAAAGATGCATTTTTCATTGAAGTACCCACCGTTCTTGTGTTTATTATCATTTGCCACATAATTAAAGCAACCTCATGCTAAATTTAAGAAAAAATTTATAATTATCCGATTAGTCGACTAATCGTTTCAATAGTCGGTGACTAGTCGACTATTAAAATAGTCGTTAGTTGCAGCCCTAGTGGAAACCTACTGCTGGAGGCAAGTGTCCTGCCTCCGGGCCATATTTCGGAGGCCTCTCCATCTGGATCAGATTGTGGTTTACACAACATTTCTATGAGCCATGGCGCTACATCCACCGTTGTGGAGGTCAGAAAGACAAGACACATACAGGAGTCCATTCTATCTTTCATTTATTTCCAAATAGTTTCACCAAACAATGCATCACCTGAGCCGTGGTATAGAATAAAGTCACATGTTATAATGTAATTCTGCCCTTCTACCCCAGCACTTCCTACTTGGGAGGCTGCCCCCCACCAGCATCTGACCTTGCCACAGCCCCGTCACTAGTCTGGGCCTACTCTGTGACCCACACCACCTCCTTCGCTCAAGGCAAGGGTCTTCCGGCAAACCGCCTTAGGGGACTGGCCACTGGACTGCTGTCTCCATTTTGCATTCTGCGTTCAGCAGACACTTTTTGGCCTCAAAAGTGGAAGTGAGCACCCTGTGTATGTATCATGCGCTTAGTAATTACTGAAATATATAAACTCTTAAGGCATTTTAGTAATCAAATTACTCAAATTACTTGGTTGAGCCAACTTGGTTCTCCCCAGTACCGGAGCCAGAGCCGACCGCTTTCTTCCAGGTGTGAACTGGAGAGCCGACTGAAGGCCGGCACACACTATGGGATGATCTGGCCAATTTTAGTCCTGATCTCCCCCCGAGCATCGGGAGCACAGGCAGACTGTTGGATGTCTGCAAAAAAAGTTTTGTCAGATTTTTTTCAGTAGCGTGCAGTGGTGTTTCAGTCAAGGCCAGCAGTAACAAACTACAACATGAAACCAAAGAAAGCATTCACAGCTGAGGAAGGAGATATCTATGGTCAAACTGCAGCAGAAAGCCATTCTAGATTTGGTGGCGGAGTTAAAGGCTCTGCAGAACCAGAATGCCGAGAAGGACCGGCGTCTTGGAGCAATACACCAGGATCATTGACGTGATTGTGCCCAGTCACACACTCCGGCTGTGATTCAGCAGAGCCCAGCAGAGCCCAGCAACCAAGAGATCACCTCCACACAACAGCGGCAATCCAAGGGGATTGATGTGGATTGGAATAACATCGAGGCATGTCATCCTCTTTCGTACCCTGGCCATCAATTGTGACCTTTGTGAAAAGAAAATACAAGATTGCACTGTTAAAACAGGGAAGGTGAAGGGTTCAAACATCTATGAATCAACATCCAACTGTCTTTTGACTGTGATCAGATTTAGACAGTCAAGGAATGTCTGAACTTGCACACCCCACTTTCTGTTTCCAGCGGGTGGCACTATGGCTGATGGCCGTAATTGTTGTATGGCTGTGACAAGGGTCAGACTCTGAAGCAGTGTGTCAAGTTTGAAGTCAATCTGATCACGTTCAATCTATTTACATTGCACTTGTATGATACGTTGCATTATAGCCCAGCCTTCATCACATTCATGCAGCTTTAATACCGCATTGTCTTTCTTGCACTCCTCAGGAGAAACCATTCTCCTGCTGTCAAAAAAGTATTATAGGCCTATATGTCATAACCATAATCACTGAGCATACTTTGTCTTATGCATGGTGTGTTTAATGTAGCTTCAATGAGCTGGTTCCTCTAAAGTTTCATGAGAAAAATCTTTCTATGCTTGTGGTTCAAGTGATAGTTTGGGAAGAGGTTACGAACTCCTAAAACCTCGCTGCTTTGCTGGGAGCAGGAGGGGTTCACACAGAGCTGCCAGATCCTCCAGAGAGGCGTTGCTTTTCTCTGTTAATCCTCACCTCGGCAGACTAAAGACGCGATTTCCCGGGTGTGTGTAACTTTCCCCTGCTGGTCGATGTCAGTCTGCCCCATGTGAGCCCTCTGTGTTCATGCGTCACTTCATGTTCCCGTCACAGCTTCTCTTCCTGTAATTGTTGAGCTCAACCACAAGCCGGAAAATTGATGAGGTCTCTGAGTTTGAGGAAATTGGACTGCCTTAAAAATGTAATTCATTCCTAAAATTAAAAAAAATTATGTCGGTCCTATAATCAACACACTATTCAGACAATGATGACAGTTTGAAAGAAAGGTACTGTTCTGAACCAATTCCAGATACGTGTTGAGACAGAAAATACTTAATAAGAATAAAGGTTACTTAATCTGTCTTCTAATTTTAATATATTCAATTTTATTTTGAACAGAAACAAAAATCTATCAAACAACAAAATGTTAACGAAAAACACATATTCGTATAGGCTTCTCACAAGTGAGAAATTGCGGTGTTGGCAGCAGCAGCAACATAGCGGATAGTCACACAGAACAAGTCCAATAATTTCAGGGGAGCAGCATAAACAAGGTAAAAAAAAAAAAAGATCTCCATCTTCGGGAACCCACCATCTTTAGTTTGTCCCACCTTGTTCTGGAGGTGGTTTGACTGGCACCAGTCCACAAAGTCCTGCCTGAGTTCTCTGTAGTCGGTCAAAGTGAGGCTGGCAATCACAGAGTAGTCAGAGAACCTGCAGATGACAGGTGGGCGATGGCCACTTCAGGTACAGGGGTGCTTGGTGAAAACAAACCCATGTGGGCTGTTTGCTTGGGGCTGTTGCTGTGCACAGTGAGAGAGCAGACAAAGACTAAACATGCCAAAGTTGTGCGTGGCCTTCAGCTGTTCCAACCACAATATGAACAACAGCAACAACATTTCTTTCCATGTGTTCCCAAGGACCAGGGTTGGGTAGTAACAGTTTACTTTTAACGGTGTTACGTAACTAGGATACAACATTTTTTTCTTTACTGTAATCCGTTACAGTACCTAAACATTTTTTAAATCTCTTTACAGGTATACTCGATAAAAACTAGGATCACTGAGCAGGGTTACAATACAAAAACAGATGGAATAAACGAGAAATATAGAAACACGCACACACCCACATCCAACCAGACGCACATACACGTGCCCACCCACACACACATACACACACACCCAACTGCCTGTAACAGAATATAAAAACTGATATGAGAATGATTTAAGAATGGAGGGAAAACACCACCATAGGGGGTCGTCCACACTGAGAGGAGCCACAGCCTACAGCTATGGGGGCCCCGCCGGTCAGGAGCCCCCACCACGGTCAGTGAACCACAGTGCAGAGCTCCACTTCCAAGGCCAGAACCATCCCCAGGACGACGCCCCCCACAGGAAGACCAGACTCAACTCCCAATGAAGAGCGCCCCCGTGAGGAGACACTGGAGTAAAAATAAATAGGAGCTAATAAAATGGATCAATGAATGAAAATAAAAGATAAGAAAAATAAAAAGTGAAAATAATAAACCAATAAAAATAAGTAAATAAGAGCTTATGAAATGAATTCATAGATGAGATAAAGGATTAAGCTAAAACATTAACTACAATTAGAAAAAAGTGAAATAGTCAACTAATTAAATGCTGAAATAAAAAAGTGCCTTTGGGCCTGCTTTTACAAACACCAACAGTCTCTGCGGCCCTTTGGCCCTTCGGCAGGCTGGTCCACAAACGTGGGCCATAGTGACAGAACCTGGCCCCACCATAGGTCCTGTTCCTCACACTAGGAACTGTGTTGGGATTTATGGTTGGTTATTAGCATTAAAATTACTGTCAGTAATAGATTACTGCAAGTAATAAATCACTGGAAGTAATTTATGAAAAATGTAAATGATTAATGGGAGTAAACGGTCATTCACTCATTAACAACTCCTAGAGTAATTGAGCAATTACTTAAAAATAATTTATTAATGGAAAATTATTCATTTGAATGAATTTGTTATTTATCAAATAATAATGAAATTGGGGCACCACCTACTAAACTGGAAATAGCTCAAAATAAAATATCAGTCTTGTTTGTAAAACGGGTTATTTAAGTTTGTTATATATACACAGAAATATTAACACATTTAAATAAACCATCCAAGATGGCAGGTCTGGTGTCATTTACAAGGAACCAAAATGGCGGCTCAGTTTCCCTCGGGTTACTGAGACGACCGCAGCTGCTCTCTGAGGTCATGGGTTAGTGAAGTGAGAGAAAAGCGGCTAGAGGAGCAAAAGCTCTGACGAGGTTTCGGTCCAAAACTCGGTTCTCCACAAAGGTATCGAAGTTATCTTCGGGACGCTAAACCAAACCTCTGGTGTCTGAGGGGGAAGCCGGGGCTTCGGACGGGAGTGTGCACGAATGTCGCGTTCACGCGTGTACGCAAATAGATGCAGCTTCATCAGAAAACGGGCGGTGGGGTTGCTGTGTGTATGGCCTCAGTAACTTGTCCGCGTTGTCGGACCGGACTTAAGTGTTCTGAAGCCCAGAGGCTTTGCTTCTCAGCTGCAGAAGTAAGCCTCAGGTTGGCATTCTTGGTGAGCTGCGCGGTGAGAGAGTGAAGAAGTTGGGTTGCAGTTTGAAGCATCTGGACCGATGCGGTCCGTTGAAGAGGAAAAAAAGAAAAGGAAAGAAAAACTCCATGGACTTTCTGCTCATCCAGCGAGGTTAGAAAGGTCCAGTCGGGTTTGCCTGCACTACCGCGCGGCTCTCTGCGTCCCCCATACACAGCTCTGCGTCTGGCCTGAGGCAAAACTGTCTTGAAGAGAGTTTGTTCTTTTGCGTTGTGGCTTTTTTAACCTGTGCGTCATGTTCCTACACACTGCTGTGCTCGGGATGGCCTGAGCCAGTCGGAGTGGGGGTCGCTTCAGAGCTTCCAGGGCGGGTGCTCTGGTTGGTGTTGGAGGCCTTGGAGCCCCCTGGTGCTGGGGAGCAGTGCTGCAGCTTGAGGACCAGCTTCTGATCATTTCAGCCAGTGGCTCCATTGCTAAAACGAAAAGTAGAGGAGACTTTACTGATCATAACTGGATCTAACGTCACTCCATTTATACAAACGGAGGCTTCTGGAGTAGAGTATAAGAAGTTCACCCAATCCCAAAAAACTTAAATTCCTTTAAAGTTTGAAATAAACAAGGCCATTCAACGTTATCAAAAGCTTTCTCAGCATCTAACGTTACAATCAAAGCATTAGTTTTTTTTTTTATTCGATAAACTGTAATATATTTAGGAGTCTTCTGATATTTGAATATGAGTTTCTATTAGCCACAAATCCTGTTTGATCATGATTCACAACTTTTGGTACAATATTTTTTATTCGGGTTGCAAACACTTCTGCTAAAGTTTTACCATCTGTATTTTGAATTCTTGTGGGCCTATAAGAGGCAGGATTATCTCGGTCCTTATTTTCCTTTAATATTACTTTAATTAAAGCCTGTTGAGTAGAAGTGGGTAGTTTTTTTTGACAGAGAATGCATGTTTATACATATTTGTTAGCAGCAGTGCAAAAATGTGAGATGATGTACCTGCAACACAAAATGTAGCATTTGAAAAAAATGTGTTTTCAGCAAACCGCACCACGATCCTGCCCTATCCTGTCCATTCCTACATGACCCCAGGTTCCTCCAGGTCAATCTTCTAGTGGACTCACTGCAGCTTTTTATTCATCATCACACTAAAATCACACCAAATTGAAATATTGCTGTCAAGGCAGGTTTTTAAAAATGCCATAAAAAAAAAATCTAATTGTGTTCAGTAAACTGCACCACATTCTTGTTCTGCATGCCCCCACCAGGTTCCTCTGTGAAAAAAAGCTGCAGTGAATCCATTTAACAATTGACACAATTATACACTTAAATTACAACCAATATACATAATGCTGTACAGACTGATAAAAAAAAGAAAAAAGAAAACCCCCCACAGGGACAATACAAGTGTGTCGTGACGTCTAGTCATCTCTCACTTTCTCTGTCTTATTCTTTCCTTTAATTTTTTTTGGGTGGAATTATTAAAAATGGGCTAATATTTAAATAAATATGCAATTACTTACAACATATACTTACATTTTTTTTTATTTTTTTATCTCACACTAATATAAGTGTGCATAATGTGGATCCACATTCTGCGCAAGGTGCCTTTATTTTACACTGAGCACCGGCTGTACAAAATGTCTGTACACCACTGAATATTGTGTTTTTGTCCATATTTGTATGAGAGACTGATGGCAGGTCGCCAAGGGGAGGACCAACACTTTTTTTCTTCCACTTAAAGCACTGGATACAATCACCAAGTAAGACATTACATAAAAGGTGACATTTAAATGTAAAAGTGAAATGATAAATCCTTGTAAAATTCACATTATCTGAGGCAGTAAATAAATGTACCTGTCCTCATTCATAATTAGCTGGGATTGGCTCCAGCAACCCTGAACAGGATTTAGCAGTATCGAAAATGGATGGCATGTCTAAAGTCAAGCTAGCCTGTATTTACCCAGATACCACCCCTACATGTGAAAAATGCAAAAACAGTGATGCTACACTTATTCACATGTACTGGCTGTGCCTCCACCTCCAGGAATTCTGGGAAGATGTTTGGTTTAATGTCTTATGAAAACACTGGGATCTGGACCCTCGGATGGCATTGCCTGGCATCACTGATAGAGACGGCCCCCACCTTATAATGGCACAACATTGCATGGTCACACTTACCTTTTGAATAATTGTAGGTCTTATATTTAATGTATATTTTGCCCATTTTGGCATTATTTCCACAATTTGGAGAGTTATGGAAACTGTAAGTTCATTTATAGTGTTCGAGCTCCCACTAGTGGATTTTGTTGGTACTCATGTCATCAATCGTACACCTGTATGTAACCACAGTCTGCCTACTTGTTTATTAATATACATTTTATTGTGTTTCCCTTCCAGATAACCACACCCACACACATACACACCAACACATTCACCGATTTCTACGCACCTTTGTTTTACCATCTCCTGTAAACCATCCCCATCTCCATGTACCTGCCCTCCTCAATAAATCCTCTCAACTACAACATTAGAGCAACCTATTCCTTCTGACCGAGGATGACTCAGTTGATGAGCAATCCAAAATCAGCATTGGATGCATACGGTCTCTTACAGTTGGAAACTGTTAATGAAAGGATTTTGAAAGAAAAGAAAAAGAAAATAGATGGATGTTGAATCTGGTCTTAACTGCAAATCACTGAACAGTTAATCGACTGAATATTAGGTTGTACTTTTAAAGTGACAGAAAGAAGGACCAGAACAGCAAGTATTAGCCATGCAAGCATTTAGATTTGTTGATATTACATGTCAATTCAGGATAAAAATTATTCTATTCACCTCTATAAGTTTGTCTTTTTAATTGTATGTATGTATGTATGTATGTATGTATGTATGTATGTATGTATGTATGTATGTATGTATGTATGTATGTATGTATGTATGTATGTATGTATGTATGTATCAGTGGCGGCTACTGGTCTTTCAAGGAGGGGAAGCTCATTTTCGGCCTACATCAGGAAATGCATCAGTTTATTTATATGTAAAAATGTATTTATTTAAAAAAATAAACGGTAAAACAAAACTAAAAGTATGTGCACAATTATTTTTAGATTATCTCTCTCTCACACACACACACACACACACACACACACACACACACACACACACACACACACACACACACACACACACACACACACACACACACACACACACACACACACACACACACACACACACACACACACACACACTTCTTTATTTATATATATAAGAGTCTCCAAACACAAACAGCTACAGTTTCCACAAACACCAAAAATAGACATTGATTACCTGGAGGCTTTATCACCTCCACCTTGCCCTAGCTCCACCTACTGGGCAAATATAAACTCTAAACACAAATGGCCAGTCAACAGGATGGCACATACAAACAGAAGTAAACAATAAAACCAGATGAAACATACAATGGCTCCTCCAAGTAACACAATTTTCTAGGTTAAACCAGCCTCAGCAGCTCTATTGCGACAGTAACATGACTTTCAAGCAGGAGCATAAATTAGCAAGTAAGCAATAAAACAAAATGAAAACAAAACAACAATAACAACAAAAGCAAACAAAACAAAACAAAGACATGATTTTGATCATTTAAAGAATAATAGCAGAAAACAAGAAAAATAACCCCGACCAGGAAGAGCGAAGGTCCAGCTGGGTCCGGCTGGAGGAGCTCAGCCCCCCTGCCTTAATGACCAGTTGCCCCTGCAAATTACCTATCATATATCACAAATCTGAGTATTGTATTATTATTCTATGATTCTATTAGTTTAACCCACTAGGAACATTACAATTCTCCAAACCATGTGTCCAGTATCATACCTATATTTATGACATGAAATAAAACCAGATGAAGATCATTTTGGTATTCAGTGAGTTATGACTGATTAAATCACTCTAGTATCAACAAGCAATGATTGATTAAATCAGTCAGTATTCAGTGAGTTATGATTGATTAAAGTCGCTGACACTTCATTTCTCCTGCCAAACAGATCACACAGACCGGAGCGAGCGACCGGACAAAGATGGCGGCGCCACCGTTCGGCCGCATCAACAGGTGGCGCTCGTTGCGGCGTCTACGGGTTTGACGACCGGACCAAGATGGCTGCTGTAATTCCTAACCCCCCCTCCCTCCTCCTCCTCCTCCTCTTCGGAAACGGGATGTGATGTAAATACACAAAAACTTTTTGTCCCAGTGGAAAGCTCGGCTCATTCGTAGTGTGACTCGGTAACTTTCACACTCGGTACCGTTCAGCGGCCTGCAAGAAGCGGAAAACAAGGACCTTCGCTGTTTTGTTTCGCCACGATCCTCTGGAACTCGTCCGTCCCGCTTCAAACCGCACACACACAGAGACAGAGACAGAGACAGAGACAGAGAGAAGACCACTGGTGGATCAGGAGGAGACCTGCAGACAGGTAAAGCTTCACTCACCTGATACTGGGAAAGTATATCACGAGACGGGATCAGGGGCCGAGCGGGGAGCACCGCAGCGCGAGGCCTGCTGCTTCTCAACATCTGTATGAAGGCTGCAGAGACGGCTGGACGATCCGTTACTCGAGGCAGTTTGTCGCAGGAACGCGGGTCCTCCGGGCTGCGGCTCCTGCTCTCATGTTCGAGGACAAAGAGCCGTGGAGGTGAAACTTTTTAAAAGAAGTGTTTTGAAAGCTCCGCTGGACGATCAGCTCACTGGTCATAGAGGGAATCTTGTCTACCATATTGCACAATAATACAACTTTGCAGAGAATAGCCGCAGACCTTTTGCCACGTTCTTAACTTCCTAATGAACTTCTGGCTCATGTTTTGTTCATATTCAACTCAATAATACAAACAAAACTAGGGAAGAACTGATCCATGTTTTTTAATTTCAAATCCAATCTCAATACCCAAATTTGAATATCTGCCGATACTGATATTATTCCGATACCATAGCTGTGTTTGCTTTAATATTATTATTATTATTAACAATATAGTTGATTTTATATGAGGCAGTAATAAACTCCTATGTACAGTAAAGTAATAAATGTAGGAATGTTTGCATTTATTCTCTCTACAGACAACTTGAGGTTAGTATGAGGTGAGAAAAGGAAGCAGTACAAAGTATTTTAGTTCCATGTGGACAATGTGGGGGTCTGCGTGATGTCATTGTCTCATAATAAGCTAGTTCTAGCTTTAAAACCTCGAATCACTGTATTAATTCCTAGAGAATATCTTTCGCAAAGCAGCACAAACTGCAGTGTTTCCAACTCCAATGCAACACAAATGATTGGGACTATTTTCAGTAAGTTTAGCGCAGAGTATGACGCAGCTTCGGCTGCTACAGCGTGGAGGAGCTGCTGATTTGATGCTGCGATCATCAAAACGTTTTTGCAAACATCCACGTTGATGTTTGCTTTACGGTGTTTTGAGCGTAAAATACGTTAAAACAACGGACATGTCATGAAAAGTTGGTTAGCTGCAATGCTAACTTCCCTAGCAGAGCAGCCGGCAGGTAACAGTAAAGCAGACGAGGCTTGATGGACCTGAAATCTCCACAAGTTGGATTGGAAATGTCTAATTTTGCACAAGTCTCATGGACTGGCCATCGGAAATGTGTACTTGTCCGTAGAAATATGTATTGGTCTCGGACTGGCGATGAGATCGACCCCTGCATTGGTCAGCCTGGAGTGCAGCCATGGAGATCAGAGTTACGTGATGCACCTAAATGCATCATCCGTTGGCAGGAATCTCTTCTACCATAAAAAAAAAGCCATAAATTAGCGTCATTTTTTTAAGCCGCTGGGTTTAAAGTGTGTGAAACAAGTAGCAGCTGACAGTTCAGACATTATAATTTTAAAACGTCTGGCTGCGGAGCGTCCACCTCGCTGTACAACGACTTTACAAACATTCACGTCGATACTTTGCAGTGTTTTGAGCGTAAAATCCATCCAGCGACATTTAGTCATGAAAAGTCAGATAGTACGGATAGCGCTACTTCCCTAGCATGCTAAGCTGGCTGCAAACTGTGGAAAGGATTTCCGGACTCATTACTCCGTGTCTCATTGAGACCCGCCTCCCTTCAGGAAATCCAGTCCACATTTTGAAGTGAGCAGAGCAAAGCAGCGGAACAGAGACACACGTGGAATAATTTCAGCAACAATAAAGCAGATGAAGCTTCGTGGATCAGAAACCTCCACAGGTTGGATCGGAAATTTCAGATCCGTGAATTACGTTCATATCGGAACCCGATACCAGTACTGGATCAAATCAACCCCATCCCTAAACAAAACATTTGCTCATTTCATTCTATGTTTTCATGCACACGGAAATGTTTTTCTATCAGGAGGTAAAGAAGCTAATTTCATTCTATGTTTTGAGATCAAGGTTCACACGCCAAAGGTTTGAGACTCCTGCATTATCTACCGCAGATCACAAGTACCTTTAAAAAGTATTCTAGAACAGCCTTTCTTTGTCTCGTTGGGTGTTTCTCTTCAGTTAGTGGGAGGGATGTGGTCCAGCCTGGGCCAGGACCTTTCTCGTGTGAAGCTCTACCTGGATGTTTCTGGCCAGTTTTAATCTCATTATTGGACAAACAGCAACAATGATGGAGAGATCGTTGACACCACAGCGTAGCATTAGCATCTGAATCAAATGTGAACTGTCTGTGAATATGCATGCTGAAGAACCACGGTAGTTTGTACCGACTTCATCTTGAAGAGCAACGCACTGACAGACAGTATTTCACTGATTTTTCCCTGATTTTCCCCACAAAAAACCACAAAGGGAAAATCTTTTATTGTGTTTGATTTTATTATTTTATATTTTGAATCTCAAGGAATCTGTAAAGAGAGCATCGTTTTGAAATGGCTTCATGTTTTTCACGTCAGTAAAAAATGTGTAATGAGACATTGAAGGACACAGGTGGAGCAGTCAGTATTGATGACTAGCTTTGCTGTTCTGACGCTATCAGAAGTTGCAGAATAGAGGAGAGGCTCACGGAGACGACATGGCACAGGCCTGGCCTAGGTCCAGCTCATGGAGCTCAAACTTCTAGCACAACCACAGCTGCAGGAATCCACTCTACCTGCTTCACCTGAGCTGCTCCGATCAGCCGCATTGATCACTGTCTGAACAAGTTTTAATCAGCTGAAAAGTAAACACTCCAGTTGAGGAAGTGCATGTTTAATTGTGTTGGCGTTGTGACGAGGTTTGGACAGTTCTGGATGTTGAGGAGTGTTCAGGTCAGTTCCGGTTAACATTGGAAACATGAACACGGGCTCCGACTCTCCCTTGAAGTGACGGAGACTCTGGAGAGTGTGAGGGAGGCGCTGACCTACTGACTCTTTGCTCTGAGGTGCATTAAGGATTATGTCCAGGTTATTTTCAGGCTCAGCTCAGATTACAAGGACAAATTCAGCTGACTGCAAAGATTCAAACCTTTAAAGTCTCCTTCGAGTCAGACCTTCTCAGTATTTTTTTATTAGGGCCTGACCAATAGGGATTCTTTGGGGGTCGATGCCGACCCCAATTAGATTTTTACATTTATTAATTAACAAAATATACAAAGACAAAATACCTGGCTTGAATATTATTCCAAACACTTGTTAGAAAGGTAGAAATTGAAGGGAGAACATTTACTATTTTCAAATATTTAAATCCTAAATTGTGAAGAACAGCATATAAACAATTTAAACATACACTAAAACTATGATGCGGAACAATGAAGTAAACCTGGGAAATAAAATAATGCAAAATCTATATGTATTAAGACATTTTAATGTACGTTGATTTGGGATGGGAATTGATAAGATTTTATGAATATCAATGCCATTGTCGATTCTGTTTTTCAATCCAATTCCTTATCAATTCTCCTAATGATTCCTGACTATTTTTTTGAGGAGGAAAAAAGTAGTTTTACACAGTATTCTGCACCAAAAGGAACAATTTTAGGTTTTCCAAACATGAAACATATTCAACTTGAACATACTGAATAGGTTGAAACAACACCGCCTCAATAAAATAGACTGATACAATAAATATGGAGGCACACGCACAGTCAGGAATTGGAACATGCTAAATTAATACTTAACTCTCCTTTTCTTAAAATGATATACAATTAAATAAAATGGTGCAAATACACAAGTCCTCTTTAGAAAAACAGGCATGATAGGTGACATTTTGAAAATACTGTGTATTTCAGTCACAAAATGAACATCATATGAGCATATGTGCATTTTCAGGGAGGATTCTTGAACCCTCCACACTGATGGTATCTCCAGCTGTGGAGAATAATATTTGTGCTAAATCCTGTCAAAGTGACAAAGTGTCAACCACAGAACTGGGTCTGATGAGATGGGAATGACAGGCAGGCTTCTGTACGTTCAGATTTCTATGTTTAGACGCTCCCCAGTGTTGTGGGTCTGTTGAGGGGCTAGCTGCTTGTTCCTCCTCTGCAAGCAGCTCTTCTCAGGCTGTCTTAGGGTGCGTTACGGGTGCAGTCTGAAATGAAAAGGATCATAAATGTAAGTTTTAGGTATGTGGTTTGAATTGATAGAAGCTTATCAACATATACCACATGGTCATTATAATGAACTGGGCTTTCATAGATTTTCTCCTCCTCGCCTTCCTCTTCCTCCATGCCCTCATCGCTCTGTGTGTCTTCTGGCACTGGTAGCTTGAGTAGAAACATACTGTGTGAATCCCATGCATGGAAGCATCACATTCACAATGAAAATGAGACACAGACCGTGATAGGATCGCTCCTGCTGCACTCGTCAGCCTGTCCCAGACGCCGTCATCGTTGTCCATCTTCAGTTTGAACCATGGGTCCTTCACTGGTGCCTCCTCCAGGAAATTCTAGATCTCTTTATCCTTCATTTTGGAAACAAAGAAACATGCATCTTCAAAAACCTGGGAAAAATGTGACCACTTCTGCAAGTGTATGACATGTGATGTTGACGAAGTATGAATTAATATCAGTCCTGGATGGTACCTCGTGACCAGCGGAGAGATCAGCACAGATCTTCTCCTTTACATTTCTTGCAATTGTAGAGTCCTCTGTGTTGGTGGAATAGTGACACTCCAACTTTTTTAAAGTGAGTAAGATTTGACCAGTGGTTGGATTTTTCTCACTAGAAACATGGAGAGTCGATGTGTAAAGCATACACATCAGCTGTACAAACTCCTCTTGTAGTCATCAGACTGAAACTTCTCCATTAGTCTAAAATAGCCAATAGCACACAAGTCCTATCACAGTCTTATAATCTAATGAGCTTTTTAATAATAGCTGCAAAATGTATCCCTTACTTTTCCCTTTCAACCTGCTTCTTTATCCTTGTGTCCATCATTGCTGCGGAGCTTCTGACACTAACAGAGTGATGTCACTAGTTGTGCACACGCCCAAGTTGTGTTTACATTATGGCGGATCAGAGTTTTGATGACGAAGAGGCTGAATTTAACGATATTTCATCATCATCGGGCATTTCAAATCCAGTGATTGATGAAGAAGACACAGAATGGGTCGTTCTGCCATCGGTGACCCCGTCTGGAACACGTTTGAGGAAGCAGAAGACGCTTCGTCCTCCATTCGTCCTCGTCTCCTCGCCTCAGCAGCCGGCGGTTTTCACTGCGGCTTTGAGACTTCCTGACTTTTGGCAGAACGACCCGGCTTCGTGGATCATGTAACCCATGGAATCACCGAAGATGAGTCCAGGTATTACTTGATCGTCTACTAGCCGCCCGAGCTA
This sequence comes from Blennius ocellaris, assembly GCF_963422515.1. Taxonomy (NCBI): domain Eukaryota; kingdom Metazoa; phylum Chordata; class Actinopteri; order Blenniiformes; family Blenniidae; genus Blennius; species Blennius ocellaris. Next base: position 27,819,878 of record NC_137656.1, on the reverse strand, counting down.
GCGGCTCCCGCTAACCGCTAGCCGCCCGAGCTAGCGGTTGCCGCTAGCCACTCCCGCCGCCCGTGCTCCTTTTCTCCTCTCTCGGGTCTCTTCCATGCTCAATCTTTCGTCAAGGCTCATAAAACGCCGACTATAACTTCAGAACACTGTTAAAACTTGGATATTTAAGAGGGAAACAATGCAAGCCAATGTAAACACAACAGATTGAGATCTGCACAACTCTTGACGCCACGCCCACGAAGAAGGATTCCCCCGACTTCTTTGGCTGGAGATTCAAAATTCAAATAACTTTGTTATGCGACAACAGTGGTGGGGCAGAGTCGGAGAAACCTTACAAGTAGTACCACAACTATCGTTTTTTGCAAAGTAGTGTTTTACATTTCACTGGGACTTTAAGTGAGCTGTAATGAACAATCTAAAACATCATACCACATACGTACATAAAATGAGCAGATTGAGCTGACTTACCACTGACTTACAGTGGCTTGCAAAAGTATTCATAGCCCTTGAACTTTTCCACATTTTGTCACAATACACGCCACAAACATAAATATATTTTATTGGAATTTTATGTGAAAGACCAACACAAAGTGTCACACAGTTGTGAAGTACAAAGAAAATTATACATGACTTTACATTTTGTTCACTAATAAAACACTGAAAAGTGCAGCGTGCAAAAGTATTCAGCTCCTTTTCTCTGAGTTCAACCAACTGCCTTCAGTAGTTGCCTGATGACTGCTGAATGATTGAATCTTGACCTGATGACTAAATAGAGTCCAGCTGTGTGTAATCTAATCTCAGTACACATACAGCTGTTCTGTTAAGAGAATATTGGGGAGCAAACAGGACCATGAAGTCCAAGGAATACGCCAGACAGGTCAGAGATAAAGTTGTGGAGACGTTTAAAGCAAGGTTAGGCTATAAAAAGATTTCCCAAGCTTTGAACATCTCACGGAGCACTGTTCAATCCATTATCTGGAAATGGAAAGAGTATGGCACAACTGCAAACCTACCAAGACACGGCCGTCCAGCTAAACTTCCAGGCTGAACAAGGAGAGCAGTGACAAGAGATGCAGCCAAGAGGCCCATGGTGACTCTGGACCAGGGGTCGGCAACCCGCGGCTCCGGAGCCGCATCCAGCTCTTTGGTCCCTCCACTGCGGCTCCTTGAGCCTCGGTCCCACTGCAGTTCATCCTGCAGGGACGTAAGGAGGCAAAGCGCACCCAGAGCGCAGTCCCTACAAAGAGTGGTGTAAAATGTAGGCGGGTTGTGAACGACGCAGCGATGTAACGTCATTACGCAACAATAATGGCATAAAGAACGTAGAGTTGCGGCTGCAGGTCATGACAGCGGCTCAACTGGTATCTGAAGCCTGGAGCTTCCTGTACCTTTCAGAGTAAAACTGCTGCGCAGTGGAGCGCCGACAATTCCGGAAGGTTCATTGCGGACTTGTTGAGAGTGACGGCAAATTATAGTGGATTTCACAACAACTACAGGACATTAAAGCCACACCATCACACTCATGGTTCTAACAATCCACATCTCCCACATTTATCTTCCATTTTAATAATGTGTAGCAACCCACATGGAAAGAACCTATATGAGGATATATGCACATATATGAAACCTATATGCAGCATATGTGCACATATACGCTGCATATATGCACATATACGCTGCATATATGCACATATACGCTGCATATATGCACATATATGACAATATATATGCTGCATATATGCTGCATCTATGCCTATATTAAAACATATATGTTTATATAGGTTCTTTCCATGTGGGAATAAAGGAGCTGATAGCTGCAATGCATTATGGGAGTTTCTGTTTGTGGTGTTTTAAATGTAATTATTGGGGGTTATGTTAGGTTTGTAGTGTCGGTAATAATTGTGTTGTGTTGTGTTTTTGTTGCTTAGTTCATGTAGTTTAGTTTATTAGTTGTAAGTTGTCAACCAGCAGTGAAGAAGGTTTTGTGTGTAGTGTCCTCCTGGCAAGGTCTGCTGGTGGGACTGTCAAAATAAAATGCGTGCGGCTCTCTGGGTGTTGTGTTCAGTGGAAAACGGGACCAAATGGCTCTTTGAGCATTAAAGGTTGCCAACTCCTGCTCTGGACCAACTGCAGAGATCCACAGCTCAGGTGGGGGAATCTGTCCACAGGACAACTATTGGGCTGCACTCCACAAATCTGGCCTTTATGGAAGAGTGCCAAGAAGAAAGCCATTGTTCAAAGAAAGCCATAAGAAGTCCTGTTTGCAGTTTGCCAGAAACCATGTGGGGACACAGCAAACATGTGGGAGAAGGTGCTCTGGTCACATGACACCAAAATGGAACTTTTTGGCCTCAATGCAAAACGTTCTGTGTGGCGGAAACCGAACACTGCACATCACCCTGAACTGCAGTCTGCATGCAGTAGTGTAGCACCGGCACCTTGCAGACAGTGTGCAGACACACAATGTGGAAAGCATGGAGGAGCTGATGGAGAGGAGCTGATGGAGAGGAGCTGATGGAGAGGAGCTGATGGAGAGGAGCTTCACAGAGCAGAACGGTGCTGCAGGGAAGCGACGAATATTCACATCTCAAAACTAATCTGACACCACAATGTTTGAATAACCTAATAATCGGGTCCACTGCACCAGCATCTGGTCTCACAATGGGTCTGAGGATCTCATCCCGGTACCTCATGGCAGTCAGGGTTCCTCTGGCTAGAACATGGAGGTTGTGGGCCATACAAAGACATGCTTCCCCCACTCCATTACTGACCCAGCGCCAATACTGGAGGATGTTGCTACAGCAGAACGTTCTCCATGGCTCATGATGGAGGATGTTGCTACAGCAGAACGTTCTCCATGGCTCATGATGGAGGATGTTGCTACAGCAGAACGTTCTCCATGGTGCTGGAGGATGTTGCTGCAGCAGAACGTTCTCCATGGCTCATGATGGAGGATGTTGCTACAGCAGAACGTTCTCCATGGCTCATGATGGAGGATGTTGCTACAGCAGAACGTTCTCCACGGCTCATGGGGAGATGTTGCTGCAGCAGAACGTTCTCCATGGCTCATGATGGAGGATGTTGCTACAGCAGAACGTTCTCCATGGCTCATGATGGAGGATGTTGCTACAGCAGAACGTTCTCCACGGCTCATGGGGAGATGTTGCTGCAGCAGAACGTTCTCCACGGCTCATGATGGAGGATGTTGCTACAGCAGAACGTTCTCCATGGCTCATGATGGAGGATGTTGCTACAGCAGAACGTTTTCCATGGCTCATGATGGAGGATGTTGCTACAGCAGAACGTTCTCCATGGCTCATGATGGAGGATGTTGCTGCAGCAGAACGTTCTCCATGGCTCATGATGGAGGATGTTGCTACAGCAGAACGTTCTCCATGGCTCATGATGGAGGATGTTGCTACAGCAGAACGTTCTCCATGGCTCATGATGGAGGATGTTGCTACAGCAGAACGTTCTCCACGGCTCATGCTGGAGGACGCTGCTGCAGTAGAACGTTCTCCACGGCTCATGGGGAGATGTTGCTGCAGCAGAACGTTCTCCATGGCTCATGATGGAGGATGTTGCTGCAGCAGAACGTTCTCCATGGCTCATGATGGAGGATGTTGCTGCAGCAGAACGTTCTCCATGGCTCATGCTGGAGGACGCTGCTGCAGTAGAACGTTCTCCACGGCTCATGGGGAGATGTTGCTGCAGCAGAACGTTCTCCATGGCTCATGCTAGAGGATGTTGCTGCAGCAGAACGTTCTCCATGGCTCATGATGGAGGATGTTGCTGCAGCAGAACGTTCTCCATGGCTCATGCTAGAGGATGTTGCTGCAGCAGAACGTTCTCCACGGCTCATGCTGGAGGACGCTGCTGCAGTAGAACGTTCTCCACGGCTCATGGGGGGATGTTGCTGCAGCAGAATGTTCTCCACGGCTCATGGGGGGATGTTGCTGCAGCAGAACGTTCTCCATGGTGCTGGAGGATGTTGCTGCAGCAGAACGTTCTCCACGGCTCATGGGGGGATGTTGCTGCAGCAGAACGTTCTCCACATCGTCTCCAGACTTGGTCACGTCTGTCACATGTGCTCAGTGAGAACCTTCTCATCAGTGAAGAACTCAAGGCTCCAATGGCCAATTTGACAATATTGCTGTTCTCTGGCCAATGCCAATTCCCCTACAGGATGTTGGACAGTAAGAACAGCTCCCCCTTGTGGACGAGGTTCCTCATAGCACCCTGGTGAAGTGTGTTTCTGACAGTTTTGGCAGAAACATCACAGTAGTGTCCTGCTGGAGGTCATTCTGCAGCTCTGGCAGCTCCTCCTGGTCCTTCTTGCACAGCAGCAATCCTGCTGCTGGCTTGTTGCCCTCCTACCCCCGTCCATGTCTCCTGGTGTCCTGGCCTGTCCCCTGGTATGTCCCCCATGCTCTGGACACGGTGCTGGGAGATGCAGCAAACCTTTTTACCACAGATCATTGATGTGCCATCTTGGATGAGCTGCACAACCCTGTGTTGGTTGTAGACTAGTAGGCTGTAGATTTCACACCAAGGTGATGTACTTGGAGTTACACTATGTTGTTTAGGGGTTCTCTTTAGTTTTTTGAGCAGCGTGTGTAAAAATATAAGTTGTTTACATTCACCTGGAATATATTTATAGAAGGCTCAGCAATTGCCTCACTAATTATAAAAAGTGCACAATTATTGATATGTACTCACAGCATGTCGGGATTCCATTGTTGTTTGCATCCCATTCCCAATGTCGCATACGCTCAATGAGCCTGCCCTAGGGCATAGCGCCACCTGGTGCCTGGCAGTTACTACTGAGGTGCAGAACAGAATGAAGGAGCCTATGAGCCTGAGCTCAGGGCAGCAAAAGCCAGGCTTTACAGCTTTCAATCCTTCAGACTGCAGAAGTGTAACAAAAGTCACGTGTAAAAAAAACCCGCCAATTGTGAAACTGCGGGACTCGTAACTGGTGAGTTGTCTGTGTTTTCAGCACTTGTATTCAAATGCGTAGCCTTTTAAGATTCAGGTTCACATTGACAAGTCATTTTACACATTGACAGACAGACAGACAGATTGAAGTATAGACAGACAACTCTCCATATGCATAGACAAATAGTTTTGCGACAATAATAACCCCATATCGGAAGATCATGGCCCGTCCACACCAAGAACCTGGTTCACCTAAACCAGATGTTTCTGACCTGTCATCCACACCAGGAACCTGGTTCACCTAAACCAGGTGTTTCTGACCTGTCGTCCACACCAGGAACCTGGTTCACCTAAACCAGGTGTTTCTGGCCTGTCGTCCACACCAGGAACCTGGTTCACCTAAACCAGGTGTTTCTGACCTGTCGTCCACACCAGGAACCTGGTTCACCTAAACCAGGTGTTTCTGACCTGTCGTCCACACCAAGAACCTGGTTCACCTAAACCAGATGTTTCTGACCTGTCGTCCACACCAAGAACCTGGTTCACCTAAACCAGGTGTTTCTGACCTGTCGTCCACACCAAGAACCTGGTTCACCTAAACCAGGTGTTTCTGGCCTGTCGTCCACACCAGGAACCTGGTTCACCTAAACCAGGTGTTTCTGGCCTGTCGTCCACACCAGGAACCTGGTTCACCTAAACCAGGTGTTTCTGGCCTGTCGTCCACACCAAGAACCTGGTTCACCTAAACCAGGTGTTTCTGGCCTGTCGTCCACACCAGGAACCTGGTTCACCTAAACCAGGTGTTTCTGACCTGTCGTCCACACCAGGAACCTGGTTCACCTAAACCAGGTGTTTCTGACCTGTCATTCACACCAGGAACCTGGTTCACCTAAACCAGGTGTTTCTGGCCTGTCGTCCACACCAGGAACCTGGTTCACCTAAACCAGATGTTTCTGACCTGTCGTCCACACCAAGAACCTGGTTCACCTAAACCAGGTGTTTCTGGCCTGTCGTCCACACCAGGAACCTGGTTCACCTAAACCAGGTGTTTCTGGCCTGTCGTCCACACCAAGAACCTGGTTCACCTAAACCAGGTGTTTCTGACCTGTCGTCCACACCAAGAACCTGGTTCACCTAAACCAGGTGTTTCTGACCTGTCGTCCACACCAAGAACCTGGTTCACCTAAACCAGGTGTTTCTGACCTGTCATTCACACCAGGAACCTGGTTCACCTAAACCAGGTGTTTCTGACCTGTCATTCACACCAGGAACCTGGTTCACCTAAACCAGATGTTTCTGACCTGTCGTCCACACCAAGAACCTGGTTCACCTAAACCAGGTGTTTCTGGCCTGTCGTCCACACCAGGAACCTGGTTCACCTAAACCAGGTGTTTCTGGCCTGTCGTCCACACCAAGAACCTGGTTCACCTAAACCAGGTGTTTCTGACCTGTCGTCCACACCAAGAACCTGGTTCACCTAAACCAGGTGTTTCTGACCTGTCGTCCACACCAAGAACCTGGTTCACCTAAACCAGATGTTTCTGGCCTGTCGTCCACACCAAGAACCTGGTTCACCTAAACCAGATGTTTCTGGCCTGTCGTCCACACCAAGAACCTGGTTCACCTAAACCAGATGTTTCTGGCCTGTCGTCCACACCAGGAACCTGGTTCACCTAAACCAGGTGTTTCTGGCCTGTCGTCCACACCAGGAACCTGGTTCACCTAAACCAGGTGTTTCTGGCCTGTCGTCCACACCAGGAACCTGGTTCACCTAAACCAGATGTTTCTGACCTGTCGTCCACATCAGGAACCTGGTTCACCTAAACCAGGTGTTTCTGGCCTGTCGTCCACACCAGGAACCTGGTTCACCTAAACCAGGTGTTTCTGGCCTGTCGTCCACACCAGGAACCTGGTTCACCTAAACCAGATGTTTCTGGCCTGTCGTCCACATGAGGCGGTTTTAGAAGACTGAAAACAGGTTTTTTTGAACATGGGTCCCAGAGTGGGGAAATTCTTTAACCCCAGCTCATGCCGTCCATAACAATCAGGGACGACAAGCTCCGGTGGAGCTGCAGAAGCTACTGACGCTAGCAGCAGGAGGAGCAGGGCCATAGACCTATAGAACTAGAATTATATCCAGGTTTATGCACACTAAAGTTCTATGTGCTCTGTCTTCTGCGTTTTTGGTGTGTTGCTTTGTGAGTCACAGCGCTCCTAAAGGCCTGGCAAGTGTACTACATGCCCTGAAGTTGAGCCGTGTTCATAGTGACGTGTGGACGGAGGTTTTTTGGCAAAGGCTAGGAACAAAAAGATCTTTTTTTTTCCGTCTACCTTAAAGTACTGTAAAACTACACTGTCTGAAAATAAATGAAGAAAATACAAATGATTTACTTTTAGCTAGGATGTATTGAAGAGCTGATAAGCACAGATTACTTGAAATGAGAAGGATTGAGAGCAGATTATACTGTGACTTCGTCTGTATTGCTCCTGAAAACAGAGGATTTCTCCACAGTGATATGAAAAAAGACCTATTTAACCTTATTCTCCTGAAAGATCTTACATATTTTGCGTGTAAATGGACTTTTCACATCCGGCCTGATGGACGGCACGTTGCTACAAGGTGCTCTGCCCCCGATGGCGGCGCAGATTACTGCAGCTCGCATCACTCTGCCCGCTGATTCTGAATACGGACGATTTGCTTCGATGGCTTCTAAAGCTGTTATCTGCTTCATAATGTTTATTGTCTGAAGTACTCAGTCCGTAAATAAAACATCATTTCCTGAAATGCCTGCCATTTTTTTTTTTTTTTTTCAATTGGCCATGGTGCCATGTGATTCAGCGAGGGAGGGGGGATCACAGATGTATTGAGGAGAGATCGACGTACGATTCTAGAATGCATTGAAACTGATTCATCATAATGCGTGCATAAATAATTTTTTTAAAAAAGGTTATCAACGGCTCCAGCTGCTCACCGAGCGCGGCTGACAACATCACGTTTAGGTTTCATCATAAATCGGGTTCTACTTGGTCTGTCGACACGATTCAAGGACTGGCGTGAAGCATCAAGTCTGCCCTCACTAAATATGGTGAAATAGGGTCTCAGGGCTCATGCGCCTTCACTCTACGTCATCGTAAACGAGGCATGTGAAACATTCACAGCGTATGGAATGTCACAAACACAAAGTATTAAAAATACAATCTCTTATGAACAAATTCTAAATATCACAATTAAATGGCCACATTCAAGTTGTCAAGTAATCAGGTTCTCTATAATGAGAGCAAAAAGTCGCATCCCTTGTAAAACTAAAAAAGATTTCATATTTGTACAAGTAAGCAATGACTTGTGCCATCATGTGCAAAGGCCGATATCTCTGCATAGCCTTGGAGGTAGTGTTGCTTATAAGTAAATATTAAAGGCTAAACAATGGCGCTATTTAACGTATTTGATTGATAGAGTTTAAAGTTGCCAATTGTCACCTGTAGTGCTTGGTGTTTATTTGCAATTGTTTTTTCAGTGTTCAATTGACTTTTTTTTTCATGACATTGATTATTTACAAGTGACACTACCTCCAAAGCCTTTACACAAAAGGCTTTTGCACATGGCTTGTACTAAAGTGTCAATAGAACGCTGATAAAGAATGGGAGGGGCTTGAACAGGCACCCTCAAAAAGGAGCAGCAGAAGTGGTATCCTGACCTGTTTACTCAGACTAATGTTGTTGATGTGAATCTGACTCATGGCTGCTGTTGCACTAGTGTTTACTCCAGGTTCTTGCTTAGAAACACTAGCATGTTTACCATTTGGGCTTTCAGGCAGGATCTGAGGCATGTAACAATATTTCCTCCAGAACTGGGTATTCAGTTCTGGTGGGGAGCTAGTTGCTGGTAGGCAGAGGTACTTCTTTGCCACTTTACTTAGAGCGGGAAAGTGTACCTGATGAGGCAGCACAGTGGGTGCAGTTGAAGAGGTAGCCTCACTTCCTTTGAAAAAGCTTCCCAGTGATCTATTTGGCTTCTTTACTTCTGATGATGTAGAAGGCTGAGACTCGGTGCTCTCTGCAGTACTTCCTGTGTGGACTGCAGATGCTAATTTCATCTCTTTTTTCACTTTTTCCTGAATGGCGGTGACATGGTCTGCAGTTTGTATGCTGCTTTGACTCTTGGGTCAACACAACTGGCTGTGTCCAAAAGCTCTACAGTAGTGGGATGTGAGAACTTGTCATCAAGGTACGCAAGGATGTGAGACTTGATGGCTTTAGTCAGTGCCATATCATCTTCTTCCTCTGCCAGCACCCGTGAATAGAGGATGTGTAGGACAGGCTTCACAGATGACATGGTAACATAGTCTTCATCCGACAAGGTGTCGTGAACTCCACCAATGCTTTGTTCACCGCCTCCAAGTCTGACCATTTTAGAACAAGATGCCTTGATGCCCTGTCATCAGCGAGGACCTGTAATAATAATAATAATAACAATAATAATTATTATTTATTTATTTATATTTTGCTTTTCATCTTAAATGGCAGATCAGAACAAATACAATAAAGTCTAAAATCATTACATGAGCCCAGCCACTAAATAAGACACACATTAAAATCCAAGAATCATAGCCTACTCGTGTGATGGCATTCTTCTACTCCAGGTAGAAGAATACTACCTGGAGTAGTAGGGGATCCACCTGCAAGGATCCCCATCTGGTTGGACATGCTGTTTTGAGCTTGTATCTGCCAACTAACGGCTAAAATAATCCACACGTTGACATATTCTCACATGGTGAGCTTTGACCAAGGGCTATAATTCAAGACAAAATAAAGCAATCCGACCAAAATTAAATAGGTCTGTTCACAACATAACGTGATAGAAACAATTCCAAACAGAGCAAGTCTACATCCATAGTCAAATGTATTACGCTTCCTCATGTTGTATTCTTTCATGGCAGTTATGCGTTCGTTGCACAGTAAACACACCAGTTTACTCGTCACGGCAGCGCTCGGGAGCTGGTGATTTTCTGAATCAGTGTGCGACATATTACAAATGGGCATTATATATGTGGCCCCAGATCTTGCCAATGCATGAAAAAAAATTACATTTTCGGGCCTTTACGAGAAGGAAAAATAGCTGGAGCCATTTCACTATAATTCTATAGCTAACATGTTGCTGCACTAACTCTATTATGTGGCGAAAAGACAATTTAATATTTTAATATGGCCTACATTATACAATTGAACACACAGAAACATAACAGCAGGTCACCATCCAAAGATATCCCCATTAAGATCTGCACACTTACCGATTGCCAGGTGCAGCCGGGGCCCAAAACATTGCACACGCGTCCATTCATTGAGCCGAACAGCTTTCACAATGTTGGCGCCATTGCCAGTGGTTATGGCGACGAGGTCCTCTTCCCTGAGGTCCCATGCAGACAGCTTCGCTCGAAAGCCCTGTCTGACCATCTCTCCTCTGTGATCTGATGGAAAATATGCCATCTCAAGCACTGTGGTGTGCAATTTCCATTTGTCGTCGATGTAATGCACTATCAGACTGATATATGGGTCCATGGTGCGACTGCACCAGATGTGGCTGCAAAGTGCTTAACGTATCTCAACTCAGCAGCGGCCTTTCCTCTGTCTGTTCTGTACGTGGTGGGAATCACTGTTTTTGAGAAATATTTTCACAATGGCAGTCTGTGTCTCTTGTCGACAGTTTTCACGAGGTGTATAAACCCCTTGTGCTCCACTGTGGCCATGGGAGCCATGTCTTTTGCTATATGGTAGCCTATAGCACTGGTGATTTGAGTTCATCTTCTTGACGTTCGCTCATATTGTTGAGTACAAGCAAATGTTTTGGTTATTGACTGCTGTCTGGTGGCGGAAGCACTTGTTGCTGGTCCTGATTGCTTTGAGCTTTTTTAATTTCCTCGTATTGAGTCACGTGGTTGTACTGCAGGTGGTGGAAGAGGTTAAATGTGTTACCTTGACTTGTCGCAAGCATATTTTGGCACAGATTACATTTCACTTCCTTTTGGTTAACATCATTCTTGCTGAACCCAAAATTCTACTCGGAGTAGAGCCGCTGCTCCTCCACATCGAGAGGAGCCAGCTGAGGTGGCTCAGGCACCTGTTTCAGATGGACGCCTCAACCAGGGAGGTGTTCAGGGCATGTCCCTCCGGTAGGAGGCCTCGGGGCAGACCCAGGACACGCTGGAGGGACTATGTCTCTCTATGGCCTGGGAACGCCTTGGGGTGCCACCGGAAGACCTGGAGGAAGTGTCTGGGCAACCCTGCTTGGACGGCTGTCTCCGTGACCCGGTCCCGGATAAGTGGAAGATAAGGGATGGATGGATGGATGCCCAGGCCTATATCAAAATCAACAGTGTACAATGATGAACCAAATGTATTTAACCAATCAAACAGTGACTTAAAGGTATAGTAGAGGATTTTCTTCTTCCGGGTGGATCATCAAAATAACTGGTCCTCCCAATTGTCAATCATTCTGGTGATATATGACGTAAGCCCGTCGTACGTGCTCGTCCCTGCGCGCAGCTCACTCCACACGGTTCTCATCATGCCGGTGGCCGACCCCACGCATTATTCTCGGACATTTTTACACAGTTTCACCCCCTCTGGTGCAAATCTTCTTGTAAAGTGAGCTTATGTGAGCGATGCCGACTTGTGACTTGTAAACAGAGCGTGCACGAGGAGAACTGGGCTCGTCACGTCTCTCGCACGCGTTTTAGTAGGAGTTACGTCTCGGGAGCAGGTACAGCGTTGCGCATGCGCACTTTTTTCAAACGGTGGAGAGGGAGGTTCTTTCCTAAAATTCCTGAAAATCCTCCTGTATACCTTTAAGAACAGTAAGATAGAATCATTTTGCATGTCCAAAAAGGAGTGAGAAGAAGTATAGTATTAAAGCCCACCCCTTCTCCATAAATACATGTTAGCACTATTATATTAAGGCTAATTATCTATTGAAAAGGTATTAATAATTTATATATATTTTTAGATATAATTATATATCATATAGACTATACATAATGTACAATCATGATTATAGAATTATACTATTGTAAATATGACACATAAAGGCAGATACATGTGTTCTCTTACATTCTAGTTATGTATATACATATCCAGTCCCATATGTAGAAACAGTCACATCTGCTACACAACTGAACTTCATCTGAGGTTTTCTCTGTAAGTGCAGCGATTTAAACTCCAATGTTGAGAACCTGATTATTAAAAATCCAACAGCGTTGGAACGTTTTGCTGCTCAGACTGAAAAGTAAGGAGTTCTGACAGATTACGTCTGAACGCTGTTTGTTCACTCAGCCATGGGGAAATCACAGACAATTCACGGTTGTTGTTGTTTTGTCATCCAAAAAAACAGTCAAATTGTTTCCACACGATGGAGGTGGAGTTTCTTTTCAGGACCAACTCCCCATTTCTCCTTCAGCTGCGCCTCCTCGCAACACAACCTAAACAGACACGCTGGCAATTCACTGTGACTGGTTGGTCAGGAGCACGTAAAACTTCTGGGCGATCAGCGTAGAACTGCAATATTAGAATGTGTTCTATTGTGGCTGTTCTGTGCTGCAGTGCTGCCGCACAGCATAGAACTGCAACATGTAGAAATTGTTCTACAGACAAGTCTAGGATCTCTCTGCTTTGTCAGATTGTCAAAACGTTTACATCCTTCACCATCTAATGTCACCATATCAATCACCCCTAAAGTGAAGCTGAGGTGTTTGGATTTGATTCATGTCAGAGTCCAAATGACTGTAACCTACAGCGGGACAGTGGTTAAAGACTCTACTGAGCACTGGAGGATATCATGCTCTGTAGTTTCTGAGCGAGACGTTTAATAAACTTCAGAAGCTTTGAAAAGCTGATGAAAAAATGATAGAAAAGGGATTCAAGACCCAACAAAGTTGTGAAATGGTAAATGGTCTAGATTTATATAGCGCCTTCTAACCACACTAAGGTAGTCCCAAAGCGCTTTACATATCAGTCATTCACCCATTCACGCTCACATTCACACACCAATGGGACAGAGCTGCCATGCAAGGCGCTAATGAACCACTGGGAGCAATTTAGGGTTCAGTGTCTTGCCCAAGGACACTTCGACACATAGACCGGTGTAGACTGGGATCGAACCTCCGACCTCTCACTCCGAAAGACGACCACTCTACCACCTGAGCCACGGTCGCCCCATCAACAAAGCTGGTTCCACCCTTTGGGCTGTGTGAATTCTGTTTGACCTCTGATCAACTCAGCGTCTTTGTACCTCCAGGCTCATTTCTTGCAAGCACCACGTCTTTAGCGGGAACAATCGTCCCAGTGTCACGTTCTCAGGTGTGTTGGTATGTCAGTGTTCGTCTCGGCTCCAGTGAGTCACTTCAATGTTGTTCATGTTAAACCAAGTGCCCCTCACATTCTTTACATACCAGCGATTCCTTTTTTGTTTTGCTTTTGTTTGTTTTTTTGCTTGCCTCCACTTTGTGCTCCAGAGTTTCTTTAGCATGTTTGACGTTCTGCTGATGCACATGGGCAGTTTTAATCTAGCTGCCTCATTGTAAACACGATTCAGAAAACTCACTTCTTCTCACTTCACACGCTCAGAAACTACAGATAGTTCAGCTTTGGGATCAACAAATGTTTGTGACAACAAATATTGAGATAGACCATCTTCACAGCTGCCCCTTTTCACATTTTTGAAAGCTTGATTATTGGCAACCATGTAAAGTCAACATTCAGCTTCACAACTTCATCCAGGTTAGAATCACCTTGTTTCCTTTTCCAGTTTTCTTTCAGTTTGTTGACAGTTCCACCAAACAAATCTTGAACAATTATTTTCAAAAACAAACTCAGTTTTCAACCTTTATGAACTGGAATTGACCTTTGATTGTTGAAACTGAGTGTATTCCCAAAAAGCAAGTTTTTAACATAGCTAAATCCAGCTCATGTCTTATCTAATCATGCCATTTTTAGCAACTGCTGTTTTAAGATTATCGATTTAAAAGGAAACAAAAGCGCTTGAAGCACAATAATGTAAACTCCTCCTCAAAGAAGAGAGTTCCACGGTGGTTCTCGGCTTCTGCGTCTCGGCTCGTCCGGCCCGGTGTGGAACTCCGGGCCCGGTCAGCGGGCACACGTGGCACTTCGTCTCCGTGCGAAACGGATGCGTCCGTCTTTACGCAGGTTTCAACATTGGAGAGAAAGAAATCACCCCCGCGGGGTTTTTTTATACCTTTTGTTTTGGTGTCGTGTTTCCGGTCGGCTCTGGGTCATGTGGACCAATCCTGAAGGAGGGCCCGCCCTGGACCTTCCAGCTGGTGAGGGGGAGCTTTCATGCGCCCCCTGCCGTTGGCCTCCAGTATTGCACCTTAAAGGGGGGGGGGGGGGGGGGGGGGGGTGTCCCGGGGGGATCACATGACCAATGGGACTTTTTCAGTTGTAGGCATGTGGTCCTTTGTTCTCAAAGCGTGGTCCCCCCTCCCCCCTTCCATGAGGTTGAGTGGACCCAACATCCCCCCTTTGGTCCGAAGAGTGGGATGCGGATCTCAGGCTTTGGAGCGAACCTGGGCCGAAACGTCTATGAGTCTGTGAATGTCCCAATGTCCTGTGGAACACAAGGTCATTTCTGTCCAACAGTTCATACATGAGGTTATTGTCCGAGCAGGGCAAGGCTAGTCTGGGCAGGGTAAGGCTAGTCTGGGCAAACCTACTATTCCTGTTCTAACTATCTAAGCACCCATACATTTCATTTCTTACAAGTGCATCACCAGTGAAAATGAAAGAGGTAGGAAAGGGGCAGGAAAGTTGAAGAACAGGAAGGAGATGGGTTAGTAGGCAGCTCGAGGACAAGTTTACAAAAGCGGAGGTACCGGATACAAGGAGTAGAGTCTGATCTGTAAACTGTGGATGTGGTTGCACCAGTGAGCAAGTGTCCAAAAGCCACCAGCCGTCTGGGGGTTTTGGTGCACCTGCTCCGGTGAGGAGTGAGAGTGAAGTGTGTTGTGTGGAGGTGCACGTGTGTGTTCCCTTCCAAAACCCAACTTTCACTACAGAGACTTCAAACTGTAAACATTATTTCTGTTAATAATGGCTAAGTTTTGAAGAAATCACAACTCTTGGCTCTGTGGTTTCACAGAGGTTGAAATAGCACTGCCGAGACTGTCAGATGTATCTGTGAAGGTTGTATAACCGTGGTGGTGTTAGTCTTGAGAAATTGCTCAACCCGGGTTAGTGGAGCTAAGTAAGGTGGTTCTACCTGTACTGAAGCTGCTAACGGAGGAGCTAATCTCCCTTCGATCTCGTGTGAGATCTCTGACTACACACAGGGGTTATTTCTCCTAAACAATACTTGACTGGTCTAAGGCATGCTAAGTGGTGTTAACAGAGCTGGATATGAGTTTACAGTGACTATATTTCCCTGAATGGTTCAACTCGAGCTTTGTAACTGCTCACGTTGTCTGAGGAGGCAGAGTTAGATTTCTGATGGTGGCAGGGGTTAGTACATGTACCTGATGGGAGTTGAGCATGCTGGCACTAAACCCTACTGATTAAAATCTGTTCTGCTCCTGGAATGGAGGTTCTCCCCCCTCGCTAGGGGAGGAGTTGACCTTACTCCGAGGGAGTAAATTGATTGAGTGGCTCTGCAGTGCAGGCCGTGACAACACTGACCTCTTCTGGCTGGTCCAGAAGGTGCAGTGTAAGGTCATTTCTCTACCAGTCATTCTTTGGAGGGAGTGGCACCTGTGGAGTGGTGTATGGTGGACCGATTGGTCACCAACACCCGTTGGAGGCTCACATCTCCATTTGTACCACCGCTGTTGCCATACCGGAGTATGTGGGTGGTGCTGTGGTTGACTCTGTCAACCTGGGAAAATGACTGGGAGTGGTATGGTGAATGGAGGTTGGCCTCCATTACCAAAATGTCGTACAGGGCAACCATGACACTGGGTGTGGCATGTGTGCCTGTCTGAGTCGACCAAAGATGGGAAGCTCCAGTGGCTGAACGCTTGGTTCAGAAGGAGGGCAGCAGCCGGAATGGCTGTGTCAAGAGGGAGGCTCCCAAGTTATGACACGTTAGTCGGGCTCTGAGGTTTTGACTGGCATGAACTCTCCCTGCTGGGGGTTCAGTCCCATCAGCGCCACCTATGAGCCCAATGAATTCAACTTTGGTGCGGCACCCCACTATGCTGAGAGCAAGTTTGGTTCACGCTACCAGAAGTTGATAAAGGACGTGTCGTGTCTCGGCTAAATGTTCCTCACAGGTGCAGTGACACATGAGGAAGTCCTCCACATAGATGAGGGTTGCCGTGAGCAGCAATGTTGCTCATCATGGTGTGGAGAAGGATGGTAGACACCGATGGTGGGTCTAAGTAGCCGAAGTGGCACCGGTTCCAGGCGGACTGGCGGTTGCCAAAGGAAGAAACTAGCTGCTACTGGTTAGCGGGGACTACCTTTGTGGTCCAGCACTGCTTTACCGCGTATACAGCTAGAAAGAGCATGTACTGGTGTACAGAAGATTGTGGTGCCTCGAGGTCAGTGGAGACGCATGCCAGGTGGAGGTCTGTGACCCCCCTTTCGTGCGAGACCCGCGCGAAGATCGTGTGATAATCGCGGAAGACCTCAATGACTGCATCTCCCCGTTTCTGCTGTGTAAAGCGCTAGCTTTAGCAGGGTGTGGTTCGGTCTTTGACTCGAAACCTGAATAAGGTTCTTCTGGTACAGACGCGGTCTGTTTACCTGAAGTGTCTGTATTCTCTGGTTGAGTCATCGGAGCCTGCACAACCAGGTCACCTTCAGTGCTCGGTTTTGTGCCATAGAGAACCTGTTTGAGGTTAACATGGTGAGCGCTGGTGATGGTTTTGGTTGTGGGAATGAGGAGAGCGGTGTCATGCGTGTCGTCACTGGTGGGGGACGACCGCAGCTTGTCAGTGAGAGGCACCATCAGTTCAAGATTGTGAAATGAACTGTCAGTTGACATCTCTAAAGGTGGAAATGCGGTCACTTTAATCTGACTGTGTGTCAGATTGTGGACCTGCAGGTTGGCTGGACGATTGTTCAGCTCCAGAAGAGATGTCACAGATCACCGGGTCGGGATCTGGACGGTGAGTCGAGGAGGCACATGAACCAGGGACCTTGGTTAAGGTCTGAAGTGACCATGCTGAAAGTGAGCGGTGGCTCGGAACTTTGAGCAGGCCGGCGTCGGTGGCCAATCTCTCGGACCAGCGCGCCAAAGGTGCCTCCGGAACCGAGGTTCCATCCATGTGTGCACCCCCCACGGTGTGGTGGGCGTGCAAAGAAGTACTCATGTACAAAGAAGAACTCACGTCCTTCAGTGACAAGAGTAAAGAGTGGTGTGCTTGGACTGGGTCTCGGCTCGTCACCTGCAGCGGATGCTGACTGTCAGGGAGCCTTGAAGTGGATTGGCTGGGGTCAAACTCTGGGAGAGACCCAAGTATTGGTAGGGGACCTCGGGACTGGATGGCATCGACTCTGCTGTTGAAAGCTTGGTGGCCTGGTTCAGGGCCAAGGGGAGTCGGGCTGGTGACTTGGGACCAAAGGCGCCATTGGTTGCAGTCAATCAGCACAGCCAGTCGGTTTAAGAGGTCCTGACCAATAAGAAGTTCCTCTGTGTTCAGGTCAGTGACATAGATGGGATGTGTCACCGACATGTCCTGGAAAGTTATGTCGACCCAGACACGTTTAGTGATGGGAGACGAGTCCTGAGTGAAGCTTCTGATGTTTATGCTACACTCTTCCACCTGAAGTGGCTTTCCTAGGGCACGCATGGTTCTAGCAACCTGCGTGAAGGTGGCTGAACACATGAGGGTGATTCCTGACCCAGTATCAAGCAGGGCGAGGGTGTCTACACCCCCTACCATCACTGAAGTGTATACGCGGTTGGCATTGCCATTGCGTACAAGATCACCCAAGAATGTCAAAGGGGGCTCCTCTGTTGGTTCTGAGGGTCTCTTTGACCTCCTGGGTCTCCTCCTCCTCCTCCTGACAAAGCAAACTTTGTGTGCGGAGGGGAGAGGCGACCGGCATAGTCATGCGGTCAGGGGCCGGGAGTCCGGTTCCTCAGGGGAGCCGGGTTCCTTCAGACCAGGCGGGTTCAGGTCCTGCATCACCTCCTTGAGGCAGGTTTTAATCCACTGTGGGACGTCTGCGTCCCAGTGGTTTTGGGTCTGACCTCGGCCTTGGTTGTGAGACTTACCTCTCCGCTGGGAGTGGTGAGGTCTCGGTCTGCCTGATCTCTTACCTCTGGGCCGTTGTCCACCTCGTGGTCGAGGTTGTGGACATCTAACGGGTCCCCCATCCACAGCGAGTGCGGGGGAGGGGACCTCGTGACCTACAGGTGCCAGGTTCTTGTTTCCAGTAGCCTGCGTTCTCAGGACGCCTGCGTCACCATCATGGTTTTCACCTGAACTGTGACGCAGCTCCCACACCATCTGCGTGTGTTTGCGGAGGTCTTTCATGGTGGGGTTTTTGGTCCTGCAGAACAGAGCGACATCGAACCGCACACTGTTGTGGAGGTTGTTCATGAAGAGCGACTTTAAAGTCTGGTCTTCATCCAACCCCGGTGCACTGCGGCCTTGGAAGTAGGCGGCCCTAAGGCGCCTATAGTACTCTCTGGGAGGCTCCGCCTCCTTCTGAGTAATGGCAAGTGCACCAAAGGTTGCAAAGGCAGGATCATTGTACAGAGAATACTCTTCCCTAAGTGCATGACAGAGGGATGAGTAATGATCTCTGATGGCAGGTGGGAGGGATTCCATGTAAACATGGACGCTCCTGGACGTCGTCTTCCAGAGAAGCTTCAGCTTCTCACGTGACGAAGGATGAGGCAGGTCGAGGAGGCAGCGTTCAACCTCCCGGAGGTAGTCCTCTATACTAACCTCCGGGTTGTTTGGGTTGAACTGCTCTATGTCCTCTGCAAGGGACTCAAGTTGGCGGGTCCGAAGACCATGTTCCCTTGGGGGACCGGAATGGTCCGAGTCATCTGAGCTAGACCCCCCTGGTTCTCTCCGGTGGAGAGAGTGAGGGTCATGATGACCAAGAGGGTCTCCAGTGAGTGGAGGACCAAAGCTGACAGCACGGTGAGGTGCTGGAGAATAACTCCTTTCATTCTCCTGGAAAGGAGTGAAAGATCTGTGAGAGCGCATTGTGGTGCGGCTCAGCACCGATGGATGTGTGTCATAGCACACCGGGACCCTGCGGTCCTTAAAGTGAAAAGCTGGGGGGACTGGGTGTCGGTTCAGTGGGATGCAGTCAACTCCCACAACACTGGGCAGGTGTCTTGTGCCACGCCCCCCTGGCTGTGTGTCAAGCCCCCCCCTCGCCATGGCTGCGGGGGAGCTTGATGCAGTCTGTCCCCCTGACGGGACAGCTCCAAGTCTACACTCACCTGTGGTGGGCGGTCCACCTGACTGGACCACCTCAGGATTGTAGAGACCTGGATGAGGCTGTCCACCTGACTGGACAGCTTCAAGAATGCGCATAACTGGGGTAATTTGTCCATCTGACTGGACATTTTCCAGACTGCGGAGATGTGCTGCGTCTCTGCTGAGAGCTGCACCAGGTTTTACCCCAGTGTGGTTTGGCTCATTGTGCTGAGAGCCATAACCTGACTCATCTTCTGATGAATCATCAGATGATGTGTCTGTTTTAACTTCTTCCGCAGAAGTTTGGGTTAGTAACCCAATAGGTTCCGCATAAGGAGCCTGATCGTCCCTGGCCTGGATCTCCTGTCGCAGGCGGGAGTTCTCCAGCTTCAGCTGGGCATGGTTAATCCTCAGCTGCCAACTGTAAAGTTGCAGCTGGGAGAGCTGCTCTTGAGCTTCTAGAGCTTGCAGCTCAGCCTTGCGCTGGTAGAGCAGTGCAATGTGGCCTAACACGTCCGGAATGGTGAGCTCTACCTGACCAACCGGGTTCCTCACATAGCTTAACAGCTGCCTGATCTCTGCTTCACAGGTCTCTAAGCTGTAGCTGTTGAGGTTTCTTCTCTCCTGTGTGGAGAGGCATAGGAGACCAGCGACCACAGTCTGCAGGGCTGGGTCATGTGACTCTCGAGGAGTCTCTGCTCCGAGCACGCAGTGTCTCTGACTCCTCATGGTAGGAGTCACGTGAAAGCTGTGTTTTGAAAAGTGCCAAAATGTTGTTAATGCACAGGTGATGGTTACACCTGTGGCTTACAACTCTAAAGGTTGCTAATTGCTCGAACTGTAACCTCTCTCAAGTTAACGGGGTGGTGTTAGCACCTTGGGTGAGCAATAGCGGGTTAGTGTACATTTATCTCTATGCCAGAAATAAAAGAATGCATGAAAATGCAAGAAAAAGAAGGCTTTACCACTTCACAAACACAATTGACTTTGCTTAGCAGTGCTGTAACGTGTTCTTCGAAAAAATAAGTTCTGAGAGAAACAAAGTTATCGGTTGTAAAACTAAACAGACAATTCTGGATAAATTATGCAGATATTGTGACAATACTGGTTTTAAAACAGCCTCACACGGGGAACCATTATGTTGGGATTTATGGTTGGTAATTAGCATAAATAATTACTGTAAGTAATGGATTACTGAAAGTAATAGATTACTGAAAGTAATTTAGGAAAAATTGGAATTACTAATGAAGTAAACGGTTAGTTACTCATCAGCAACTCCCAGAGTAATTGAGTAATTACTCAAAAGTTAATAAATTATCAAAAATAATTTATTAATGAAAAATTATTAATTTGCATAAATTGGTTATTTATCAAATAATAATTAAGTCGGGGCACCACCAGCTAAGCTGGAAATAACTAATACCAAATTTCATTCTCGTTTGTCAAAAAGGGTTATTTAAGTAAAGTTAATATTTCTGTGTAAATATAACAATATTAAATAACAAGGAAGGTGTGAGCTTCGAGCACAGACTGTTACAAACCAGTGAATTGTCAACAATAAATACACAATAATTACCAAGAATCGATCAATTCAGTTAAAATGCGTTTATTAACAAAAAGTATTTATTCAAAAATAATTCATAAATCATTTATTAAAACACAATTAAGTAATAAACAATCAAACACGAAGATCTAATCTATTAAACAGCAAACACTATGTACACAGAAAGAGGGTGTGTGTGTGTGTGTATGTGTGTGAGAGTGTGTGTGTGGAAGCCTGAGTGTGGGTGTAATGACCACGAACGTCCACCAGGTGGCGGCAGGCGTTGGAGGGTCAGTGTGTGTGGGTGTAATGACCTCGAACGGACACTAGATGGCGGCAGGCGTCTAGTTCGAGGTAGTAACCGGAACGACCACTAGGGGCGCGGCGGCGCACGGAGGGAGAATGCAATGACTCGACTTGTCCACCGAGTGGCGGTCTTTCAAGAGATTGCAATCACCAACGCGGCCACCAGAGGCGCTCGGCGCACTCCTTCTGGACGGCGTGACGTCACTGTGCTCGTGCACGGCTCGTGAGCCTGCTCGGAGCGCGCCTGGGGGCTCGTGGCCGAGTTTTCCCAGGGACAGTGAACTACACACGGTCACAGAGCGCATGGGGAACAGCTGTGGCTGCTTTTACGACATTGTTTAGTGGAGAGGAGAGGAGAAAAGAAAAGGAGGGAGGGAGAAGGGCAGTGGACAGGATTTGTCCAGCTCTACACACTGTCTAGCGTTGTGCACTCCGAGTCCAAATTTGAGAATGTGGCAATATTGGACTCCAGGCACAGAGGGGCAGACAGAGGGGGAGAGCTGCACAGTGCGGAGGTTCGCGTGGATGTGAATCCAACGCGCAGACACAGATTGGTTGGAAACACGGGATCGGCGTCCCTGACTTCAACACAATAATAAAACACACAGCAATATTACAGTCACGTTATTCTCATTGCCTGCCCAGACTCTAAGCCTTACTCAGTTTGACGAGGGTGAACGTGCTGCCGGCGGCCGGGAAAGTGCGTTGATTTCCCGGCTGGAGCTTGTTTCTCTGGCGTCCCAGGTAAAACAAGCTAAAACTGGTCTGTGGACAGGGAAAAGTCCACAGGATGATCCGAGGATTATCAAGCGCTTCTTTTGAGGAGGAGAGAAGAAGCGGCTTCAGGTCTGCATGCGGGAGGAGGGTGCGCTGCCAGCTGCACACTCGGACTCCGGTGAAGAAGGAAAAAAAGGAAAAAGGGAAAAGTAGAAGTAGTTCCACGGTGGTTGTCGGCTCGTCCGGCCGGGTGTGGAACTCCGGGCCCGGTCAGCGGGCACACGTGGCACTTCGTCTCCGTGCGAAATGGATGCGTCCGTCTTTACGCAGGTTTCACATTGGAGAGAAAGAAATCACCCCCGCGGGGGTGTTTTATACCTTTTGTTTTGGTGTCGTGTTTCCGGTGGGCTCTGGGTCATGTGGACCAATCCTGAAGGAGGGCCCGCCCTGGACATTCCAGCTGGTGAGGGGGAGCTCTCGTGCGCCCCCTGCCGTTGGCCTCCAGTATTGCACCTTAAAGGGGGGGGGGGGTGTCCCGGGGGGATCACATGACCAATGGGACTTTTTCAGTTGTAGGCATGTGGTCCTTTGTTCTCAAAGCGTGGTCCCCCCTCCCCCCTTCCATGAGGTTGAGTGGCCCCAACATTGGGTACCGTGATGTTCTTGATTTTTCGCCCTTGTTCACCACCTTTCTTGGCATATGCCTTCAGCAGTTTTGCAGAGTGAGCATCCAGCTCAGAGAAGAACTTTGACAGCAGATGCATTGTTGTTATTCTCTTGAATTCGGAAGTCACCTACAATGACAATTAAAAAAATATATATGGTAAACAAGACTCAACTGCCTATTTTGATATCAGTGTCACATTTGATATGGCAGTGCAGGCCATAGAAGACACGATTACCATATATGTATTTATGTCTTTTATGGCACATACAAGTGTCATCAGTGAACATTAGTTGAAAAAAGTTTCAGAGAAAGACAGACATCTCACTCTTAAGGAGTTTGGCATTTCTCTAATGCAGCACTTAAATTAACATCAGTTTGTTCCATCACACATTCATTCTTACCTCACACACATGGAAGAGAGCCGGCCAACTTGTTTTGAAATGTGCTATCATGGGTGCCTCTTGGACTACCTCTTCCCTTCTGAGTGCGAAGGTCTTCTCCATCATCCTTGCCACCTTGTCGTCATTATTTCTTTTTTGTACTTCTGACAGGCGGGCCCCTCTTATCACTTCTAGCGTCTCTGTTTCATCAGTTGGATAGGCTGGACAATAATTCACTTCTGCTTTTTTTGGCCTTTTAACACAAGAGGCAGGACCTGGCTCTTTCAAACATGGACGCTTTGATATAACAGCTTCTACCACGTCGTCGAACTCTGTGTCAGAAAGGTACACTTTGTACTGGACGATCGTTTCAGCTAAGCCATTAAGAATGGCTGATTTTAGTTTCACATCAGGATTTAACAAAGTTCTGGTTGTTTTGAAAGCAGCATTGGCCCTGTCAAGCTGTAGCTCAGTATCACGGGAGAACTTGGGAATCTGGAAGACCACGGGCCATGCAGTTGCTCTTGAGGAGGTGGACTCGGGAGAAGAAAGTATATCTGTATCATAAGAGCTACCAGATGAAAGGGATGAGGATTCATTTGGAGAGCAGGACGATGCCAATGCTGAGGAGGGAGGGGGTGTGGAGCCAATGGCCTGGGCCTCTGAAATATAGATTAGCTTAAGGATACCTTTGTCCTGGACATCTGATATTGACAGCATGTTGTTGCATTCATTTCCAAATTCTGCATCCATGAATTGAAGCCTGAAATCCCCCTCTATTTCACACTGTGTCTTTATTTGCTGTTTGAGTTCATTAACAGACTCTGGAATCCCATTTGGAAGAATCAGTCTCTGGGAATTCTTTTCTCCTAGTAGGATTCTTAGTTTCACCGGGGCGGCCATTACACAACAGACTGTAGAAAGAGAAACATTTATGTTTTAGCAAGAGTATAGCTGAATTTGAACAGACCAGTAAGGACAAAAGACTCTCACCTGATATCCATTCAGTCATCTGTTTCTTACTCTTCTCATCTGTTTTGTCATCCATTCTACATTTTGTCTCACCTGCTGTCCCTCATCTGTTCTCTCCTCTCATCTTTTGTCTTCTATGTTCTCATCCGCCCTCTCTCTCTCTCTCTCTCTCTCTGAAGGTTTCCCCAACGTATAAATGTATGTGTCTTTTTAATGTAACCATTCTGAGATGTCCAACAAGGTAGTCAGCAAGAGGCTAGTAATCAGCCATTTCACCAAGCTCAATCGAAGCCGTTTCTCCGGCAGGACATGCACTGAGCTCAAAGGCTCTGAAATGTTCCCTGTACCACCCAGGAAGTCTCCCATGTACAATGCAAATCTGAATAATCTCTCCAAAGTCAGGCAGTCCACTTGTTGACCCATGAGCAACTATCATCTGATTTCTGAAATCTACACCTTTCCTTGACAGTAAGGTGAACTTCAGTTGTGCCAGGGAAGTTCTGTTCAATACCCAGAGCTATTTTCTCTTTCAAAACATCCACAGGAACTGTTGAAACATTTGTAATCTGTAGGGCTGTTTTCTCAAAACTGCATGATCTCAAATAATATGAAATCATTAGCTGATGCTTAGTAGCTAACGAGAGGGGCACATTTTTAAAGCAATTGGTGTGTAGCGCAACCTGCTTAAAAAAGCTGTGCTTGGCCTCAAATCGCATGGTCCAGAGTCCCACAAGAAGACCAGACATCCTGATCAGTTGGGGAGAGTGTTCTACATAATGGTGTTTTGGTAGCAGTTTCACATCAGGGAAGAGTTTTTGGTACTTTTGTCTGTGCTCTGACATTTTTCCCTCAAGATAAGCAGTTGAGAAAATGAGAAACTGTCGCACAACAAACAATGTTAACCGCAGTCTAGAGCCATGTCAGACGGTCGAATGTTTTTTGTATCTTTTTTTTAGCTATCATCCTGACCAAATCTCGCTGAAAATGATGGACTACTGCTATTTCTTCTTGGATTTCGTTTGCGTTCAGATGGATGACGAAGGGTTTTTACTCACCATGTCCATGTGCAGGGAAAACTTCTTCCTCGTTCCTTGTGAAGTATCGCGAGAGCGGTGTCTTCTCGTGCAATGTTCGCTTTGCTTTCCCCGCCCATCGCAGGAACGTGATTGCCTCACTTTATGGCAACATGAATGAATCTAATGAACATTTAGTTGTCCTGAACACTATTTAATCATGTTCATCTTGGAAATATGAAATGATAGCTTACACAATATATGTTACACTTTATTTAATGTAACAACCTACCAGTTTCCTTTTTTTGAGTGTGTGAGGATCCACACCTCGCTCCAGCACCGGATCCTCCCTCACTGACACTCCTGCAGGTAATAAACTACCGTATTTTCCGCCCTATAAGGCACCTAAATACCTCAAATTTTCTCAAAAGCTGCCAGTGCGCCTTATAGCCCGATGCGCCTTATATATGGACGATTGTTCTACTCAAGACTGCTATTTGACAGCTGAACAACCAGAAGCTTTTATTTTGACAACTCTAACTTCGCAACTGGATCTTCAGAGTGGACGACACTCCACACAACACCTTCATCACTCATGGTTGCACACCAACATTCTAACAAACCAAAATAAACTAGATGAAATAATTACTCCCTAAACTGGGGAACAAAACCACATAAACACAATCAACACAACACCAAGCCCAACAACAACCCACAATAACCTCCAACA
Organism: Blennius ocellaris; assembly: GCF_963422515.1. Lineage (NCBI taxonomy): Eukaryota > Metazoa > Chordata > Actinopteri > Blenniiformes > Blenniidae > Blennius > Blennius ocellaris. The sequence continues at coordinate 27,794,222 of NC_137656.1, read as the reverse complement.
ACACAAAACATGAATTTGTCGCTGCAAGGCATGATGGGACATCATGCCTTGCAGCGACAAATTCAACCTGAGCTCCTCAGTGCAGCCGATAGAAACTCCCATAATTCATTGCAGCTGTTTGTGGTGTTTTAAATGCAATTATTGGGGGTTCTATTTGGTTTGTGGTGTCGGTAATAATTGTGTTGTGTTGTGTTTTTGTTGCTTAGTTCATGTAGTTTAGTTTATTAGCGGTAGTTGTAAGTTGTCAACCAGCAGTGAAGAAGGTTTTGTGTGTAGTGTCCTCCTGGCATAGGCTGCAGGTAGGACTATCAAAATAAAGTGTGTGCACCTCTCTGGGTGTTAGAATCAGTGGAAAATGTAACCTAATGGCTTTGAGCTATAAAGGTTATGACCACTGGTCTATTCCATGCGCCTTATAGGGCGGTGCGCCTTATATATGAATGAAGTTGTAAATTATGTCAATCAATGTAGGTGCGCCTTATAACCCAGTGCGCCTTATAGGGCAGAAAATACGGTAATTGATTGCTCTTAAGCCCTGCAGTGAGGCGGTCCGGTGCCAGAAGATTGTGTCTCTCGTGTGAGTAACCTGCTTGCGAATGCACTCCACGGCTTGCCGCTTCAAGCGTCCTCGGCCAGCTCTCCCTGCTGCGCTCCTCGTGCGCACTCTGCATCCCAGAGTCTCCGTTCCCTCGTCTCCCAGGTCCTGGTACTCAATAAAATCATTGCACATTGCACCTGCTCCGCCTCCTGGTCTGCTTCTGGGTTTCAGGACTCTCCAGTTAGAACCCGTCTCTGCTAAAAAAAAAACACATTCTGAATATTTGCAGGGAGTTGATTATTACTTTATACATCATTTGTGCAGTTTTAAATTGTACCAAGTCAGGGGATTTTAGTATATTTGATTTGAAGAATGGATTTGTGTGATCTCTAGACCCAGTTTTCTGAATTATTCTTATCCCTCTTTTTTTTGTACAATTGATAGCAGCTGTAGTGAACATTTATTAGCGTTTCTCCAGAACTCAGTACAGTCATGTAGATGTGGTAATGCCAGTGAACGGTACAATATGTGGAGTGATTTGTGGTCCAGGATGTGTTTTACATTTCTTGAGTACTGAGATGCTTCTGATGTTTTGTTTTGAATGTTTTATGTGAGGTTTCCAATTTATCTTATAAATTATAACACCAAGAAACTTACTTTCATGAAGCCTCCACATCTGCTTCTAACTGTGCAAATGTTTCCCTTTTACCATTGCCAAGTACCATGATTTAGTTTTCTTAAAGTTCAATGGTAATTTATTTATCTACAACCATTTAAGTTTGCACATTTCACTACTGATTGTTCTCAGTGGCGTCTGTAAATCGCCATCTGAACAGGAAATATGTGTGTCATCTGCAAAAAGAGAAAATTTGATTACATTTGATATTTTAGGAATGTCATTTGTAGATGGCAGAAATAGTTTTGGACCCAATACTGTCCCCTGGGGGACACCACAAGCAATTTCCAAGCACAATGACGAGCACTGTCCGAGTTTCACAAACTGTTTCCTGTCCATGAAGTAACTTTTCACCCAGTGCAGTACCTTCCCCTGATCCTATGCTGCTCTAGCTTAGTGGTTAATATGTCATATGGTTTATTGTGTCAAAAGCTTTTTTGAGGTCGATGAATACCCCTACTACAAACTGTTTTTGATCTAGAACATTCCTAATTTCCTCTATTGATTCTGTTAATGGTAGTGATGGGGAACCGTTCAATTGAAATCTATATTGATACTGAGCATTTTAATGTTTGTCTAAGAATTGATCTAATCTGTGTATGAATAATATTTCTAAAATGTTGGAGAGCTGTGGAAGCAGAGAAACCGGCCTGAATTTGGTGGCGTGGAGTTTATCCCCAGTCTTATACACCTGTACTACTTTAGCTATTTTCATTTTATTATTATCCCCCGCCGTAGCCGATAGGCCCCGAAGGGGGATCTTGAAACAGTCTCCGTACGTCCGTACGTCCGTCCGTTCGAACGTTTCTACCTATATCTCAGCAACCCCTGGGCCCACAGTGACCAAACTTCACATGTGGATACATCTCAGAGGGGGAAGGGATACTATGGTGACCTTGACCTAATTTGCATATTAAGTAGGTCACAGGGTCACGAAGTGCTTAAAAACACATTTTGGGCTCTGGAGGCCTAGGTTTTTGAGCTAGGGCTCTGAAATGTTATACACACATGATACACACTCCAGGGATAACCTCCAGTACACCAAGTGACCTGACCTTGACCTTGAAGATTGGTAGGGTCTGAAGTTTGCTCGTCATGGTTGCACAATACATGTATTTTCATATAAACATTTCTCCTCATTTCTCAGCAGTTCCTGGGCCCACAGTCACCAAACTTCACACATGGACACTCCACCTGGGGAGAAGGGGCACCATGGTGACCAGGACCTAATTTGCATATCAGGTCACAGGGTCACTAAGTGCATAAAAAACACCTTTTGGGCTCTGGAGACGTATTTTGACATAGCTTATGAAGAAGACCTTTCAGATTCTACGTAATTATCTACTAGGACCCATGGAACACCCTCTAGTGTACCAAGTGTGTTGCCTTAGAGCTGCTTTGTGAGAAAATATAAAGCCCTCCGGCGGGGGATTAGCCCAGCAACGGCCTTCTTGTTTGGAAACTTATCGGCTTCAAATGATGAATTACAGATGTATGTCAGAGGCTCTGAAATCCCCTCAATGACCATTTTAACACTTTTCATGTCTATTCCATTATAATCAGTAGATGTTCTGTATTCCGTTTTATTTACAACATCTATTGTTTCTTTCTCCTCCACTGCTGTGATGAGCATGGAGCTGGAGTTCCTGTCTAGAATATGAAAGGGTTAGAGTGGAGAGTGTTTCACTGGCGTGAGGGAAGCTGTCAGATTACCAAAAAAAAAAAGAAATGTCTTTATCTCGTCGCCACGGCCACATTTCTTCGTCTTTCTCAACATATTGTACATCAAACTGTATTCTCATTCTCATAGTCTGTGCCAGCTGCAGCCGTCTATCACTCAGGATCCGTCTCCATGCCAACACGGTCCGTGTACCTTCCGGCCATTTGATTTTCGTTTTGATGTCGGAGAGCGAAAAACCGGAAACCATACAGTTTTTGTTTTTTGATTCGATGTTTTTTGATTTTTTCCTTTTTAAATTAAAAATCGAAAAATGGAGATCGGATGGTTTCTGGTTTCCCGATAGGCTTTTCTGAAACAAAAATCGGGAAATAATATCCGACCGTAATTCTTCATTTCAAGTTTGAGTTGCCGGAAAACCGGAAGTCGAGTCTCTTCTTCGCTTGATGGGAGAGTAAACAAAGGCGCATTGCGTTGCTGCCCCCTACAGTCTGCCTGTGAGCAGAACCACACACCCCCACCCATCCACTGACCATCGACACCCCCCCCCCCTGCCCAGTCCGCTGCCCCGGGAGTTGGAACGTGGTCCGAGCTCTTTACAGGATGGAGTCATTCGTTTTGTTTCGTGGTGGGAAAAGAGTTAGCCTGCGGGAGGAAGACGTGTCTGTGGAGAAGAGTTGCTGAATTTTTCAGGTGTGTAAATATAATGTACTATCATAGCAAAAGTTGGGATTCTCATGTTTGTGTGTGTGAGGGACGTTACTGAATGATCTTTAGCTAGCATTAGTAGTTAGCTAACATAAACTGTTCTTTTTGCCATCAGTAATGGAAATAAAACACTATTAAATCCATAATTGTCATTTTAAAATTTTCATTTGTCCTCAGTGAGAGCAATATACCGAACAGAACTGAATTTTTTTAGGGTTATCTTTGATTAAAAAAATCACATAATTCGTAAGTAATGAATTACTAAAATGGTAGCCTATACATTTTTAGTGGCTACTTGGGGCAGCAGTATTGTGTACAGTGTTGTTTTGATGACTGAATCAATGAGAGTTTAATGTTGTACAGTTCATTTTCAATGTCCTTTTTTTTTACATTCTATGCAGTTTTCCAGGTTAGTGTTGTCACTGTACATCACAGATGATGGCAACGCAGCCATTTTTGCTGAGGACTCTGGGAGTTTCCCCACCATGAGCCTCACTGACCGAGGGCATTACGAGGTGATCAGGGGCCAAGAAGGACCCCTGTGAGTAGGGCACCTGTCCCCTTCTCTTTCCCCTCACCCTCTGTGTCCTGTCCGGGTTCTGGAAGACCCCCACCTTTTGGTACTCCCCGACCAATTGGTTTTTCCAGACCACTGCAAAGGTAAAGGTTACTATTTGATCATGCATTTGACATTTCCAGCTGAAATGCCATTCAAAAATATATGAATGAAAATCCACAACCTCCCTCCAATCAGAACAGATCTGATTATTATGACTTATTTATTATCTGGAATGGTTAAATAATGGATTGTGAACTGCTGAATGATTTCATCTTCTTTCATGAATAAGTTTCTATCCGTTTCATTCCCCAGATCAGTCCACATTGCTGAGGTTGTCGGTGACAAGCTGACAACCTCAAGAACGGTGGTGGCGCGCTTCTCAGAAGCCGAGGCGACTGTGGAGGGCGTCGCCACCAAAGTGAGGGAGGCTTTGGGGGCTGAGGAGGACATTACCCTGGCTGACAGTCAGGGTAATGAAATCCTGGACTCAGAGGGCACAAGAAGTAAGTTGCTAATTCTGAGGCAGGTTATCTCATCACTTTGCTACATTTCTCACATCAGAATTGAAAATCTCAACAATGTTTGTTCATTCTCTCACTAGTTTATTTACATTATATTAGACAGTTGTCACTCTGTTGAGCTTGTAAATACAAACGTGAAGTACATTTTCTCTGACTGCTTAGGCGCGCAATACTGGAAGCAGAACTCCAGAAAGATTTTTGCTTTGCAGCAAAGAGTTTCTGGAGTTCCAGTGTGGGCGGCGAGCAAAAACGAGGTAATGCAACATTTGATCTCAAGCAAAATCTGATTTAGGCTATGAATTATATTGTGTGCTTTCATATGCACTTACAGAGAAATCTTGAATTGTGGCCTATATTATCCTTTATTCTCTTCAGTTGCTTCTTTTTGTTCTCACATGTAAGTCGAAGAGCTGAAGACGGCCATCTGCAGGACGTCATGCAAAAAGTAGAGGACCTGAAGCAGGTTGCTGAGAGCCTCAAGACATCTCAGACAGCATTAATCAGCTGTCTGAGATGGCCAGGCAGAAGGTGACGGAGGCAGATGTTCAGCCAACTAAAGAGGCTTTCACCTGCCTGGTGTGTAAAAGTATGTAGAAGATATGAATAAGTTTAAGATAGAACCTTCAGTGAACTTGGTTTGCAGAACCTATAATGAACTGTTTAAATGGGATTTTTCTGAATGAGGATTTTTTTTATTTCAATCCTGGCAGCTATCATGGTGGAGCCCACGTTCACCAAGTGCTGCAGCTCACTGGTGGGGTGTGGAGGCTGCGTGAGGCAGTGGCTCCTCACTGCAGAACACTGCTTGAAGTGCAGAAGCCCCGACTTCAACAGCAGCATCCATACCGTGAAGGGTCTGGAGGCCGCCTTGGATTTCATTAAATTAATTTGATTGTGTATTTCTAAAAGGAGCACTTTATTAACCTTACTGTTGTAGTTGATTTTGATGTTTTGTGTACGTAGTTTTTTTCCTGCTGTTGCAGTCAATTTTGATGTGTTATGTATATAGTTTTTTCCTGCTGTTGCACTACATTGTTCCACATTTGGCTTACCTTTACCATGCGCTTTGAGCCCGCTGTTACACTTTACTGTTTCATTAAATTGACAATAAATGAATGTTTTTTGAAATAGTATGGAATAAATTCATATTTATTTCAAATCCCAGGCATTGATTAAATATGTTGATTTTGATTTCTTTCTAAATTCATGAATAAAATGTGTCTTAATATTGTGCTGCAAAAAAGAAACAAGATTTAAAGACGAAATAGAAACCCAACATTTTTTGAACTACCTTTATTGGTAGAACACGTTCTCACAGAGAATGGATATTTTGTTGGACTCAGATGTTGCCCTTTTCCCTTTGCTTTTTTTATTCACTGCTGACACTAATAAGGTGTTGTAGAGCATCCAGAAAAGGCATCGGGTTGTCTTTGTTTCTGCTGCTCCAGATGCACAAGGCAGCAGGTTCTCTGGATCTTGACTGGACCGCCACCTGAGGCCAGAACATTTGGGATCCCTCTTCCTGCAACACGTTATAATGCAGACACAAATAGCATGTTAGCAACTGAAACAACTGATTTGCAGGACGTCGTGGTCGGGATTCCTAGTGGCTGATCGCTAGTTTTTGCCTTAAACCATCATGAATAAATATGGATAAACCAATCCAAGAAGCATAAAAATGAAACTACCTGGCACTCTGTGGGCATTCCAGGAGTCGACAAACCGGCAGATGCCAACACTGGCAACCTGGAACGCCAGGGCCGAAACACAGAACCTGACATACCAGGGCTGAAACACATAACCTGACATACCAGGGCCGAAACACAGAACCTGACATACCAGGGCTGAAACACATAACCTGACATACCAGGGCCGAAACACAGAACCTGACATACCAGGGCCGAAACACAGAACCTGACATACCAGGGCTGAAACACAGAACCTGACATACCAGGGCCGAAACACAGAACCTGACATACCAGGGCTGAAACACATAACCTGACATACCAGGGCCGAAACACAGAACCTGACATACCAGGGCTGAAACACATAACCTGACATACCAGGGCCGAAACACAGAACCTGACATACCAGGGCCGAAACACAGAACCTGACATACCAGGGCTGAAACACAGAACCTGACATACCAGGGCCGAAACACAGAACCTGACATACCAGGGCCGAAACACAGAACCTGACATACCAGGGCTGAAACACAGAACCTGACATACCAGGGCCGAAACACAGAACCTGACATACCAGGGCCGAAACACAGAACCTGACATACCAGGGCTGAAACACAGAACCTGACAAACCAGGGCCGAAACACAGAACCTGACATGCCAGGGCTGAAACACAGAACCTGACATACCAGGGCTGAAACACAGAAGCTGACATACCAGGGCTGAAACACAGAACCTGACATACCAGGGCTGAAACACAGAACCTGACATACCAGGGCCGAAACACAGAACCTGACATACCAGGGCCGAAACACAGAACCTGACATACCAGGGCCGAAACACAGAACCTGACATACCAGGGCTGAAACACAGAACCTGACATACCAGGGCCGAAACACAGAACCTGACATACCAGGGCCGAAACACAGAACCTGACATACCCATCTTGCAGACTGATGACCTCTTGATCCTGCAGATGTGTCAGGCAGGCTTTTATTTTATAGTTGACTCTGTTGTTTACCTATAAAGCCAAGCATTCATGACAATAGCATTCATACATTTTTTATTTAATATAAATCTAATTTCAGTTCAACAACTTTAATAGGTCACAGTAAGAAAAATATACAAACCTTGACCCAAATCCTCTCAATGCGGTGGTTCTGAAAGTAAAGACAAAAAAACCTGAACATTTGAGTATCATGAATAACATGAATGCATGTAAACAACAATGCAGTCAATTTCTCCCTGTACCGTTCGGAAAAAGAAGAGCAATAAAGATGACCTACCAATGATGATGGCGTCTGCAGAAAGACTGGCCTTTCTGTATTGAATCTGTAGCAGATAGTTTCTCCTGCATGAACATATCAGGTAAAACTCTGTCCCACAGTCTGCTCCAAGCTGATCCCACAACCCGGACTTCAACACTGCCTCCCTTTAACAACGACACAACACAATATGAGATGTGAATATGATTATATGTTTGTGTTTCTGGACATCATGCTGACTTTTCACAACATGTTGACAAATCTCAATATAAAATCCTGTCTCCGTTGGAACAAAACCAATTTGGAATTACTTGCAATATGTATTACCATACCTGTACACCTCCTCATATACTGTGAGGTTGTTTTTAACTGCCATGGTGGAATGGGCTGCCAGTTTCCCACTGTATCCATCAATGGCATCAATTTGTCATTCTGGTCAATGTGGAGTTTTTGACCAAAGCAGTCAGTCCTGTACGGGACAGGATTGAGATTCCGGGCTCCCTTAAAGAAAGAAAAATAATAAAAGCTTTAGAAATCTGACCATTTCAATAGTGATTATTTTGAAAAAAAGGCTTGCATGTTGACGAGCGTCATGCTGTTGAGGGTTAAACACTTGTAAGGCGGCTCCACTCTCCTTTCACTGGCATGTCTGCCGTTAGAAGAGAGGAACCCTCTCATCCTTTTCCTCCAATATGTTGGCCCAACCTATCAATTCAAGTAACACATGAAGTAGAAAGATGATGAAAATGACACACAACTGCATGAAGAGCTGTATCAGGTTGTTACTAGTAATACTATCCAGGAGAACACTAATATTACATTTGTGTATTATATTATGAACCATTAACCAATATACAATGTGGTATCATTAGTTGTTTTGCTTTTTTTAGAATGTGTAAATATCTTATTGGAACTACAAATTAACCCTGCCCTTTGTTTGAATGTGTATTTTTGTCTCGTGAAAAGTGCTTCAGGACAATCTGCAACTGTGCTATTTCTGACAGCAGGGGGCGCTGTGAGACTGCAGTTTGATCAACGAAAAGCCGAGAGTTTAATCATTTATATCGTAAATGAATCTTGTCCAACTCTACTCACCTCAGCAGTAGCTGAAGCAACTTCAGCTTGGAGTTGGACGTCCGTCATGAAGTTGGAGATCCTCGTTTGGAGAGCCATCGTCGCACATTTCTCTCAGAAAAACCTCTGATAGGGCTAAACTGACTGCACAGGTGTGCAGAGATTTTACCCGGTCGTGCCGTTGGCGTGCATTTCCACCATGAGGTTGGCGCAACCGTCCAAAGACATTTTAAGAAGTTTTAACAATTAAATTTATACGAGAGTATCAGAAAGATGGTGGGTGAAAGTCAGGCAGACTGAAAGGGGCAGCAACGCAATGTGCCTTTGTTTACTCTCCCATCAAGCGAAGAAGAGACTCCACTTCCGGTTTTCCGGCAACTCAAACTTAAATTAAAGAATTACGGTCAGATTTTATTTCCCGATCTAGTTTGCGATCATGGCAAACTAGCTAATTAGCCGCCCAGCTAAGCTAGTTAGCTTAGCATGTCAGAATGTGATATAACACCAGATTCCAGGTCAGCAACACCTGGGAGGTATCCTCTGCGATTTTCAGGCAAATCGCAGGTGTTAGCATTGCATGCTAACAAGTTTGTTCAAATGAGCTGAAATTTGGAGGGTGGCCTAATGGGGGCGCTGCAATCAAGAATCACCAGCTAATCAGATTGTTTTTTTTTCTTTTAACCCCACCACGGGCTCACGAGTACACTAGGGGGCCTTACTCGGCAGCAGGTGGCAGGCAGAATGACATTTCCTGCTTTTGTTATCTATGGTTGATCTGTGTGTCTGGGTTTTCTGCTATTTTGTTTAATTGGACATTTTTTGTTATATAAAGATATGAATATTTCTAAGGTATTATATGCGTTGTTCATATATTTTTCTTTGTACACAGTTTCCCACTTTAGTGTCATCCAGTCATTTTTAATGTTTTAGTAGTTTCTTCTGTCGTCACTGGGCTGTGACTGTTTTACTATGATGTTTCCTGTTATTGCTGTGGTACACTGTAAACACCAGCAGATGATCACTAATATCACTTTATTGTTTTCTATGTCATTGGTAAAGATGTTGTCTTTTAATGTGGCACTGTGGGATGTTTTTCTGCTGGGTCTGGTAATCTCTGTATATAAGCCCATGCTGTACACAGTGTTGATAAATCCCTCCGTTGCTTTGTGTTTATTTGGGTTCAGCAGATCAATGTTGAAATCACCACAGATAAACAGAACTTTTAGATTGAGTTTAGAGAACATATCTTCCACCCAGTCCTTGAGTGCTTCCATATTGGATCCTGGTGCTCTATATATGCAGCTAATCAGCACATTCTTCTTTTTTCTTTACAGATTTCTAGTGTTGTGTGTTCTAACATGTTATGAATAGCAGTTGTCATATTTTTTGCTATCCTATAATTGAAGACATTTTCCACATATATAGCTACTCCTCCTCCACCCTTGTTCTTTCTATTTATATAATTAAATTCTAATTTCCTTTCACATCATCAATCCATGTTCCTGCTATTGCAATTATTTTGAAATGTTTTATGAATTTGTCTAAGTATCCTTTAATGTTGGTGTATTTTGCCTAAAGGCTCCTACTATTGAAGTGGACCATTGACGATCTACCGTCTGTGTTTACTTCCTGGTTGCATTGTTCATCTGTGTAGTGAGAGCAGGTGTCCTTGATGTTGAAAAAATGATTATTGTCCGAGTCAATGTCACTTTCCATGTCCGGTAGGTTGTGATCCGTGTGATGAAATGTTCTCAGTTGCAGTTGATCATGATATGTGATTCCTTTGACGATATGATCTCTGGATGCAGATGAGACGTCTCCTTAATCCTGAGCCAGGAGTGTGTGAGCGTTGTTCTTGAGACTTTACAGTCCAGTTGGAGATTACTACGGATATTTGTCCAGTTCCTCGATGCTCCTGATGATCAAAGCGTTTGCTTGTTCTGGTGCTCCGTTCCGTTTAATGAAAACGTTGCAGTTCGTAGTCCACCTGTTGTTAATTTGTCCTTGTTTTTTCAAAAACCCCGCTTTTCTGGCGATGTCGTTATTTAGTTTAGCCAGATTGTGTCATTAAAATAGATGTTTGACCCTTTCAGCTTTCTTCCCTGTTTCAAAAGTGAAGTTTTGTTGTTTTCGGTTGACGGACCTTAGAATGACGCCGGGGTATTGTCGTCCTTCCTCCAGGGCTTCAAAAAATAGACGGGTTCAGTGGGGATCTGTTTAGCTCTCTTATTAAAAATGTCTGTTTTATATTACAAGGAGGACAGCTGACACTCATCATGTGGCTGTGAACATGCCTGCAAAGCTGTAGAACTGTCTGAACGGGAACCACTACAGACTATGGCTGTACAATGACTCCATAGCGAGCGAATGTCCAGCCCTCTAAAAGTAGGTGATTTGTTCCTGTTGTTGCTGCTCCCTTGTTTCAGAACTTCTGGGAACTATCTGACTTGCAGATGCTACTACGGGAATGCGAGTGGGTGTTAGAGTGTATCCTGCTTTTGTTGCTTTGTTGCATAATCAGGCTGATTTGCCACAACAGGAAGGCTTCACAGCACTGGGGAAACACAGATTAAACTGAGACAGTATAAACACACTGGCCTTTTCATCCACATTACTATTAGAAATCTGGATCCCCTTCCAGCTTCAGGTCTTACTTCATTTCTGGTGTCAGACATTTTGTAAACATTCCACAGTCATTTTGGTCTTTTTTGACCTGATAATGTAATACAGTTGCCGCATATCTATGATGTGAATATTTTTCCTTCATCTCCCAAAAAAAATCTGTTGGATTGAGGTCTGATGATGGTGGAGATCTTTGGAGTCCCTTTGGAGTTACCTTGGCCAAATCCACATGAGCCAAAACAATCTTTTTTCTCCCCAGCCTTCTCCAAAAAAAAACCCCTGTCCACACGTCACTATGAACTCGGCTCAACACCTGTTTTCACTTCTAAAACCGCCTCATGTGGATGACAGGCCAGAAACATCTGGTTTAGGTAAACTGGTTTACTGGTGAGGACAACAGGCCAGAAACATCTGGTTTAGGTGAACCAGGTTCCTGGTGTGAATGACAGCCCAGAAACATCTGGTTTAGGTGAACCAGGTTCCTGGTGTGGATGACAGCCCAGAAACATCTGGTTTAGGTGAACCAGGTTCCTGGTGTGAATGACAGCCCAGAAACATCTGGTTTAGGTGAACCAGGTTCCTGGTGTGAATGACAGGTCAGAAACATCTGGTTTAGGTGAACCAGGTTCCTGTTGTGGATGACAGCCCAGAAACATCTGGTTTAGGTGAACCAGGTTCCTGGTGTGAATGACAGGTCAGAAACATCTGGTTTAGGTGAACCAGGCTCCTGGTGTGGACGACAGGCCAGAAACACCTGGTTTAGGTGAACCAGGTTCCTGGTGTGAATGACAGCCCAGAAACATCTGGTTTAGGTGAACCAGGTTCCTGGTGTGGATGACAGGTCAGAAACATCTGGTTTAGGTGAACCAGGTTCCTGGTGTGGATGACAGCCCAGAAACATCTGGTTTAGGTGAACCAGGTTCCTGGTGTGGATGACAGCCCAGAAACATCTGGTTTAGGTGAACCAGGTTCCTGGTGTGGATGACAGGTCAGAAACATCTGGTTTAGGTGAACCAGGTTCCTGGTGTGAATGACAGCCCAGAAACATCTGGTTTAGGTGAACCAGGTTCCTGGTGTGAATGACAGCCCAGAAACATCTGGTTTAGGTGAACCAGGTTCCTGTTGTGGATGACAGCCCAGAAACATCTGGTTTAGGTGAACCAGGTTCCTGGTGTGGATGACAGCCCAGAAACATCTGGTTTAGGTGAACCAGGTTCCTGGTGTGGATGACAGGTCAGAAACATCTGGTTTAGGTGAACCAGGTTCCTGGTGTGGATGACAGCCCAGAAACATCTGGTTTAGGTGAACCAGGTTCCTGTTGTGGATGACAGCCCAGAAACATCTGGTTTAGGTGAACCAGGTTCCTGGTGTGGATGACAGCCCAGAAACATCTGGTTTAGGTGAACCAGGTTCCTGGTGTGGATGACAGGTCAGAAACATCTGGTTTAGGTGAACCAGGTTCCTGGTGTGAATGACAGGTCAGAAACATCTGGTTTAGGTGAACCAGGTTCCTGTTGTGGATGACAGCCCAGAAACATCTGGTTTAGGTGAACCAGGTTCCTGGTGTGAATGACAGGTCAGAAACATCTGGTTTAGGTGAACCAGGCTCCTGGTGTGGACGACAGGCCAGAAACACCTGGTTTAGGTGAACCAGGTTCCTGGTGTGAATGACAGCCCAGAAACATCTGGTTTAGGTGAACCAGGTTCCTGGTGTGAATGACAGCCCAGAAACATCTGGTTTAGGTGAACCAGGTTCCTGGTGTGGATGACAGCCCAGAAACATCTGGTTTAGGTGAACCAGGTTCCTGGTGTGAATGACAGCCCAGAAACATCTGGTTTAGGTGAACCAGGTTCCTGGTGTGAATGACAGGTCAGAAACATCTGGTTTAGGTGAACCAGGTTCCTGTTGTGGATGACAGCCCAGAAACATCTGGTTTAGGTGAACCAGGTTCCTGGTGTGAATGACAGGTCAGAAACATCTGGTTTAGGTGAACCAGGCTCCTGGTGTGGACGACAGGCCAGAAACACCTGGTTTAGGTGAACCAGGTTCCTGGTGTGAATGACAGCCCAGAAACATCTGGTTTAGGTGAACCAGGTTCCTGGTGTGGATGACAGGTCAGAAACATCTGGTTTAGGTGAACCAGGTTCCTGGTGTGGATGACAGCCCAGAAACATCTGGTTTAGGTGAACCAGGTTCCTGGTGTGGATGACAGCCCAGAAACATCTGGTTTAGGTGAACCAGGTTCCTGGTGTGGATGACAGCCCAGAAACATCTGGTTTAGGTGAACCAGGTTCCTGGTGTGGACGACAGGTCAGAAACATCTGGTTTAGGTGAACCAGGTTCCTGGTGTGAATGACAGCCCAGAAACATCTGGTTTAGGTGAACCAGGTTCCTGGTGTGAATGACAGCCCAGAAACATCTGGTTTAGGTGAACCAGGTTCCTGTTGTGGATGACAGCCCAGAAACATCTGGTTTAGGTGAACCAGGTTCCTGGTGTGGATGACAGCCCAGAAACATCTGGTTTAGGTGAACCAGGTTCCTGGTGTGGATGACAGGTCAGAAACATCTGGTTTAGGTGAACCAGGTTCCTGGTGTGGATGACAGCCCAGAAACATCTGGTTTAGGTGAACCAGGTTCCTGGTGTGGATGACAGCCCAGAAACATCTGGTTTAGGTGAACCAGGTTCCTGGTGTGAATGACAGCCCAGAAACATCTGGTTTAGGTGAACCAGGTTCCTGTTCTGGATGACAGCCCAAAAACATCTGGTTTAGGTGAACCAGGTTCCTGGTGTGAATGACAGCCCAGAAACATCTGGTTTAGGTGAACCAGGTTCCTGTTCTGGATGACAGCCCAAAAACATCTGGATTAGGTGAACCAGGTTCCTGGTGTGGATGACAGCCCAGAAACATCTGGTTTAGGTGAACCCGGTTCCTGGTGTGAATGACAGCCCAGAAACATCTGGTTTAGGTGAACCAGGTTCCTGTTGTGGATGACAGCCCAGAAACATCTGGTTTAGGTGAACCTGGTTCCTGGTGTGGATGACAGCCCAGAAACATCTGGTTTAGGTGAACCTGGTTCCTGTTGTGGATGACAGCCCAGAAACATCTGGTTTAGGTGAACCTGGTTCCTGGTGTGGATGACAGCCCAGAAACATCTGGTTTAGGTGAACCAGGTTCCTGGTGTGAATGACAGCCCAGAAACATCTGGTTTAGGTGAACCAGGTTCCTGGTGTGAATGACAGCCCAGAAACATCTGGTTTAGGTGAACCTGGTTCCTGGTGTGAATGACAGGCCAGAAACATTGCGCTACTTTGTTTTGAGCTGCTTGTAACTTATTAAGTAAATTATATAATTATATTATTATTGTAAATTATTTTCACTTGTATTTGACTAAACAACTGAAGCATAATGGAAGTAAGAGAGTTTGAGTAATTGGGCTCATAGTTTGTTCAACCACTGAGGAATGTACCTTCTACATGTTTAATAGTACCATACTCCTCCCCATGTTCTGCAGTAAATCATTAATCTGACTGCTCCATGATCATTGAGAATCTATTATTACTCCTGACAGTTTCTTCTTCAATCATGGTATTTAGTGAAATCAGATGTAACATGGGTGCAGTTTTTGATCGGTGTTTTGAACCAACTAACATGCACTTAGTTTTTTCAACCTCAGCAACTAATTAGTTTGCTTTAATCCAGTGCGCTACCGCGGCCGATTCTTCATTTAGAATATTATGAAGTTGGCATTGTGTTTGTGCAAATGTAAATAATGTGTTGTCATCAGCACATATCGCCATGGTCACATGTTTTAACACAGATCATTTGTAAAAATAGAAAACAAAAGGGGTCCCAAACAACTTCCCTGGGGAACTCCACAATCCATCTGTCCAACATCAGTATAATTTCCATTAAAATGAACTTTATAATCCCAATTACTAAGATAACTTTCTATCCAAGGCAGTTGATTGAAATCCATAACATTTTAACTTAAGTAACTTACTTAAAAAGATATCCTCTAACCAATGATCAGTAATCTGTGTAAGTACAGAAGTTGTGGTGACCCATTTTATATGCATGCTGATAGATTGTATTTAATCCATGAGCAGTAAAATAATCCAGTATCCAGTGTTTTTCCCAAGGACACTTCGGTATGGAAGCAGGCAGAGATGGGAATTGAGCCTGCAATTTTCTGATTGGGAGACGACCGCTCTTTGCTTATTGGTCTCCTGTATTGACCAGACAGTGGTTCTTTGTTATTTTTAATTAAAGGGATAATCCCACTTGAACTGCTACCTTACCGTGGTGGGGGAGTTTGAGCACCCAAATGATCCTAGGAGCTATGTTATCGGGGGGCTTTATGCCCCCCAGTAGGGTCTCCCAAGGCAAACAGGTCCTAGGTGACGGGTCAGACCAAAAGCAGTTCAACACACCCCTATGAACACGCATCAGAGGAGAGCAGTGACGTCGCCCGTTTTGGCGCAGCCGGGGCCTCACCCCGGAGCCCCACCCTGGAGCCAGGCCCGGGGTGGAGGCTCGCATGCGAGCGCCTGGTGGAGGGTTCTTGCCCGCGGGACTCGGCCGGGCTCAGCCCGAAGGGACGATGCGGGCCCCTCCTCCTCATCCTCCTGTGGACCCACCACCTACAGAGGCTGCCGTAGGGGTCGGGTGCAGTGTGGATTGGGGGCAGTCGACGGCAGGGACCTCGACGACCCGATCCCCGGACACGGAATCTGGCTTTTGGGACATGGAATGTGACCTCGCTGGGGGGGAAGGAGCCCGAGCTTGTGAGGGAGGCTGAGAGATACCGTCTAGATATAGTCGGGCTCACCTCCACTCACAGCTTGGACTCTGGAACCCAGCTCCTCCACAGGGGCTGGATACTCCACTTCTCTGGAGTTGCCCGCGGTGTAAGGCGGCGGGCTGGCGTGGGCTTGCTTATTGCCCCACAGATCAGCCGCCATGTGTTGGAGTTCACCCCGGTGAACGAGAGGGTTGCGTCCCTACGTCTTCGCGTAGGGGACAGGTCTCTGACTGTTGTCTCGGCCTATGCACCGAACAGCAGCTCAGAGTACCCAACCTCCTTGGAGTCCCTGGGAGGGGTGCTAGATAGTGCTCCAACTGGGGACTCCATTGTTCTCCTGGGGGACTTCAACGCCCATGTGGGCAATGACAGCGCGACTTGGAAGGGGGTGATTGGGAGGAACGGCCTCCCCGATCTGAACCCGAGCGGTGTTCTGTTATTGGACTTCTGTGCCAGTCACAGTTTGTCCATAACGAACACCATGTTGGAGCACGGGGGTGTCCATAAGTGCACGTGGCACCAGGACACCCTAGGCCGGAGGTCAATGATAGACTTTGTGGTCGTGTCATCTGATCTATGGTCATGTGTCCTTGGACACTCGGGTAAAGAGAGGGGCAGAGCTGTCAACTGATCACCACCTGGTGGTGAGTTGATGCGCTGGACCGGGAGGAGGCCGGATAGACTCGGCAGGCCCAAACGTGTTATGAGGGTCTGCTGGGAACATCTGGCCGAGCCCTCCGTCCGCGCAGTTTTCAACTCCCACCTCCGGGAGAGCTTCGCACAGATCCCGAGGGAGGCTGGAGACATTGAGTCTGAGTGGACCATGTTCTCCACTTCCATTGTCGAAGCCGCTGCTCGGAGCTGTGGCCCGCAGGGTCTCTGGTACCTGTCGTGGTGGCAACCCCCGAACCCGGTGGTGGCAACCGGAAGTAAGGGATGCCGTCAAGCTGAAGAAGGAGTCCTATCGGGCACTGTTAGCTCATAGGTCTCCCGAGGCAGTCGACAGGTACCGGCAGACCAAGCGAGCCGCAGCCCAAGCTGTGATGGAGGCAAAAACTCGGGTCTGGCAGGAGTTCGGAGAGGCCATGGAGGAGGACCATCGGTCGGCCCCGAGGAAATTCTGGCAAACCGTCCGGCGCCTCAGGCGGGGGAAGCAGTTCTCCACCAACACTGTTTACAGTGGAAGTGGGGAGCTGTTGACCTCAACTGGGGATGTCGTCGGGCGGTGGAAGGAATACTTCGAGGACCTCCTCAATTCCACCACCACGTCTTCCATTGAGGAAACAGAGGCTGGGTTCTCAGAGGTGGACTCGTCCATTACCCAAGCTGAAGTCACGAGGTTGTTGTGAAGCTCCTCGGTGGCAAGGCACCGGGAGTGGATGAGATTCGCCCAGAGTTCCTTAAGTCTCTGGATGTGCAGGGACTGTCGTGGCTGACTCGTCTCTGCAACATCGCGTGGCGGGTGGGGACAGTACCTCTGGACTGGCAGACTGGGGTGGTGGTCCCTCTCTTCAAGAAGGGGGATCGGAGGGTGTGTTCCAACTACAGAGGGATCACACTCCTCAGCCTCCCCGGGAAAGTCTATTCCAGGGTACTGGAGAGGAGGGTCCGGCCGTTAGTCGAACCTCGGATCCAAGAGGAACAATGCGGTTTTCGTCCTGGTCGTGGAACACTGGACCAGCTCTATACCCTCCACCAGGTGCTTGAGGGTTCATGGGAGTTCACCCAACCAGTCCACATGTGTTTTGTGGATCTGGAGAAGGCGTTCGACCGCGTCCCTCGAGACGTCCTGTGGGGGGTGCTCCGGGAGTATGGAGTCCAGGGGCCCTTTGTTAAGGGCTATTCGGTCCTTGTATTCCCGGAGCAGGAGTTTGGTTCGCATTGCCGGCAGTAAGTCAGACCTGTTCCCAGTGCACGTTGGCCTCCGGCAGGGGTGTCCTTTATCACCGGTTCTGTTCCTTATAATTATGGACAGAATTTCTAGGCACAGCCGGTGGCCAGAGGGGGTCCAGTTTGGGGACCACAGGATCTCATCTCTGCTATTTGCAGATGATGTGGTTCTGTTGGCCCCATCAAGCCTGGACCTTCAGCGTGCACTGACGTGGTTCACAGCCGAGTGTGAAGCAGCTGGGATGAAGATCAGCACCTCTAAATCCGAGGCCATGGTTCTCGACCGGAAAGGTGGCTTGCCCCCTCCAGGTCGGTGGAGGGCCCTTGTCACAGGTGGAGGAGTTCAAGTATCTTGGGGTCTTGTTCACGAGTGGGGGAAAGATGGAGCGTGAGATCGACAGGCGGATCGGTGCAGCGTCTGCAGTTATGCGGACATTGTATCGGTCCGTCGTGGTGAAGGAGGAACTGAGCCAAAAAGCGAAGCTCTCGATTTACCGGTCGATCTTCATTGCTACCCTCACCTATGGTCATGAACTATGGGTCATGACCGAAAGAACCAGATCCCGGATACAAGCGGCTGAAATGAGCTTCCTCTGTAGGGTGGCTGGGCGTCACCCTTAGAGATAGGGTGAGGAGCTCAGTCACTCTTAGAGACAGGGTGAGGAGCTCAGTCACCAGGGAGGAGCTCGGAGTAGAGCCACTGCTCCTCCACATCGAGAGGAGCCAGCTGAGGTGGCTCGGGCACCTGTTTCGGATGCCCCCCGGACGCCTCCCTAGTCCGGGCATATCCCTCCGGTAGGAGGCCTCGGGGCAGACCCAGGACACACTGGAGGGACTATGTCTCTCGGCTGGCCTGGGAACGCCTTGGGGTGCCACCGGAGGAGCTGGAGGAAGAGTCTGGGGCGAGGGAAGTCTGGGCAGCTCTGCTCAGACTGCTGCCTCTGTGACCCGGCCCCGGATAAGCGGCAGAAAATGGATGGATGGATGGATGGATGGATGGATGGATGGATGGATGGATGGATGGGATAATGTTAGATATCTTCCATTGTGATGGAAATAAGCTTTTCCTTAAACTTCTATTGATTATATAAGAAACAGGAAATGAAAAGTACAATTTTTGTTCCGCATCATATAATTTCTTCTTAATTCATATGAAATATTTTCTTCTTGTCTTAACTCCATGGCATTTTCAATGTCTGATTTTTTCTTAGAGGCCATTTAGTATGTTAATGTTATTTGCAAATGTGCTCTAATTGACACAAATTATGTTATTTAAGATATGTTCATAAAGGTTCTTTGGTTCTACATTGTCTCTTCTTTTTTCAGTTGGGGCAGTTTTAAATAGGGAAATGGTTCGGTTGCCCTGTTCAGAAAGTTATAAATTAATCTAAAAATTAATGTAAAATAGAACCGTGATAAAATCATGATCATGATTTTATTACAAAACATTTGTGATAGGATATCTTTGCCATATCTCCCACCCCATGGTGAATGTATTATGGAGATTACTGGAACATTAATAATAAGCAAATATTACTAGTTGACATGACTGTGAAATTTTGCCTTTCACTCGTTTGATTCTCATCATTCATTCAATACAATGCACAATTTAAAAGTTTAAATTGCATCTGAATGTATTGTGTTGTGTCTCTATGACTTGCTTTCCCTGTGCCAATATGGTAGCTAAAGGCTGTGATATAAGGTTAAATGACAATGTCTTTCAGGAACAGTGTTTAAAACATGGATCTATGGACTGTGATAAAGTATTATTAACATTTGCCCGATTTTAGACTGATCGACTCAAAACTTTCATTGATGATGAATTACTTGCCAGAAAACTCCTGAATCAGAATATTTATGGTGCTGTGTGTTCGTCTGTGGTTTGGAGTTGAAAGACTTGATGACAGCTGTTGCAGGTTGATTTGATCCTGGAGATTTTGGCTTGTTCAATTTTGTTCTCAGCAAACTCAGACAGACAGATGGACAGAGGGAGGGAGACAGACAGACAGACAGACAGATAGACAGACAGACAGACAGACAGACAGACAGGCAGATAGAGGGAGGGGGAGGGAGACAGACAGAGAGAGGGAGAGAGACAAGGACTTGGAGCAAGACATTTGGATTCCTGTGTTTATGAGTGAGAGACATGGCAGCAGAGAGTGAGGCACAGGGATTGAGAGAGGGAGAGGTGGAGGGAATGAGAGAGGGAGAGGCGATGGGATTGAAAGAAGGAGAGGTGGAGGGATTGAGAGAGGGAGAGGTGGAGGGATTGAGAGAGGGAGCGAGGCGGAGGGAATGAGAGAGGGAGAGGCGGAGGGAATGAGAGAGGGAGCGAAGTGGAGGGAATGAGAGCAGGAGCAAGGTGAGGGAACGAGAGAGAGCAGTGGAGGGAATGAGAGAGGGAGCGAGGTGGAGGGAACGAGAGAGAGCGGTGGAGGGATTGAGAGAGGGAGCCAGGTGGAGGGAATGAGAGAGGGAGTGAGGTGGAGTGGACGAGAGAGGGGGAGGCGGAGGGAATGAGAGAGGGAGCGAGGTGGAGGGAACGAGAGAGGGAGAGGTGGAGGGAGTGAGAGAGGGAGCCAGGCGGAGGGAATGAGAGAGGGAGCGAGGTGGAGTGGACGAGAGAGGGGGAGGCGGAGGGAATGAGAGAGGGAGAGGTGGAGGGATTGCGAGAAGGAGCCAGGCGGAGGGAATGAGAGAGGGAGAGGCAGAGGGAATGAGAGAGGGAGAGGCAGAGGGAATGAGAGAGGGAGAGGCAGAGGGAATGAGAGAGGGAGAGGCAGAGGGAATGAGAGAGGGAGAGGCAGAGGGAATGAGAGAGGGAGAGGCAGAGGGAATGAGAGAGGGAGAGGTGGAGGGAATGAGAGAGGGAGAGGCAGAGGGAATGAGAGAGGGAGAGGCAGAGGGAATGAGAGAGGGAGCGAGGTCTGGGTTGCGTTGAATGTTTGGAATGTTGAGGTTTTTGGCTTCAGTTTGTTCTGATTGAGGAAGGAGGAGAGGAGAAGAAGGGGGAGGGGGAGGGGAGAGGAAGGAGAAGGGAAGGGGAGGGAGGAGAGAGGAGGGACAGAGTGAGAAGAAAGGAAAACAGAGGGAGGAGGAGGGCCTGAGAAGGACAAAGTAACAGCATGACGGCTTGTTCTAACTTCAATAGCTGCACTTTAGTATCTCAGGAATATGAGCTGTGACTTGTGTTTCCAAACCGAGGACCTTCTCTGGCCTCCTCTGACTGAAGCCACACCACAACAACTTAGTTTGACTTTTCTTTAATGAGGATTTATTTTGGTTCAAACCCTTTTTCAGCTTGAACATTCCACAACTCATAATTCCCATTATCTTCTGTCAATCTCTCCAGAGCACAAACACACACATATATATATATATGCTCAAAAAAATAAAGGGAAGACTAAAATAACACATCCTCGATCTGAATGAATGAAATATTCCTATTAAATACTTTGTTCTTTACATAGTTGATTGTACTGACAACGAAATCACAAAAAAATTATCAACGGAAATCCAATGTATTAACCCATGGAGGTTTGGATTTGGAGTCACACTCAAAATTAAAGTGGAAAAAAACACTCCAGGCTGATCCAACTTTGATGTAATGTCCTTAAAACAAGTCAAAATGAGGCTCAGTAGTGGGCGTGGCCTCCACGTGCCTGTAGGACCTCCCTACAACGCCTGGGTATGCTCCTGATGAGGTGGACCATGGTCTCCTGAGGGATCTCCTCCCAGACCTGGACTAAAGCATCTGCCAACTCCTGGACAGTCTGTGGTGCAACGTGGCGTTGGTGGATGGAGCGAGTCATGATGGCCCAGATGTGCTCAGTTGGATTCAGGTCTGGGGACCGGGGGGGGCCGGTCCAGAGCATCAATGCCTTCATCTTGCAGGAACTGCTGACACTCCAGCCTCATGAGGTCTAGCATTGTCTTGCATTAGGAGGAACCCAGGGCCTCTCAATGCCCTGGGTTCCCCAGAGATTGGGGCTCGGCGGCTGGGGCCTTCTCTGTCCCGCCGGTGTTGGGGTGTGGGGGGGGGGGGGGGGGTGGCTCCGCTGCCGGGATCGGGGGGGCTCCCTGCCCACGTGGCCTGGGGGCCCTGCGCCGGCCGGTCCAGGCTTGGCGGCTCGGGTCGGGGCCTGGGGCTTTGTGCCCTTTATCCTTCTCTTGTGGGCTCCTCTGGCCTGGGGGGGGAGGGGGGGGGGTCCTCTCTTCCCTCTCCGTCTGGTGCCTTCCGGGTTGGGACGTGGCTCTCCGGGTGATCTGTTGGGGCCTCCCCGGGACCGGGGGGCTGCCGAGTCCTGCCCTGGTGGCCCCGGGGTGGTACTGTGGGCCCCCCCACAACAGTTCCACTCACATCCAGTGGACAAACCACACACACACACACACACACACACACACACACACACACACACACACACACACACACACACACACACACACACACACACACACACACACTTCCACTCCTCATTGATGAGATTTGCTGCTGATTTTTCTAGTTTTCTGCTATTGTTCTTTCAATTATCAAAATCATGGGGGTTTTTTTTGTTCTTTGTTTTGTGTGATTTTATTTTTGCTTTTGTTATCATTGTTCTTGTTGTTTTGGACATTTGGAACAGTGTGATTATTGTATAAAAAAAGAAATATGTAGCACTAACAACGGTATTGTATGTATCTCCCCACCAAGTCTTTCTCTGTCTCTCCTCTCCTCTCCTCTCCTCTCCTCTCCTCTCCTCTCCTCTCCTCTCCTCTCCTCTCCTCTCCTCTCCTCTCCTCTCCTCTCCTCTCCTCTCCTCTCCTCTCCTCTCCTCTCCTCTCCTCTATCCTTTCACCCCAACCAGTCAGCAGAATTCCTCCACCTCTGAGTCTGGTTTCTACAAAGTTTCTCCTTGTTAGAGGGAGTTTTTCCTTTCCAGTCGCAAACACACCGGCTGCTCATGTGGATATGTTGGGCTTTTCTATTCTCTCTGCAAAAGCACATAGGAATGACTGTACTGTATTTAAAAATGTTTTTTAATAAAAAAATGAAAAAAGATGGAGCAACCCAGGGCCAACCGCACCAGCATCTGGTCTCACAAGGGGTCTGAAGATCTCATCTCGGTACCTAATGGTAGTCAGGCTACCTCTGGCGAGCACATGGAGTGCTGTGCGGCCCCCCCCAGAGACATGCCACCCCACGCTATTACTGACCCACTGCCAAACGGGTCATGCTGGAAGATGTTGCAGGCAGCAGAGCGTTCTCCACGTTCTCCAGACTCTGTCACGTCTGTCACATGGTCTCAGTGTGAACCTGCTTTTATCTGTGAACATCACAGGGCGCCAGTGGCGAGTTTGCCAATCTTGGTATTCTCTGGCAAATGCCAAACGTCCTGCACGGTGTTGGCCTGTAAGCACAACCCCCACCTGTGGACGTGGGACCCTCACACCACCCTCATGGAGTCTGTTTCTGACCGTTTGAGCAGACACATGCACATTAGTGGCCTGCTGGAGGTCATTTTGCAGCTCTGGCAGTGCTCCTCCTGTTCCTCCTTGCACAAAGGTGGAGGTAGCGGTCCTGCTGCAGGGTTGTTGCCCTCCTGAGGCCTCCTCCACGTCTCCTGATGTACTGGTAGCGCCTCCATGTTCTGGACACTACGCTGACAGACACAGCAAACCTTCTTGCCACAGCTCGCATTGATGTGCCATCCTTGATGAGCTGCACCACCTGAGCCACTTGTGTGGGGTGTAGACTCCGTCTCATGCTGCCACTAGAGTGAAGCACCGCCAGCATCCACAAGTGACCAAAACATCATCCAGAGAGCAGAGGAACTGAGAAGTGGTCTGTGGAACCACCTGCAGAACCACTCCTTTATTGGGGGTGTTTTGCTAATTGCCTATAATTTCCACCTGTTGTCTATTCTATTTGTTTCCCTTTATTTTTTTTGAGCAGTGTATATATATATATATATATATATATATTTATTTATTTATTTATTTATTTATGTTAATTAGAGAGCAAAGAAGAGAAGCTTCTTCACCTTGACATCAAGTCTGTGCTACAGTGGGAATATAAAACAAAATCATTTCCCGATGATTTCCTTTCAGGCCTAAAGAATTGTCAAAATATCCCTGTTTAGAATTCCTTTATTTATAAATCAATCCTTGGTCACTAGTCTGTCTTAAAATGTACTTCAGAATTTTAGTATTTATTACATTTCATGTGATAAAATTGTGTTTTCTGTATCTCTTCTAACATGAAAAGATAAAACAAAACCAAAAACTCTGCTTTTTCTAGCTCTGTGAGGAGCTTTGGTATAGTTTCACTCTTTGCTTTGCTGGTCATTAAATAGTGAACCTCGCTCACTGTACAAGAGCTGCGTCATACGTTCCTTCACGTCTTTGGCCACAAGGCTACATTTCTGCATCTATCTGAAAAGGAATGAAAGAGAAGCGTTAAAGTGGAGAGAACAGGCCAGTCTAAGAAAACTGTGGAACTTTTTGTTATTGTTTTTCAGAGATGTAGCGTGTGTGTTGCTGTGACTGGTGGGACATCATGCACCTCTTCCTGCTGCTGGTCCTTCAAGCTGCTGTAGCTTCCGGACAGATTGACCCTGGTACACACACACACACACACACACACACACACACACACACACACACACACACACACTGACCACTGATTATACTCTTCAGCACACTGCCGTTATTCCCTGGGCATGGAGGATGGACGAATCAAAGATGATGACATCACAGCCTCCAGCCATTGGTATGAGACCACAGGTCCGCAGTACGCCAGGTGAGTCTAACTCCATCAGTGATCTGATTGATATGATCAATATGTTCCATGATATTTGGTCTGTGTGGAAACATTTCTGACTCCTCACATCAGCAATATGCTCAATTTGTCACTTTCATTTAGTTTTGTTTGTGAAATGGAGGCTATAAAAAGGCACTTTAATAACCAATGAAAAACTTTACTAAACTTTACTTGCTAAATTCTTGACATTTTTTGGGACATTTCTAGATTAAATGGTCCTTTTAAGAACCAGAATCACTTGCCCACTGTTGATTTTTGACAAGTTATGGCAAGTCTTATGTAGACCTGCTGGGTAAACATGAGATATGCAGTGATGTTGAATATGAAGCGTTCAAGTATGATGATGTTGATATACTGTGTTTGTGCTTTGGATTTTGCATCCCAAAATAAATGTTTCTCTTTTTGAATGGAATATTAACCAGACCAGATTGCTTGAGATTCATGACCTATTGCAGTAAAATACAATCAGTATCACTTTTCAAAACTATCTAGTGCAGAAGGGCTTAATCTGGTTTTCCAAACATGCTGACTTACATGAATACACAGTTCAAGTAAATCTACCAGTGGCAGGTCGTGCTTCTCAGACCCAGGTCTTCATGACTGCTCTGTCTGAACCAATTCACCCCTCAATTACTTTATACTGCATTTCTGCATAATGACATGTTTATTTTAGCAATACAAAGAGCAGATGGTGTTTGTGTTGCCATAATAAATACCTTTACTGAAAAAAAACCCCAGAATGCACAGCTCTCCTTCAACTGCAGCTCAGCTGCATAACAACACTATTAATAGTGACATAACCGCTATTAATTGACACTTTTTTTATGGTGCAGTTTTAACAGTTTGTGAAGGCTTCAGATTTCTTTGACCCTGGCAAAAGGTGGTGGCTGAAATGTGATTGGTTAAAAGCTTTAACTTGACATTACCAGGAAGCAACGCCACCAGGGCATAAGCTATGAGAGGAACCGTTTGGAATTATTGCATATGTTTTCATGGACAAAATGTAATTAACATCAGTCTGTAATTCAGATATCTTTCTTCGGCCTTGCAGGATCCGACACTGAAACCTAAAATAGCGCCGTTCACTCAGCAAGTTCAGTTGAGGCTGAGCTAAACAGAGGTAAACTACCTGCTGCAGAAAGCTGTCCGTGATGGAAGCTAATGTTTATTTAGACTCCTCATGCATGGCAACTACAGTGAAGGTAGGGTAATGCTGCATCGCCTCCAGGTGGATTAATTCATTAGACATTCCTCTTTCAATAATCAACAGTTTTATGAAATAGTAACAAAGCTGCTTCTTATCAGAAACAATGGCTTTTCATTATGTTAATGCTAAAGCTGACAATAGGCAGGCTAGGCTGGACTCAATGTGTTAAATAATGGGCCCAGTGGGAACGTCCGTTTCAGATTATATGATAGCGATTCATTTCTCGCGCCGAGAGTTTCTTAGTGTGAGAATAAACGGCCGTGTTCACTGCAAAAGTTCAACGTTTTGTGAAAGATTTGAGATTTTCTGACTAGTTGGATGAATTGTTGAAAGGAAACTTGCAAAAAACAAAATCACTGAAACTGAAGCTGCAAAATAATGTATAATTATTATGATATCAACATGCGTGATAAACGGATTATGTGTCTGTGCATTCTTGCTCTACAAAATAAAACTTGAGATTTGAACATTTCAACACAGAAAATTACAATTAGTCACGATCAGTTCATAAACATGTAGCATTTTACAAAAAAAATCATCAACTGATTGGCCGGGATTTGTCCATTATATAATCCTTGGTTGCAAAAATCAAATGAAACATTGCCTAAAACAACTTGAAGAACTGCAGAGAAATGCGACGCATATAAAGAAAAGAAATGCCAATAAAAAAAATACATGAGCCAGTTACAAATGGTGCAATTTAGTAGGAAAAGATGAATAAATAAATATTAAAATTCCATCAGAAAGGGAAGGGTTTGGATTAATTTTAAATCATACTGTATATTGCAACATTCAACATGTTTACCTGATTGATACCAGCCTGACAGAAAACCTTTGATCCTTCAGGTAAAAGCTTCATATTCGAGCATTTCACTATCAATACAAGCATTTTTTATATTTATCTTGGCATTTTCATTGTTGACCATTCCATTATAATCTGAAAGATTTAGTGTTTGTCATTAGTCAATTAGATACCAAGTTTAAATAACTGAAACAACTGTTTAGAGCCTCCGCCTTGGTTTCAGATCGTGTGTGTGTGTGCGTGCGTGTGTGTGTGTGTGTGTGTGCGCAGGTTGAACCGTGAGGAAGGAGACGGAGCCTGGTGTCCTAAAGGTCAGCTGGAGCCTTCAGACACTCAGTACCTCCAGGTTTGTGTCTCCATCTGCACTCATATCTGTTTGATGTTTACAAAGTTGCTTGCTTTGCTTGAGACCTCGAGCAGACAACCACGTCCAATAAACATTCTCAAGATCTACAGCCAGTTCCAGCTGGCTGACGAAGGGCCTAAATTAGGACATGTGAGTAGACGTGTCTCATCTGCAGGTGGAAGATGATGCTGCTTAGTCAGTGTAACAGGAGAAAGTGTGGGGAGTTGACGGTGCGCTGCTCAAAGGTCAGAGACTCGAGTTCCAAGACAAATCCAAGTACTTTGTCTCTGCTAAGCAGTGTATGACATATGAGTTCTTGTTCTATCAGGAACACACAAGAGTACCACATTTATTTTCATTGTTTTTGTAACAATAAAAACCTTTCTACTCATACTTTATTAATCCCCTTGTCAACATCCCTTGTCCCCCACATTGAGCCATCGGTGGGCAGCCACTGTTTGGGTGTTTGGGCCAAGGGACCCACAGTGGTGTCCTGTGCACTGTGAGGATTGAACCTGCAACCTCCTCATCCCAAGCTGGCCTCATGTCAGCTTCCACACCTCTCCATGCTGCATTTCTGAAGTGGAAGATCACCGCTTCATGCTCCTCCTAATTGTTCTGAATACAGTTGGAGCTGAAGAGGAGGAGGACTGAGGACTTGGTTTTGAAGACACTAGAAAGCATAGAGCAAGAGGAAGCTGTCCACATTGACGCTGAAAACTCAAGATTTGATTCATAGGGGCTGATTTGCTTCGATTTCAAAGTTTCATGTAGAAGATTAAACAGTGATTGGATGTCAAAGATCTCGTATCACTACTGGTACTTCATCCAGGGGCCGTGGTCTAGTGGTTGAGCTGGTATGTGAGGAGATCCTGGTTTGACTCCGGATGCAGGACATTGTTCTTTCAAGAATTAATTCAAATATGTTTTTTTTATTTGATGGGCTCCTTTCCAGTGGATGATCACCCTTTTCAGCACCACGGGATCGGCTCCAGTCATTTTGCTGACATGCTGGAAAACATCCAGAGCCAGAAGTGCTGGAGCTGATGTCTCATTTCTGATGGAAAATGCAGATACAGGGCATTTTTACTTTCTTCCCTTCATAGTTGATTTTCTTTGTCACCGTTTTTGACAAACTGAAACATGTCACTTGTTCAGGTCACTTCCAGTTGAAAATGCAGACCTGGTGTCCTGGAGATTGGTGTGTCCTGTTCCCCTCTGCTCTACACTTGCAGGATCACCTGCTAGTGTCAAGGAGAAGAGGAAGTCTACTTCTTCTACCCTAATTCAGTACTGCCGGGGACGTGCGTTTGCAATGCGTTGCCCCCTGCAGTTTAGGAGTGGCATGGAGTAGAAATGGCACAAATGTTCTCTCATCCTGATTCTGCCCATGTGGAAAGACTAATTCACTAATTCAGCCTTTACGAATCGCCACGCTTAACAATTAAGCAAGATGCTTATTTGTAAACTTCACCAATCCGGGCAATTCTTGACATTCGTGGAAGATGTTTGGGCAGCCAAACCAAATGCTCCACGAATTTCAAGAATGTCACACATCGACGCAACCCTATTCGGATGCGTTACGTGACATTATGAATGTTACGAATGTGCCATGGATGGTGGGAACATGATGTTCGTAACACATCGGGGGGGGGGGGGGGGGGGGGGATGTGTAAATGCAGCATTAATATTTCATCAAATTACACTTGTTTCTCTTGACTATAGTCTCTGTCCAATAAAGGAAACTTTTAATAGAAAGTGGTTAAAATTGTTCAAATTTAAGACAATATATATTCAAGTCTTTTAAATAAATACAGTCCATCCAGGCATCAGTTCGGTTGAAGAATATGTGCATGTTTAAGTGTCTGTGTAAATAGAGGCCAGGCCTGAGAGGGTCTTATGTCCCCTAAAAGTTCAACTTGGAGGATACTGAAATAAGAATGGTTTGTCAATGTTCTGGAAAGCACTATAACAAAACAAGGGAATCACACGGCGGGAAAGCATTTCAGGTATAGCTGTAATTTAAAGGGCCTACCTCCACCAGGTCGCATAACCATCCTTTAAGCAGATAAAACAGTAATTAAGTGAGTGATATCTTGTACCTGTATGAGTGGATTATTACTTTATGCAAAAATGCAGATGTCACTGCAGATCCAGTGGTGGAAGAGAAAGTAATCTTTATCCAAATTGTAGGTGAAAAATAGGTTATCTTACTCTGCAAAAATGTCCAAATATATTGAAAATTAAGCCACAATTGCTTTTGACTGGAAATTATATACTAGCAGAACTATCTCATAAGGCTGTAGAATTCAATTCAAAAGTCTAAAACAAATTAAAACAGAGAAGAATAATTTCACAATAAAGGATCTTAAGCAAAAATCCAGTCCAGAATTGTACAATGGACGATTTTTTTCGTCCATAAGTGCACGTGGCACCAGGAGACCTTAGGTCGGAGGTTGATGATAGACTTTGTGGTTTTGTCATCTTATCTCTGGCCACGTGTCTTGGACACTCGGGTGGAGCCCAGACAGATTCGGCAGGCCCAAGCCTGTTATGAGGGTCTGCTGGGAACGCCTGGCCGAGCCCTCTGTCCACGCAGTCTTCAACTACCACCTCCGGGAGAGCTTCTTACGGATCCCGGGGGAGGCTGGAGATATTGAGTCCTTGTGGACCATGTTCTCCACTTCCATTGTCGAAGCTGCTGTCATGGCAGCAACCCCCGAACCCGGTGGTAGAAACTGGAAGTAAGGGATTCTGTCAAGCTGATGGAGTCCTATCAGGCGTTGTTAGCTCACAGGACTCCCGAGGCTGCTGACAGGTACCGGCAGGCCAAGCAAAACGTAGCCTGGGCCGTGGTGGAGGCAAAATCTCGGGTCTGGGAGGAGTTTGAGGAGGCCGTGTTTTTTACCAACACTGTTTACAGTGGAGGTGGGGAGCCGTTGACCTCAACTGGAGATGTCGTCAGGTGGAAACAATACTTCACCTCCTCAATCCCAAGCCCCTCGTCTTTGACTGAGGAAGCAGAGGCTGGGTTCTCAGAGGTGGACTCGTCCATAACCCAAGCTGAAGTCACTGAGGTAGTTGCTAAGCTCCTCGGTGGCAAGGCACCGGGAGTGGATGAGCTTCGCCCAGAGTGCCTTAAGTCTCTGGATGTGCAGGGACTGTCGTGGCTGACACGTCTCTGTAACATCGCGTGGCGGACGAGGACAGTACCTCTGGACTGGGAGACCATGGTGGTGGTCCCTCTTTTTAAGAAGGGGGATCAGAGGGTGTGTTCCAACTCCAGGGGGATCACACTCCTCAGCCTCCCCAGGAAAGTCTATTCCAGGGTACTGGAGAGGAAGATCCAGTCGTTAGTCGAACCTTGGATCTAAGAGGAACAATGTGGTTTTCAGCCTGTCCGTGGAACACTAGACCAGCTCTATACTCTCCCTCAGGTGCTTGAAGGTTCATGGGAGTTCGCCCAACCAGTCCACATGTGTTTTTTGGATCTGGAGAAGACATTTGACCACATCCCTCGGGATGTCCTGTGTGGGGTGCTCCGGAAGTATGGAGTCCAGGGCCTGGGGCCCTTTGTTAAGGACTGTCCGGTCCCTGTATGCTCTGTACACCCTTAGCGATAGGGTGAGGTGCTCAGTCACCAGGCAGGAGCTCAGAGTAGAGCCGCTGCTCCTCCACATCCAGAGGAGCCAGCTGAGGTGGCTCGGGCATCTTTTTGGGATGGATGCTTCCCCAGGGAGGTGTTCCGGGAATGTCCTTCTGGTAGGGGGCCTCAGGGCAGACCTCAGACAAGTTGGAGGGACTATGTCTCTCGGCTGGCCTGGGAACACCTTGGGGTGCTACCGGAAGACCTGGAGGAAGAGTCTGGGGCGAGGGAAGTCTGGGCATCTCTGCTTAGCCTGCTGCCTCTGTGACCCGGAGATAATGGATAAGCAGAAGATAATGGATGGATGGATGATGGCTTATTTTTGTCATAACTACATTTACATGTCATTGAGTTTTCCAAAAAGTAGTGTTTAACTCTTAAAAAGTTTGAAACACTCGACTCTGGAAAAAAATGTCTCAACCCACAAAATGTGTTTGTGCGTTAGTCGATTAGCTGTGTAGGCTTATCAGAACGCAGTTTTCTCTTTGTCGGGAATAACTCAGCACGCTGCTGACTGGATGTGTGTTGCAGGTGGACCTGCGGAGGCTCACCTTCCTCACAGTGGTCGGGACTCAGGGGCGCTACGCCAGGAACTCTGGGAAAGAGTTTGCCCGAGCATACCGCCTCAACTACAGCAGAGACGGCCTGCTATGGAAGTCCTGGAGGAACCGGCTGGGAAAGATGGTGAGTGAGGGGCCCAGGCAGGAAGGAGCCAGTGGAGAGGTGGATAGAACCTGGGAGGGTAGAATGGAGGAGCATCTGGGAGGATAGAATGGAGGAACACATGGGAGGATAGAATGGAGGAGAACCTTGTCTGAAGCTGTTCTCAGAAGTGAATAGGAACTCTTATTCCTTGATGCTCATTAATGCCTTACAAAGTGACATGGATGTCGCCAATTATGCAAGGCACAATTAATACACAAGAGACAAAACAACTTTTCATAGTTCATACAGTACAGACCAAAAGGTTGGACACACCTTCTCATTCAAAGAGTTTTCATGATTATGAAAATTGTAGATTCACACTGAAGGCATCAAAACTATGAATTAACACATGTGGAATTGTTGAGATCTGCAGGACCACAGAAAGTTTGTTCATTTCTGGGGAGAGACAATATTCATTTGTCATGAGATGCAGTCATGACATGAATTCTGACCCAGGAATGTGATTGACCATCACACCCAGTAGGGGTGGAGGGCCTTCTGCAGGACCTTCCTCCCCCCCTTTCTGCTCACAAGACTCTCCCCCATGCAATCAGCCAGTCACTGATTGGTTGAAGCTCTCAGGCTTTGACACCTCTGAATCCACATGTGGAACAAAGAGCCTGCGAAGTCAGGCTTCTTTCTCTCTTGCAAAGCAAACTCCAAGGAGGTGGGTTGCTGCAGAGCAGCTCATCCAGTGTTAGCACACAGCTAACACCAGAGGCCTGCAAACCAGGGGCCTCCACTCCTCAACTCTTCTGCTGATCCGACCACGAGGGTCAGACCTTCCCCTGATCCAGAGACCAGCACCCAGAGTCTGCTCTCCAGGGAAACCACCCGGTTCCTCCAGGACGGGACCAGGGACCCTCACAGAACTTCTTTGTGTTTTTCCTCAACTAGCTGGAAAACCATCACAGACCTGAGTGACCAGCTCCTCAGTCTGGACAAAAGGAACAACCAGGAGCTGCAAAGAAGGACTCCTGAAACATCAACTTCATCTTCTTCTCCTCAGCCTGCAGAACCAGCAACCACAGTTAGCAGGAGGTGCTAACTACAGGAGAAGACACCAGCTTCCCTCCAGCAGGACAACAACTGAACTCCTTCAAGGAAGTGGGAACAACAACTGGGCTTTACCTGAGATTAGTTAAACCTGATGCTATGATAGAACTGTTTAACTTTATGAAGATGTGTTGATTCTGTTACAGTGATTGAGTTCTATAGATAATGATATTAGGAGCAGTTATTAACCTGTAAACCAACGTTAGCTCTGCCACAGACACAGGGTCTGCATGCTAATCTTTGCCTTACTAACTTGTTAACTCACAATCCTACACATATCACATCAAAGACAACATCACACAGTAACTGAACACCATCTGACGACTCCTGACGTTTTACAAAACAAGTCTCATTCACATCAAGTCATTCTAGAAATGGTCCTTTAGCAGAGACACACAGGAAGCAGATGCTAAGGCTAGCTTCTATTGTTCTTTTGCTATCAGCACATGGCCGAGCTGTAAAGGACAGACCTCCTGTTCTCTGACAACCTCCATTTGGAATGTAGTTTCTTGTGATCCGCCATCTTGTTTTGTAGTTCCATCACACGTCTCACACACACACTCCCTCCAACTCTCTCTCTCTCTTTCTCTCTCCACACACACACATGCACCTACACACACCCAGCTGTATATAGGTAGTTACAATCTGTGTTTTATTCGTTTTCATTG
Source organism: Blennius ocellaris (assembly GCF_963422515.1). Classification (NCBI taxonomy): domain Eukaryota; kingdom Metazoa; phylum Chordata; class Actinopteri; order Blenniiformes; family Blenniidae; genus Blennius; species Blennius ocellaris. The sequence continues at coordinate 27,760,973 of NC_137656.1, read as the reverse complement.
TAAATAAATATAATGTTTGGAATCATACTTGCTGTTTTATTAATGAGCACAAAGGTGAATGAAATGTCGACCTCTTCTGTGTCAAGAACTCCGAAATCCTTCAACCTTTACTGTTAATTCTGGTAATTGTAATTAATTAAACTATTAATTCAAATTCCTGATTAACTGTTTAGTATATCTTATGAGACTGATATAACTGATTTGGCTATCATTTCCTGTTAAGACAGGTGGAGCTCCGAGGTTCTGATACAGATCAGATTAAATTTCAACATTATTAATAACTATCTGTGATAATTATTAGTCATTATCGATAGCCAACCAAAACATAAATAGTGATCCATATGACGTAGTAAATCCCTACATAATGGCCCCAACATAATGGTGCCACGTGTCCGGGATACATAATGGTCCCAACAGAATGATATACTTAACAAAAAAGTGTGAGACAACTGAAAATGTCTTATATTTTAGGTTCTTCAAAGTAGCCACCTTTTGCTTTGATCACTGCTTCGCACACTCTTGGCATTCTCTTGATGAGCTTCAAGAGGTCGTCACCTGAAGTGGTCTTCCAACAGTCTTGAAGGAGTTCCCAGAGATGCTTAGCACTTGTTGGCCCTTTTGCCTTCACTCTGCGGTCCAGCTCACCCCAAACATCTGGATTGGGTTCAGGTCCGGTGACTGTGGAGGCCAGGTCATCTGGTGCAGCACCCCATCACTCTCCTTCTTGGTCAAATAGCCCTGACACAGCCTGGAGGTGTTTGAGGTCATTGTCCTGTTGAAAAATAAATGATGGTCCAACTAAACGCAAAGCGGATGGAATAGCATGCCGCTGCAAGATGCTGTGGCGCCATGCTGGTTCAGTAGGCCTTCAATTTTGAATAAATCCCCAACAGTGTGACCAGCAAAGCCCCCCCACACCATCACACCTCCCCCTCCCTGCTTCACGGTGGGAACCAGGCATGTAGAGTCCATCGTTCACCTTTTCTGCGTCGCACAAAGACACGGTGGTTGGAACCAAAGATCTCTAATTTGGACTCATCAGACCAAAGCACAGATTTCCACTGCTCTAATGTCCATTCCTTGTGTTCTTTAGCCCAAACAAGTCTCTTCTGCTTGTTGCCTGTCCTGAGCAGTGGTTTCCTAGCAGCTATTCTACCATGAAGGCCTGATTCACACAGTCTCCTCTTCACAGTTGTTCTAGAGACGTGTCTGCTGCTAGAACTCTGTGTGGCTTTGACCTGCTCTCTAATCTGAGCTGCTGTTAACCTGCCATTTCTGAGGCTGGTGACTGATGAACGTATCCTCCACAGCAGAGGTGACTCTTGGTCTTCTTTCCTGGGCCGGTCCTCATGTGAGCCACTTTCTTTGTAGCACTTGATGGTTTTTGCGACTGCACTTGGGGTCACTTTCACAGTTTTCCCAATTTTTCGTACTGACTGACCTTCATTTCTTAAAGTATTGATGGCCACTCGTTTTTCTTTACTTAGCTGCTTTTTTCTTGCCATAATACAAATTCTAACAGTCTATTCAGTGGGACTATCAGCTGTGTGTCCACCTGACTTCTGCACAACACAACTTATGGTCCCAACCCCATTTATAAGGCAAGAAATCCTACTTATTAAACCTGACAGGGCTCACCTGTGAAGTGAGGACGATTTCAGGTGACGACCTCTTGAAGCTCATCAAGAGAATGCAGAGTGTGTGCGAAGCAGTAATCAGAGCACAAGGTGGCTACTTTGAAGAAACTAGAATATAAGGCGTATTTTCAGTGGTTTTACACTTTTTTGTTAAGTACATATTTCCACATGTGTTAATTCATAGTTTTGATGCCTTCAGTGTGAATCTACAATGTCAATAGTCATGAAAAGAAAGGAAACTCATCGAATGAGAAGGTGTGTCCAAACTTTTGGTCTGTATTGTATGTTTTCTTGTTTGATTGCTTAAATTTTACACACAGCACCTTTAGAATATCTAATAGTAATGACTCATTACCATCATTACATAACAGCATTGTTTAGGACACCCTGATTCTATTTCGTTGCATTCAGGTGATGGAGGGCAACAAAAACGCATATGCATCGGTCATCAACGACCTTCACCCTCCAATCATCTTGCGCTACATCCGCCTGATCCCGGTCACCAAAGTGTCCACCACTGTCTGCATGAGGGTGGAGCTGTACGGCTGCCCGTGGGATGGTAAGATACACTGACACAGTGTCACTCTACATGTTTTATGTCTTTTCTGCTTAACTAATCTGGGCTGTGCCTACATCTTAGAAGAAACTTAGCATTTAAAAACCTCTTTATGTCAACATATCAAACCTTACAAAATCTGTTAAACCCAAGGTAACAACTTTTGTTGGCACTTTATACAGCTGGAATTCTTCTTCTTTTTTTAAATCAATTTAGAATTCCGTTTTGGTGAACTATCACACCTGCCGTGTTTGACCTTATTAGACAAAAAATGTCTGAGTTCAATGACTTTGCTTTTCTTGAAGTGACCCAAAATACACCAAAAATGTTAATGTTCACAATTAGTAATCACATTTCAGGGTAACATAATTACATTTAGGATATTTTTATTGCTTATAGCAATCATAATGGATTTATTTGGACAAACAGTATGTAAAGATAACATTTTGATTGCCTCAAACCTGTCTGCGCTCTCTTGCATTGCTTTGTTGTTGGTTTACATTATTCCATAATTTTCCAGTGCATTGCTTTACTCTTTACTCGACACTGTACGGCGCTGTGTACAGCGCTGTGTACGGCGCTGTGCACGGTGCTGCGTACAACACTGTGTATCACACTGTACGGCGCTGTGTACGACACTGTGTACGACACTGTGTATCACACTGTACGGTGCTGTGTACAACGCTGTGTATGGCGCTGTGTACGGCGCTGTGCACGGTGCTGCGTACAACACTGTGTATCACACTGTACGGCGCTGTGTACGACACTGTGTATCACACTGTACGGCGCTGTGTACAACACTGTGTATCACACTGTACGGCGCTGTGTACGACACTGTGTATCACACTGTACGGCGCTGTGTACGACACTGTGTATCACACTGTACGGCGCTGTGTACGACACTGTGTACGACACTGTGTATCACACTGTACGGTGCTGTGTACAACACTGTGTATGGCGCTGTGTACGGCGCTGTGCACGGTGCTGCGTACAACACTGTGTATCACACTGTACGGCGCTGTGTACGACACTGTGTATCACACTGTACGGTGCTGTGTACAGCGCTGTGTACGGCGCTGTGCACAGTGCTGCGTACAACACTGTGTACGACACTGTGTATGGCGCTTTGACCGGCGGGCACTGTGTACAGCGCTGCGTACAATGGTGTGTACAACACTGTGTATGGAGCTGTGTACGACACTGCACAGCGCTGTGTACAACACTATGTACAGCGCTGTGTACAACACTATGTACAGCGCTGTGTACAGTGCTATGTACAGTGCTATGTACGGTGCTGTGTACGACACTGTGTACAACACTGTGTACAACACTGTGCACAACACTGTACGACGCTTTGTACGACACTGTACGGTGCTGTGTACGATGTTATGTACAATGTTGTGTACAACACTGTATAGGGCGCTGTGTATCACACTGTATGGGGCTGTGTACAACACTGTACGGCACTGTGTATGATGATGTATGGCGCTGTGTACAACACTGTGTACGGTGCTGTGTATGACACTGTGTACAACACTGTACGGTGCTGTGTACAACACTCTGTATGGTGTTGTGTACAACACTGTGTATGACACTGTGTACGGCACTGTGTATGGCGCTTTGACCAGCGGGCACTGTGTACGGCACTGTGACACTACTGTGTACAGCGCTGTGTACGATACTGTACGGCGCTGTGTACAGCACTGTGTACGACAATGTACGGCGCTGTGTACGGTTCTGTGTAAGGTGTTGTGTACGGTGTTGTGTACAACACTGTGTACGGTGCTGTGTACGTCGCTGTGTATGACACTGTGCGGCGCTGTGTACAACACTGTACGGTGCTGTGTACGGTGCTGTGTACGACACTGTGTACGACACTGTGTATCACACTGTATGGTGCTGTGTACAACACTGTGTATGGCGCTGTGTACGACACTGTGTACGATGCTGTGTACGACACTGTGTATGGCGCTGTGTACGACACTGTGTACGATGCTGTGTACGACACTGTGTATGATGCTGTGTACGACACTGTGTATGGCGCTGTGTACGACACTGTGTACGATGCTGTGTACGACACTGTGTATGGCGCTGTGTTTGACACTGTGTACAACACTGTACGGTGCTGTCTACAATACTGTGTACGACACTGTGTACGGCACTGTGTATGGCGCTTTGACCAGCGGGCACTGCGTACGGCGCTGTGACAATACTGTGTACAGCACTGTGTACGACAATGCACGGCGCTGTGTACGGTGTTGTGCACAACACTGTGTACAATGCTGTGTATGACACTGTGTATGACACTGTGTACGACACTGTGTATGCTGCTTTGACCAGCGGGTGCTGCGTACGGCGCTGCACCACTTCCTGTCTTTTTTGCACACCTCTGTATTGGTGTTGGTTGTGGCCTCTTGTCTGTGTGCTGATTTGCACTTGCTGTGGTGATGTGCCTTGCCTGGCGTACTGTCTGTGCTCTCCTCCATGCAGATGGTCTGATCTCCTACAGCGCACCCGAGGGGCAGCTCATGATGCCGCCCGGCTACTCCATCACCAGCCTCAACGACTCCACGTACGACGGAGCGCACGAAAGGAGGCGAGCATCCCACGCACTCCTCACAGTTGAGACTTCACCCAGTATTCCCAACCTCTGACCCCTGACCCCTGACCTCGGACCTGTGACCCCTGCAGGAGGCTGCTGGGTGGGCTGGGTCAACTGACTGATGGGGTCATTGGCCTGGACGACTTCCTGATGACCCGGCAGTTCCACGTGTGGCTGGGCTACGACTACCTGGGCTGGAGGAACGACTCGCTGGGCACGCAAGGCCACGTAGAGATGGAGTTTGTGTTTGACCAGCAGAGGAACTTCACCTCCATGAAGGTTTGTCTTTCTTTATTTCATCACATGGTCCTCACCAGGTGCTTCACTGCTCATGGAGGATCATGGAGCCCGGTCATGGCTGGGAGGCTTTTCTATGTGCCTTTTGATCTTGAAACAGTCTCCGTACGTCCGTACGTCCGTATGTTCGAACGTTTCTACCTATATCTCAGCAACCCCTGGGCCCACAGTGACCAAACTTCACATGTGGATACATCTCAGAGGGGGAAGGGATACTATGGTGACCTTGCCCTAATTTGCATATTAAGTAGGTCACAGGGTCACGAAGTGCTTAAAAACACATTTTGGGCTCTGGAGGCCTAGGTTTTTGAGCTAGGGCTCTGAAATGTTATACACACATGATACACACTCCAGGGATAACCTCCACTACACCAAGTGACCTGACCTTGACCTTGAAGATTGGTAGGGTCTGAAGTTTGCTCGTCATGGTTGCACAATACATGTATTTTCATATAAACATTTCTCAGCAGTTCCTGGGCCCACAGTCACCAAACTTCACACATGGACACTCCACCTGGGGAGAAGGGGCACCATGGTGACCAGGACCTAATTTGCATATCAGGTCACAGGGTCACTAAGTGCATAAAAACACCTTTTGGGCTCTGGAGACGTATTTTGACATAGCTTATGAAGAAGACCTTTCAGATTCTACATAATTATCTACTAGGACCCATGGAACACCCTCTAGTGTACCAAGTGTGCTGCCTTAGAGCTGGCTTTGTGAGAAAATATAAAGCCTTCTGGCGGGGGATTAGCCCAGCAACGGCCTTCTTGTTTCTTCTTCACCTGTAACATTTGTGTCGTATTCAGCATTTCATGACATAATTCTTTCTTTTGCCATTTTTTTCGGGTCCAAGCACTGTTGCAAACAGGAAGTGGGGAGTAAATCTGGATAAATGCAGAACTACTCCTGTGTCAACAAAGGCACATTACTCGTGCTGTCAAAAATAATGCATTCATTTAGTTAATGGATTTGAAATGTTCAATTTATTGAAATATTTTAACTTAATTAACGTAGTTTTGTTTACTCCGGGGTTTATGTTTCTCACTTACCGGAGCAGCCTCATATACACTGTCTCTGGATGCAGCACCGTGGCTGCAGAGCAGCAGAATATCAGCAGAATAATAAAAAGGCAGTTTGAGTTTCAGTTTAAAAGTTCCCTGACATCTGATTGAGAAAGTGAAAGTCAATAGCTTTACTTTGAAAAGCCAAATTTTTTCGACTGCAGTAGTAATTCTGCAGTAAAACAGCAGGTTGCCATGTTGGCTGACAAGGAGCCAACAAACTGCTAAAGCTGGAGCAAATCCTTGCAAGTAAAATATTAATTTTGTCCTCTTTCTCTCTTTCCCTGCCTCTCCTCTATACTGTGTGTGTGTGTGTGTGTGTGTGTGTGTGTGTGTGTGTGTGTGTGTGTGCGTGCACGCACTTTGTTCATGTTTTGTTTGTTTCTAGAAATATTCAAATCCTCAGAGTGGTGGACCTGCACTAACAATACACAAACTTATGTTACCGTATTTTCTGCCCTATAAGGCGCACCGGGTTATAAGGCGCACCTACATTGATTGACATAATTTACAACTTCATTCATATATAAGGCGCACCGCCCTATAAGGCGCATGGAATAGACCAGTGGTCAGCAACCTTTATAGCTCAAAGCCATTAGGTTACATTTTCCATTGCTTCTAACACCCAGAGAGGTGCACACGCTTTATTTTAATAGTCCTACCTGCAGCCTATGCCAGGAGGACACTACACACAAAACCTTCTTCACTACTGGTTGACAACTTACAACTACCGGTAATAATAATAATAATAATAAACTAAACTACATGAACTAAGCAACAAAAACACAACACAACACAATTATTACCGACACCACAAACCAAATATAACCCCCAATAATTGCATTTAAAACACCACAAACAGCTGCAATGAATTATGGGAGTTTCTATCGGCTGCACTGAGGAGCTCAGGTTGAATTTGTCGCTGCAAGGCATGATGTCCCATCATGCCTTGCAGCGACAAATGTTTTGTGTTGTTGGAGGTAATTGTGGGTTGTTGTTGGGCTTGGTGTTGTGTTGATTGTGTTTATGTGGTTTTGTTCCCCAGTTTAGGGAGTAATTATTTCATCTAGTTTATTTTGGTTTGTTAGAATGTTGGTGTGCAACCATGAGTGATGAAGGTGTTGTGTGGAGTGTCGTCCGCTCTGAAGATCCGGTTGCAAAGTTAGAGTTGTCAAAATAAAAGCTTCTGGTTGTTCAGCTGTCAAATAGCAGTCTAGAGTAGAACAATCGTCCATATATAAGGCGCACCGGGCTATAAGGCGCACTGGCAGCTTTTGAGAAAATTTGAGGTATTTAGGTGCCTTATAGGGCGGAAAATACGGTAGATGTTTATTATTTAATTTATTTACTTGTTTTTATTATTTTTCTGAACTTGGAGAGAAACAGTTTCATAGTTAGCTAAAAGCACGTTATAAAAATAGTCTTGAGTCTATAGGAGAAAATCAATGCAATTAATTGCAATTAATTACAGAAAATTGCACAATTAATAAGTTAATTTTTATAAATCGATTGACAGCACTGGTAATTACTATATTTTATAGAAGGTTTGAACCTGCGCTCACATGTTCCCAATAGATGAACCCCAAGGCTTGCACTCTCACACTGTGTGTTTATTAGGAACAATACGGTATTTATTTGAAGACACTCAGACTTTTAATCTCCCATGGGCCGCATAGAATAACGTGGCCACCACATTGGTTGGCCGTGAGTTCGACGTGTGTTGTACACTATTTACAAAAATGAACATAAGCTGCACCCACCATATCTAAAAAGAAAAAAAAAACACATTTGCACATATACAGTATTGGCAGAACTTGTCTATAAGTACATGTGTCCACGAATGAATTTCACTATGGGGTTGCATTTTCTTTTTTTTTTTTTGTAAAAACAAGTTTTAAACATGGCTTCCGTGGAGGAATAATGGATGGGAGGGAAAGAGAGAGGGAGGGAGAGAAGGAGTGAATTACAGCTAAAATACACGAACACGGAGGGTTTTATCTCTGTTCATTAAGTATTTGATTGTGATTCTGAGGAGAGGAGGTTTTCTTCTGAGGAGGATGAAGTTCAGCCGCGGAGGGCAGAGGTACGTGATGTTGCCATATATTGTCAGCAGGAAGCTAGTTTACCCGGAAAAATCCACAAATTAGTGTGTGAAAAAAAGTAGTGGCTTATTGTCTGGAAATTACAGAAAGTTGCGGTACGCTGAGGTGTGAGATTTTAAAGTGGCGGTGCTGCGTACATACCGGCCCACGGCCTCCACCTCTAGACTTTGCCGACTCGGCTGTTCTACAGATCCAGTACAGTGTGAAGACCCGGACTGGTCAGGGATCCGGGGCTCAGCCAGTCTCTGCTGGTTCCTCATCCTGGCTGTGAGCCGGTCCAGCTTGTTGTCCAGGGAATGGATGTTAACCAGCAGGTTGCTGGTGGTTGCTGGTGGTTGCTGGTGGTTGCTGGTGGTTGCTGGTGGTTGCTGGTGGTTGCTGTGCTCATTGCCTCAACCTGTTCCCGTTGCCGGCTCCTCTCCACCAAGGTCTGTTTGTTGTTGTTGTCGGGCCCACAAGACCTCGCTAGGTCAGGACACATCAGAGATAGAAGATGTGGGATACACTGATAAACCAATGCTCACCTGCTTCTCTGTCGTATTTCATTCCACCAGAACAACTACAATACTTTTAACTTGTTTGGTAAACTTTTTTGTTGTTTATTTTTGACATTTTGATTCAAATGAAACTATGCATTCGAAAGTTTCGACTTTTTCATATTTTGTCTGAAACTTTTCAAACTTATTTTTGAAATCTAAGTCTTTGTTTTCAACAAACGGTCCCTTTTTTCTCCACAGCTGTTATCTTCTTGTACAGTCATGTGTTCATTTGATGTGCTGGTCCTTCCCGGCAGTGTACTGCTGGGTCATGTTGACGCTTCTTGAGAGCCGGTAGGAGCTCATTCATCTCCGCTTCGCCCTCCCTGCAGGTGCACAGTAACAACATGTTCTCCCGCGGCGTCAAGATCTTCTCCTCTGTCACCTGTTGGTTTAAGCCCCGCCTCGTCTCTGGGTGGGAGACGGAGCCTGTGGCCTTTAAGACTGTGCTGGACGACAGAAACCCAAGCGCCCGCTACGTGACGGTGCCGCTGAACCGCCGTGCTGCCAAGTCCCTGCGATGCCACTTCTTCTTCGCAGACGTGTGGATGATGTTCAGCGAGATCTCCTTTCAGTCAGGTAACTAACCTTCTCAGCTACTGAAGTCTGACTTCAACACTTCTTTATTTAAGGTGGCTTTTATATGGAACATATATATATATATATATATATATATATATATATATATATATATATATATATAGATATATATATAGATATAGATATAGATATATATATATAGATATGTATAGTGCTGTCAATCAATTTAAAAAAAATTACTAATGCACAATTTTCTGTAATTGATTGCGATTAATCTCATTGATTTTCTCCTGAAGATTGAGACTTGTAATGATATTTATTGAAGGAAAACCACTGAATTAATGTCGACTCAACACACAGAGCCTATATTAAAATCAAAAGACTATTTTAGTAATGTCCTTTTAGCTTTGCATGAAACTTGTTTCTCTCCAAGATCAGCAAAATAATAAAAACATGAATTAATTAATTAATAAACATCTAACATCAGTCTGGGTTTAGTTAGAGTGCAGGTCCACCACTTTTAGGATTTCTAGAAACAAACACACACGCACGCGCACACACACACACACACACACACACACACACACACACACACACACACACACACAGTATAGAGGAGAGGCAGGGAAAGAGAGAATGAGTATAAATTAATATTTTACCAGTATTCCCTCCAGTAGTATGGACGCTCCTGGTCAGCCAACATGGCAACCTGCTGTTTTACTGCAGAATTGCTACTGCGGTCGTTAAATTAAGCTTTTCAAAGTAAAGCTAATGACTTTTACTTCCTCAATCAGCCGTCAGGAAACCTTTATAGTGAAACTTTCTGCTTTAATATTATTCCACTAGGTATTTTGCTCCTCTGTAGTCACGGTGCTGCATCAAGAGACGCTGTATATGAGGCTGCTCTGGTAAGGGACTAAAGAAAACAAATCCGGAAGTAAACAAAACTACACTAATTACATAAAATGTTATTAACGAATTAAACGTTTGAAATCAATTAATTAAATTAACGTGTTATTTTTGACAGCACATTATATATTGTATATTTGCCTGCGTTTGTATTTTTTGCACTTGAATTTGAGTGCATTTGTAGTTTTTAGATGTACAATTGCATTGATCAGATATTGTAAAACATCTGGGATACCTACAGGCCGATACAAAGTGTTTTACAATAAACTCTGTTAAAGATGAATGTTAGAAACTGGGATCCATTTGTTTTTGTGCATCAGAGGACACCATCCTTCCAACTCTGATGACCCTTTCAGTGACGGCGTCTCCAGCCAGTGAAGGCAGCACCGTCACCCCGACACCGCAGACAGGTTTGTCTTCATTCTGACATCAAGGCACCAGTGGATCACTTGCTAGAATTGGCCTTATTCTAATCTCAAAGAAGCTTTACCACGGCTTCAGGGTCCAAACAAATCGGATTTAGCATGACTTAAAAATGTCTGTTTGGATTATAAAGGCTGGATGCTCACCCTTGTGGTTGGACTTGCTAGTATCATGTACCTTGATAGAGCTGTAACCCAACCTGCCACTGAGTGATACCGTGGCAACCAACACATCTAGTCACTACCAAGCGATCAGCCCTGTGCGGTGACTTATCGCATGTGGTTGTCACAGAAAGAATGGTGAGGTCCGCTTCAGGTTGTGGACGTGAATTTTCTCCACGTGATGAGATTAATTGGTGGCACGGTGGCACCCTGGCCTCACAGGAAGAAGATCCTGGCTTCAAATTTGGCCTGGGGCTTTCCTGTGTGGCGTTTGCATGTTCTCCCCATGTGTGTGTGTGTGTGTGTGTGTGTGTGTGTGTGTGTGTGTGTGTGTGTGTGTGTGTGTGTGTGTGTGTGTGTGTGTGTGTGTGTGTGTGTGCTAGGGCGGGGAAATATGGCCTCAAATCAATATCAGGACATATTGATCAGTTCACCTCGATAAGGATAAATGGACGATAGCGACTCCTCTGCGCCCCCTGCACAAAAAATAGTTTGTCCACTAGATGTAGCAGTTATATTAACAGTATGACTCCCCTGGACCTATTTGTTGCCACTTTAAAGGACTGTAGGACTTCCTTCGATGGCTTCTACAGCCTTTCACTTCAGCCACCCAGCAGCCACTATCATTTCTGAACCTTCACCATCGCCTCTTCTCTCCATTTTTGTTACAGACTGTATGGGTGGAGTCACGTCTCTCACGCAGTACAGCATCTTAAAGGGACATGCTACCTGCACACACTCAAAACCAACCTTTCCCTTCTTATTTTTTAAACACTGAGTATACCGACATGGGCAAAATGACCTTGGTCATTTTCTGTAGATTCGGTATTGGTAAATTTTCGGTTTATTGCCCAGGCCTAGTTTCCTCCAGGTACTCCAGTTTCCTCCCACCTTCCAAAAACACAACAACCATGCACTGGGGGTCCCTGAGCAAGACCCTGGGCTCTTCCTGAGTGCTGCTCCATGTGGCTGCTACCAATGGGTCAGGGGATTAATACAGCACTATAAATACATTATCTCTATGTCTGACACACAAGAGACAGGCAGAAAGGATCAGGAAGTATTCTGTGGGTTTGAATAGTGCAAGACACTTTACCAGACCGAATCACTAAAACAGTTTGGATCAACATCCAGTCGGACAGAGTAGGTTTTGTCATCGTAGAGAGAGAAGCTTGGTCCTCCAGGAGAGAGCTGCAAAGGTGCAGCTCCTTTGCATTGAAAGGAACCAGTTAAGGTGGTTTGGGCATCTGATTGGCACTGTTGGTTTATGAAGAGCATCCAGCTGGTTTCAGGGACTGAAGGTGACCTGGGACCCACTGGAGGTAGATTGTGATTGTTCTCCTCTGGGTGCCACAGAGGGAGAAGAAGGTAGTTCCAAGGTACAGGGCTCTATGGGCCTCCTTACTCTTCTAATTGCCATCTCACAAGCCCCTCTGTTCATTTCTAAGGAAAGACGATTTTCATACGTCATGATACAGTCATGACGTATGAATTCTGACCCAAGAATGTGATTGACCATCACACCTAGTGGGGGGACCTTTTGCCACAGCAGAACCTCCCCGCTTTCTGCTGAAAAGACTCTTCCCCCCATGCACTCAGCCAGTCACTGATTGGTTGAAGCTCTCAGGATTTCACACCTTCGAATCCACAAACTTGCAACAAAAGCCTGCAACACCAGTCTTGGATAGAGTCTGGCAGTGAGTCTTCTCCTGTGAACACTGTGGGAAGAGCTGATCATGAATGTAAAGAAAGACCATGGAATAAGAAGCTGTGTCCAAACCTTTTACTGGTGGTGAAGATACCGAGAGTGGGAAAAAGGTAGTTTGTAAACTCTTGGAAGCAAACAATACCAACTGTATTTTTATTGTGTAAAGTCCACCATAAATATATAGATAGATTGTTCCATAGATAGATAGATTCCATAGATTGTTGATCCCAGAGACAACGAATTTGAGGCCCGGATTTTAATCCATAGATGTAAACAAATTGTTAGTTGTAAACATTTGGAGTTTAAAGACCTTTAGTCCCACTGAACCACAATGTTTCCTGCAGCAGCTAGTCCATCAGCCAGTGAACAGCCTGACGACGGAAACGCCCCCATCCTCATCGGCTGTCTCGTGACCATCATCCTTCTGCTGGTCATCGTCATCTTCCTCATCCTTTTCTGCCAGTATGTGTGCAAGGTGCTGGAGAAGGTGAGTACACAGACCACCACCACCTTGGCCTAGGTCTGCTTATTAAAGTGCTTTTATCATCATAAGGTCCAAGACTGTTCGTCTTGCTTTGTTAGACTGATTCATAGGTTTTTGCCATGAGCGTGGTGAGTCAGTCGCTCTTTGCAGTTTGATGTTAGTGAAGGGGATTTCTTCAGACCAAGTGTTGAATTCATTAACTCTATCACAAATACTGAACTGAAGACTTCGAAATCATTAAGTCTATTACATTATTATATCATGTATATTACAATACACATCTGAAATTCACTGTATGATTTGATATATTTCTCTGACCAGGACCTACTGGGTCCCTGAGGTCCTCTGGCTCAGGCCTGTTAAGGGTTCCTAGTGTCAGGACCAGGACCTGCTGGGTCCCTGAGGTCCTCTGGCTCCGGCCTGTTAAGGGTTCCTAATGTCAGGACCAGGACCTGGTCCCTGAGGTCCTCTGGCTCCGGCCTGTTAAGGGTTCCTAATGTCAGGACCAGGACCTGGTCCCTGAGGTCCTCTGGCTCCAGCCTGTTAAGGGTTCCTAATGTCAGGACCAGGACCTGGTCCCTGAGGTCCTCTGGCTCCGGCCTGTTAAGGGTTCCTAATGTCAGGACCAGGACCTGGTCCCTGAGGTCCTCTGGCTCCGGCCTGTTAAGGGTTCCTAGTGTCAGGACCAGGACCTGCTGGGTCCCTGAGGTCCTCTGGCTCAGGCCTGTTAAGGGTTCCTAGTGTCAGGACCAGGACCTGCTGGGTCCCTGAGGTCCTCTGGCTCCGGCCTGTTAAGGGTTCCTAATGTCAGGACCAGGACCTGGTCCCTGAGGTCCTCTGGCTCCGGCCTGTTAAGGGTTCCTAATGTCAGGACCAGGACCTGGTCCCTGAGGTCCTCTGGCTCCGGCCTGTTAAGGGTTCCTAATGTCAGGACCAGGACCTGGTCCCTGAGGTCCTCTGGCTCCAGCCTGTTAAGGGTTCCTAGTGTCAGGACCAGGACCTGGTCCCTGAGGTCCTCTGGCTCCGGCCTGTTTAGAGCAGCGTCACAGAGCAATGTTTGTTCCGGACCAAAGTTCTCTTCAGGGACTTTCTTGGAAAGTCTGCTTCATTTGGGCTTCTTTGGATGTTCTCCTGGAATCTTTTCCAGAAGAGACGTGGGTCTCGGTTCTCATATCTGCGGACTTTCCAGCAGGCGGGGATGGAGGACGTGACGTAGAGCACAATGTGATATTAAAAATAAAACCTAAACTAACAGGGAACTCTGAACCGTGGCTCACTGGTCGCGGTGAATTGCAAATTCAATAAACTAGGTATATGAAGACCGCGGCCGCTATTTTCTTCCTTATTCCTGATCCGCATTCTTGTCAGTGACCTGGAAAACATGCGCTCTGATCGGATAGCGTCATGTAGTTCCTCGGGATTCCCTCGAATTATGTAGTCAGGGGAAACTCCTCATTGTACGCTATTTTGAATTTTTCGCTTCCATCAACATTCAGATCATCACCGGAACGTATTAAAAACTCACTCAAATTCAAGACATAGAAACATCTTAAATGGATGAATTATTAAATTACTTAAATTATTTTTGATTAGTTTTACTTTCTAATCCCGAAGTTTCATAACTTTTTATAGTTCAGAAATAAAAGTTGACTGAGCAGGAAGAGAAAGAGGAGGAGGAGGAGAATGAGAAGGAAGAGTAAGAGGGACAGGATTTGATATGTTATTGGCCGGCTTAAGAACCGCTAAACCGGCTGGAAGCTAACTAGTTAGCAACGTTAGCCTGTCGTCTTGTAAACACTGCCAACTCCGCGCTGCGGCACTATAATGACAGCATGTAGCACTGGACACACTCTGATTTAGACTGTAGTCTGTAATAAAGTCAGCTCTATATGGAATATTGTGTTTCCACACTGAAGAATCCTCCAGATCGTTGCTCTTTGCTCTCCTCAGTGAAGAGGAGCTCCGTACTGAGACACAGAAGGCAAACGGGCTCTAGAAACACCTCAAAGTCGTTTTCAAACTATCAACAGAAGCAATGCATCGTTTACTCGTTGGTGTACATGATCATAGCACATTTGACGCAAAATAACCTTCCTTATATGATATTTTAGATGCAAGTCTTCCCAGTAGTTCTCCGTAGAAATGAATGCGATTTCGCTGGAACAGGAAGTGCGTTTCAAACAGAAGTGTGGGACAGAAGTAAAAGTGGGCGGGGCAGAATAAGGTGGATATGTCCTGCATGTTCGATCGGAATGTAACTTACTGTGGGTCGGCCTCCGTAAACGTAATTCCCTACGTTTTCAGTCCTACACATCACTTCCTGTAGGTCGCTTATGTGAACGACACTTCCCGTGCGTCATTTTGCGTCATTTCCGGTCATGCTTACGCCTTGCACGATGTCAAGATGGCAGCGACCTGTAAATGAGCATGGCAGTGCCCGCAACACCGCCATCTGGGATTTCCCCACTGACATCTCTTGTCCAGCTTCCATCAGAGGGGAGCAATGAAGTTACTTGCTGGCCCCCCAGCAGAGGAGAGGAGCTGTGATGCATTTAGAGGACATAGGAGATTTGAGCTCCACAAAATATAACCAGTCGTCTTCTGGATAAAGTTGCTAAAGTCACTAATTGGTTCCGCGCACAGATTCCAGAATCACTTTTTAATTATTTAAAAAGAAAGAAAAATCACTGCACACCACTGATAGTATGTAGTAGTAGGGTGTGGTCGTAGGTAGTATGTAGTAGTGTGGTCGTAGGTAGTATGTAGTAGTGTGGTAGTAGGTAGTATGGAGTAGTATGGTTGTAGGGTGTGGTAGTAGGTCATATGTAGTAGTATGGTCGTAGGGTGTGGTAGTAGGTCATATGTAGTAGTATGGTCGTAGGGTGTGGCAGTAGGTAGTATGTAGTAGTATGGTTGTAGGGTGTGGCAGTAGGTAGTATGTAGTAGTATGGTTGTAGGGTGTGGCAGTAGGTAGTATGTAGTAGTATGGTTGTAGGGTGTGGTAGTAGGTCATATGTAGTAGTATGGTCGTAGGGTGTGGTAGTAGGTCATATGTAGTAGTATGGTCGTAGGGTGTGACAGTAGGTAGTATGTAGTAGTATGGTCATAGGGTGTGGCAGTAGGTAGTATGTAGTAGTATGGTTGTAGGGTGTGGTAGTAGGTCATATGTAGTAGTATGGTCATAGGGTGTGGTAGTAGGTCATATGTAGTAGTATGGTCATAGGGTGTGGCAGTAGGTAGTATGTAGTAGTATGGTTGTAGGGTGTGGTAGTAGGTCATATGTAGTAGTATGGTCGTAGGGTGTGGTAGTAGGTCATATGTAGTAGTATGGTCGTAGGGTGTGGTAGTAGGTCATATGTAGTAGTATGGTCGTAGGGTGTGGTAGTAGGTAGTATGTAGTAGTATGGTTGTAGGGTGTGGTAGTAGGTCATATGTAGTAGTATGGTTGTCGGGTGTGGTAGTAGGTAGTATGTAGTAGTATGGTCATAGGGTGTGGCAGTAGGTAGTATGTAGTAGTATGGTCATAGGGTGTGGCAGTAGGTAGTATGTAGTAGTATGGTCATAGGGTGTGGCAGTAGGTAGTATGTAGTAGTATGGTTGTAGGGTGTGGCAGTAGGTAGTATGTAGTAGTATGGTTGTAGGGTGTGGCAGTAGGTAGTATGTAGTAGTATGGTCATAGGGTGTGGCAGTAGATAGTATGTAGTAGTATGGTCATAGGGTGTGGCAGTAGGTAGTATGTAGTAGTATGGTCATAGGGTGTGGCAGTAGGTAGTATGTAGTAGTATGGTCATAGGGTGTGGCAGTAGGTAGTATGTAGTAGTATGGTCATAGGGTGTGGCAGTAGGTAGTATGTAGTAGTATGGTTGTAGGGTGTGGCAGTAGGTAGTATGTAGTAGTATGGTTGTCGGGTGTGGCAGTAGGTAGTATGTAGTAGTATGGTCGTAGGGTGTGGCAGTAGGTAGTATGTAGTAGTATGGTTGTCGGGTGTGGCAGTAGGTAGTATGTAGTAGTATGGTTGTAGGGTGTGGCAGTAGGTAGTATGTAGTAGTATGGTCGTAGGGTGTGGCAGTAGGTAGTATGTAGTAGTATGGTTGTCGGGTGTGGCAGTAGGTAGTATGTAGTAGTATGGTCGTAGGGTGTGGCAGTAGGTAGTATGTAGTAGTATGGTTGTCGGGTGTGGCAGTAGGTAGTATGTAGTAGTATGGTTGTAGGGTGTGGCAGTAGGTAGTATGTAGTAGTATGGTTGTCGGGTGTGGCAGTAGGTAGTATGTAGTAGTATGGTCGTAGGGTGTGGCAGTAGGTAGTATGTAGTAGTATGGTTGTCGGGTGTGGCAGTAGGTAGTATGTAGTAGTATGGTTGTAGGGTGTGGCAGTAGGTAGTATGTAGTAGTATGGTTGTCGGGTGTGGCAGTAGGTAGTATGTAGTAGTATGGTTGTAGGGTGTGGCAGTAGGTAGTATGTAGTAGTATGGTTGTAGGGTGTGGCAGTAGGTAGTATGTAGTAGTATGGTTGTAGGGTGTGGCAGTAGGTAGTATGTAGTAGTATGGTTGTAGGGTGTGGCAGTAGGTAGTATGTAGTAGTATGGTTGTCGGGTGTGGCAGTAGGTAGTATGTAGTAGTATGGTTGTCGGGTGTGGCAGTAGGTAGTATGTAGTAGTATGGTCATAGGGTGTGGCAGTAGGTAGTATGTAGTAGTATGGTTGTCGGGTGTGGCAGTAGGTAGTATGTAGTAGTATGGTTGTCGGGTGTGGCAGTAGGTAGTATGTAGTAGTATGGTTGTCGGGTGTGGCAGTAGGTAGTATGTAGTAGTATGGTTGTCGGGTGTGGCAGTAGGTAGTATGTAGTAGTATGGTCATAGGGTGTGGCAGTAGGTAGTATGTAGTAGTATGGTTGTCGGGTGTGGCAGTAGGTAGTATGTAGTAGTATGGTTGTCGGGTGTGGCAGTAGGTAGTATGTAGTAGTATGGTTGTCGGGTGTGGCAGTAGGTAGTATGTAGTAGTATGGTTGTCGGGTGTGGCAGTAGGTAGTATGTAGTAGTATGGTCATAGGGTGTGGCAGTAGGTAGTATGTAGTAGTATGGTTGTCGGGTGTGGCAGCTCCAATCTTAAAAGCATCAAATTTATTTCAGACCAAGAACAAAGTTAAAATATATATTAATATTCCTGCAGGTTGAATAGTATAAAGAGAGACACCTTCCCTGAACGTTTCATTGAGATATCTTGATTATTAAAGAAACTACAAGTGTTTTTATGTACAAAGTTTTTGGTCACAGATTTGTGTACTAATTACTAAACTTCTAATTGCCAAAAAACTGCTTATTTGTTAAGATATCCGAATGGTTTTGATGTCGTTTTATTTGTTTTGTCCTGCTCTTTCCACTGGTACCAGTTCATTCTACTTGTTGATTTTTCTCCACATGACTACTTCAAGCCTATAAAGTCTATTAACATCAGCACATCCTCCGGCCGCTGGACAACCAGTTGTAGTGGCCTCTCCACTGTTGGTGTCAAGGAGAAGAAGTCTACTTCTTCTACTCCAATTCAGTACTGCTGTTGACATGTGTTTACCGCCCCCTGCAGTTTGGGAGTGGGAGCTGCTTGGAGTGTTCTGTCCAGAGCATGTCATGTCATGCTGATTCCACTCGTCTCTCCAGCATATGGTGTCTCTTTACGGTGATGATGGTGTTTGATGACCGGGTTTCCTCGCCTTGTTCATTGGTGCCCGGCCATCGTTAGAAGTGTTTGTATGTTTTGGTGTAGGTGGGGACTCCTGTGTTTCTGTTTTTAATGTCTTTTAAAGCATGTAAAGACATTGTGCTACACAAGATGTGAAAAGTGCTCAACAAATAAAGTTGGATTTGATATTTGGTTGTATTTGACATTAATCATGCAATTGTTCACACTGTTCCCTATTTATTTATTATTTATATATGTGGGTGTGTATGTGTATATGCTATCTGTTACTTGCGACATTGCACTTCTGGTTAGATGCTAAACTGCATTTTGTTACATTTGCAATGACAATAAAGTTGAATCTAATCTAATCTAATCTAATCTATATTTAAGTACTGAGTAGTTAAATATTGGTAATGATGACCAGTTAATCTGGGCAATTAATAGGTTTCTTTTTTTGTCCTTTTCCAGGGACCACGTCGGATCCTTGACGAGGACGTGACGGTTCGGTTGTCGTCTTGCAGCAACACCATCATCCTGCAGACGCCCCCCGTGCCTCCTCGCTCTGGACACACACCGTCAGGTAGACACATTGACAGAAACAGAGCTAGTATTGCTCTGATCATCTCAAACCGTTACAACAGATATCTGAATTAGTGCTGCTTTTACATTTTGGGAACTTTATATTCTTTATATAACTGCTGATTTTTCCTAACAGCATGTGTGGCCTGATTAGTAAAAGGGATTATTACAGTGGTTTGTCTTTGCCATTTTTTATTTTCCTGCTTGTGTTTTTGGATTGTTCAGCTTTTTTTTTAAGTTGGGAAGAACTTTGGAAAGAAATCCTAAAACAGAGAAGGAGAATGTGGACATGGCGGTGGCTCGGCGAGAGCGAGCAGTTCGCCTTGTTTTCAGGTCACAGCTCCAATCTGATGGGAAGGCGAGTTGCTGTGAGCTACGATCCACAGAATCACTGCAGGTCATCAAAGGGAAGGGTCAGCTAGGAGGAGGGAGGTCACAGTGGTGCCACCTGGGAAATCTGTGCATGAAGGAGTAGAGGCGCACCACACACATCAAAGCGCTACCTGTTAGCATGGGAGTTTTCACCGGTTATTGTTCTAACTCTATATCATCTTCCTTCAGCCCGCAAACTCCTTCACACCAGTGTTCCAGCTACAGACACCCCACCCTCACTCCCTCATCCTCATTTGTATATATGCATACACATATATATATATATATATATATATAATTACATTGTCTATACTCTTGTGTGCAAGTATCTTGACTTTAAATATTTGTGCAATGTTGAACTGCTGTGATGTAAAAACTTTTCCCCCGATAATACCTCCATAGAACGAGCAACTATTCATTGAAACTTTCAAGAAATTTCACCACAACAAGCACCTAAAAATAACACTGCAACATTAATTACAATTTATTTTAAAAAGCTCTAACGGAAATCGGGGCTTTGGGGCTGAAACAAGAAGTAGAAAGTCCAGTGAAGTCCTGGGGGAGGGTAAACATGTCTCACCCATGTGATTCAGAAGCACCAGAACATCTTGCCGTGAGCTCCTGCAGGATGGTTTGGGTTTGGTTAAGAGGACTTATTGATTCATGCCGTCTGTCTTTAGGTCCCGCCAACACTGACCCCCACTATGAGAGGGTTTTCCTGCTGGATCCACAATATCAGAACCCGGCTGTGTTGAGGAACAAGCTCCCAGAGCTGTCGCAGAGTGCTGAGGCCTCTGGTAAGAACACTTCACGCCTCTGGAGTTCTGATGATCTGTCAAATGAAATGCCTCTTAGAGACTTTATTGTTGTTCATGCAGCTTCTGATTGATCCACTATATGACAGTTGATTGGCAATATGTTGCTTGTAAAACTGTTAACAGGATGATGATGGATGCTTTTTACACATTTGCATTTACATTTTCTTTGACTTCTGAGGCACCACCTGTTTAACAGGGAATTACAGCCAATTCGTTTTTATCAGTCTCATGAAATACACTCATTTCATAATTTGGAATTTGAAGTTAATAACAATTTCCAAAGTGAATAGTGAAGCATCAAGAATTTAGGAGTTTTTGATACAGAAGAACTGTGATAAATGTTGTGTTCAGGGTCCTGCTTTCATATTACCCTGATATTTTTCATTGTGTGATATTATAACTGTGTGGTGATGCAGGACTACCTGCACTGCAGCGCACGCTCTCTCTCTCTCTTTCTCTGGCTCTCTCTCTCTCTCTCTCTCTCTCTCTCTCTCTGTCTCTCTCTCTCTCTCTCTCTCTTTCTCTGGCTCTCTCTCTCTCTCTCTCTCTCTGTCTCTCTCTCTCTCTCTCTCTTTCTCTGGCTCTCTCTCTCTCTCTCTCTCTCTCTGTCTCTCTCTCTGTCTCTCTCTCTCTGTCTCTGTCTCTCTCTCTCTACTCTTGCAACTCTTAATGGGTTGCAGACACTGGACTCTCTCTCTCTAAAACTGAGTGACGCAGTGACAAACAACTTGGCATCATTAGCGAACTGATGGACTTCTGGTGGAATCCTAGACTCTGATGCAGGAGGTCAGGGTTCGACCTCCGGCTGAAACACTCTGTATTTTTATGTTTTGGTCAGCGGTTTCCCAGTTATTGGATCAAAGAGTTGCGGGACCCCCCCCCCCGCCACCACCACCACCACCCCCAGGCCCAAAGGAGATTTCCCTAAGTGCATTAATAAAAAAGTATGACTATTTCAGTTTCATAAGGAGTTTAGGAAGTATTTACACTTTGATATACTTTCTGTATAGAATAGAGAATCCCGACATTGAACCAGGGTTTGAACCCTGCCCCCTACATGAACCAGGGTTTGAACCCTGCCCCCTACATGAACCAGGGTTTGAACCCTGAATGGACCATTTCTAGAATGAGTTTATGTGAATGCGACTTGCTTTGTAAAACTTCTGGAGGATGGTGTCCAGTTACTGGGAGATGTTGCCTTACCCCTTGCCTGACCCTGACCCTAGCCCTGGTTCTGCAGGATGAGGAGAAGAAGTTGATGATTCAGGAGAGTCTTTCCTTGCAGCCTCCTGGTTGTTCCTTTTGTCCAGACTGAGGAGCTGGTCATTCAGGTCTGTGATGGTTTTCCTGGTTGATGGGAGGTCATATTCTGGGTCTTGGTACCTGGACCAGGGGAAGATCTGACCCTCGTGGTCGGGTCAGCAGAGGAGTAGGGGAGTGGAAGTCTTTGGTCGCAGGCCTCTGGTGTTAGCTGTTAGCAGGCTGGGCTACAGCTGAGCTGCAGCTCCTTCTTTCCCAGTGCTTCCAGGGCAAGAAGACCGTTTCTCTCCCAAGGCTTCAGATGAAGGGGGAATTCAAAAGTGTCGAACCCTGGGAGCCTCAACCAATTGGTGACTGGCTGAGAGCATTGGGGGAAGTCAGAGTCCTTTGAGCAGAAAGGGGTTGGGTGGGGGGGGGGGATTTCCATGGAACTGCAGTGTCTGCATGGCCCCCTGCTGGATTTGAAGGTCAGGCAGACTCCTGAGATTCAGACGTCATATGTCATGACTGTATCATGACAAATAAAAATGGTCTTTCCTTAGAAATGAACCAACTTTCTCTGGTTTTGTGAGATCCCAACATCAGTGTGCAAACTGACTGAAATCAGTCAATTTGCAAACCATGCATTGCCCCTGGTGATGTAGCTAGGAAGGTAGGGTCCACGCCCAGATCAAACCAGTGCCACACCCCATTGTATACGACAGGCTTTAAGACCCAGTGACGTCCCGGTGGTTTTCAAGGTGCAGATTGTGGCGCTTGGAGATTCTGGATGCTGTGGCTCTGGGTCCTGCTCTTCCTCCGTCTCCACACAGACAGTCCTTGCCCACTGCCTCAGAGCCTTGCTCAACTTGCTTCCCCCTTATGCAGCTCACTTTGGCCTGGTGGAGCCACACGCCTCTCAGGTTCTCACAGGTTTTGCCACAAAAACAGGTTGCTCTCATCCTCGGTGGTCCATTCAGAGAGGTCTGTCCATCTGGGGTGTGCACATCAGAGGGACAGAAAATGAAAAACAGCTGCATCTGTTTAAGACACAAACCAAAAAGAGAAAGAGGATTGCTACTTGCAAGTACATAACACACAGGCGTCAGTGTCCCATTCCTAAGTGTTTGTTTATTCATCTCAATCTTGACCACAATAAGACATGTTGCGTTTTTGACAAAGACAAAGCCCTCTCACTGTGCAACAGAAGAAACAAACATTTTGGATGTGGAACAGCCACAGTCGTAGTGTTGCTGCTTCATATCATCCATGTTAGCATGTTTACACCCAGATGGTTGTTCTGAAAGAAAACTCACTGAATCATAAGAAACTGCTTCATTCTGCCCTCTGCTGTTCCTTTGAGCGTCTGTAACAGAATGCAGTATCGTTAATCATATCACACACTTGTTTGTTTTCCTCTTCGTTCTCCTTTCTACTGTGTCTTTGTGGTCTCCAATGCATGCTGCCGAACTGATGAGTGTTTCTCTCCTTTGGCTTTCAGCCTCTCTTCATGTCTGCTCTTCCTCCAGCTCTGCTCCTCAGCAACCCTCTCTATGACCTCCTCCTGTTAACCTCCTGTCACATCAAGTCAGGCTGGCTGCGTGGTAAGACTGCCAAGGTGCTGTGTGACATTTTTAGATTACCAGAACTCAGCATGAAAAGACAGAGGTGCATATTAAAAGAATACATTTAAAGATCAACTACATCTCTTATGGAGGGCTGATTGTGCCAAAATTAAATAATTAAATACACCATTAAATAATGAATTCAATGTGTCAATAATTTGTTGAAATTGGATATATAGATGAATTAAAATATATAATTAATTTTATGTAAAAACATATATAGTTGATTATATTATGGTCCGGTGTTGTGCTCCTTCATGAATACATTTTTTCCTGTCCAACTCAGCCATCAAACTCAGTGGGCGGGGCTAACGCTGATTGAGTCAAACCATCGCTTTGGTTCGAAGAGTTTCTGAACATGACAATCCTTTCTGCATGAACTTTAGGTCTTTTCCTGAGAGGAGCTCCCACAACAACGGCCTGTGACCAAGATTCAAACGTCACCAAGTGAACCACTAGAGTTTGAAAACACGGCAGTTATGTTCACAGACGCTGCATCCATCTTAGTCCGGTCGCCGCGCCGCTCAGTGTGATGGTTTGACAGGAGCGATGAAGTGTCAACAACTTCAATCAATCAGAACTCACCGAATACTAAACTGATCTCTACCTGCTTTTCTTTCCTGCAAACGTCATACATGTAGTTCTGATACTGGACACAAAAATAAAGTCAGCCTTTAACTCTGTCATGTTCCTCAAACCTGTCATTGAACCACTAAGAGTGGCTGACTGATATATTTAAAGGTAAAAATCTTCTTTCACATTTAAGATTAAAAAGGTAACTTTTAGTACTTATATGACCCACCAGGCCTGAGTTCTCCAGATAAACCCCGGAAGCCACTTTAGTTGTTTTAACTTTAAGCTGTTATAGTCAGTTTAGCTGTTTTAGCTAAATACATGTGTTTATTTAAAATTCACCTACAAAGACACGTTGACACATGTGACTCTCAAGACACAAGTTGCAAATCCTCATTCCAGTATATCAGATAGATTGATATACTGATTGATGTATGGTGCAGTTGATATGAAGGTCAATCCATCTCCTCGTGTTCCTCAAATAATCCCACAATTCTATCTTATTGGTGATGACTGGAATTATTTGGGTTTTGTTTTTTGTAAATGACTGCTCTCATATAATTATGTGGGTGAAATGGTGGTTCTATTTCATCCTTCCAGTACGCCAGAGGCGGCAATTTAAGCACTGGATGTTCCGTCTCGCGCAGGTCGAGTAGCAATACCAACCAAGTCACCCGTGACCCCTGGATGACACAGAGAGTCTCTCTCTACCGGTGTCATCAGGTGATCTGTTGCTTCTGTCTTCTGGTGATTACAGATGCGATATCAGGTCGGTGTTTTGCGATTCATAGCTTGTCACTTGTAGCTTCGTAACCGTAAGTTTAGCGCCTCGAGTATTCTCATCCGCGAGAAGGTGCGACTTGCTGTTTCCCTTTTGAAGTGTGGCTGGGATACCACAGTCCGCAGTAGGTGGACCAGTTCATCAGGGGGCTGCCGGAAGTGGTGAGTACTGTACAGGTATTATCATCGGCGGAGATCACCTTCTGATTGGGTGCTAACTTAGCCTGGGCAGCTACGTGGCCACACCGCTGTCTCTCCACTGTGTTAAGAAGCTATGGCTACTCTGCTGTGTTGCTTGGGTTTCTGTTGGCACCGTTGTGGTTACCTTGACCACTGGATTCGCTGGTGTGTGAGTGTGTAGGGTGACACAGGCCTCCGGCACGCCGCGGCGGGCCAGGGGTTTGGTGCAGCTTATATGCTGAGCGGGTGTGCTATAGCTTTAAAAAAACAACAACTGCGTTTGCCTCTGGGCTTCTCTCTCTCTCTCTCTCTCTCTCTCTCTCTCTCTCTCTCTCTCTCTCTCTCTCTCTCTCTCTCTCTCTCTCTCTCTCTCTCTCTCTCTCTCTCACACACACTCACTCTCACGCTCACGCTCACGCTCACACTCACACTCACACTCTCACTCTCACTCTCACTCTCACTCTCACTCTCACACTCACACTCACACTCACACTCACACTCACACTCACACTCACTCTCACTCTCACTCTCACTCTCACTCTCACACTCCCACTCACACTCACACTCACACTCACACTCACACTCACACTCACACACAGAGCAGTGTGTATGCTGTGGTTTTGTCAGAGGTGGCTCCAGTCAGATTCACTGGGCATATAGTTGATCACTCCTGGTCGGTGCACTCGCTGCCCTGAGTCAAGCCCTGAGTCATCCATCGAAGCCTCTGTGGCTGCAATTTATTGAAAAAAAAAAACAGCGTGTGCAGTTTGCACATGCATGACATGCGCAGCACTGACACCTTTCAGTCCACCCACAACCGTACCCGACACAGGCGGACCCGGACGTAACTGGGAGGAGGAGGGTGGTTGGAGGACTGAATCAGAATCGTCTTTATTGTCATTGTAACAAGTACAACAAAATTGCATAGAAAGTCGGGTGAAAGAAGGACAACAAGAGGTGAGGAGAGTAGGGAAAAAAAGATGGATTGGGAAACAAAGGCACATTTAAGCGTTAACGCAGACAGATTACAACATATTCTGGAGACAGCACTTAGAACATGGCAAGGGTAGTTTTACAGCCCGCCACTAGGAGGTGTCTCAGTGCACAGCCATATCTTCCCCCACAAATTTTTTTTTTTTTAGTTTTCGAGCCGAGTTTTTAAACTTCTCCAAGATGGTTCCAATTTCGCGCAAACGTTCAAGAGTCGTGACTTGCGTACTCTTGAGTTTGTTTATCACATGAGCCTGAGCTTTCAAAGCTCGACACAGTCCCTCAGTGACGATAGGCCGCCTTCCCAATGCAGCTGCCCACGTCTTCTCAACTTTGCGATAGATCAGAAAGCCGCCAGCCCCAATCAGCAGCATGCCTGCTATCATGAATCCCAATATGTAGAGGTCCTCCACATCCTCCATGGAAAGAATGGCCAAACACAGGGACCTCCAGGAACCTCAGGAATCCAGCATGTATCTGGCCGCTAATGTCCCATTGGGACATCTGGGCTCTCCTTTGCCCAATCGTCATGTCGAAAAAATTTGGTCGATCAAATTGAGATACGTCTTTGTGCTGCTGGCGTCATGCGTGCACCTTGGCTTGCCTCGGGGTGGGGTGGGGTGGCGTTCATTTAACGTGTTTAATTCATAGCAAAGGAAGAAAAAGTATCTCCAACACGAAATGACGAAATGAAACGAAATTGCAAATGACCCGCTCTTTGCAAATGACCCAATGAAGTAGGCGAAGTGATGATGTCACTGCGCTCGACCAATCAGAGCATTTGCCGGACACATAGCCAAAGTCCCTTCAGTTCCTTGACTGGACAAATATACACTTCGTTCTTAATATAATACTTTTTTAGATCATTGTTAATATAATAATTATTAATAATGTTATTAATATAGTTAGTATTTATTAATTATTAATAATAATCATTTGCAGAAGGATGGACTGCATGTGTGTATCTCCTGCATGGCCCCCTTTCAGGCAGAGGACGATCACGGTGTCTTGGCATTGTCCACCTCAAAGAGGGGGCATCTGATAATCCGTGCATCAACTGCAGTTGTATGCCTTGTGCACTGCGACTCTCCAGGTTGGCTGAGGCAGAGAGCATGATAGACCTGCCTTCTTCAGGTGGAGCTGCTGGCGGTCCTAAGCGCGCTGCTGTGGTCCTCAGCGTGCCACCAGGTGATCCTCCGCAGAAGGCGAGGAAGGTCAACGCTCTGGCTAACAAGGTCGATGCTCTCACCACCGAGTTTGCGCAGATTAAGGCCATCTTGCTTGGCCTGCAGAAAGAACCCATGGTGCCAGAATTCGTGGATAACCCCATCTCGGACTCGAGGGTTCTCTCCCATTACACAAGCAATGGCAGGGCTCTGGCAGCCATGCATGATGGTGGCAGCTATGGCTTGGAACAGCTCGCTCCAGTTGAGCCTGTCATTGCAGCACTGATAGTTTCACCAGATGAGGCGGTGAGACCAGGGGCATGCTGCCCTCAGCCTCAGTGCAGATTGACAGACGATTTGTTGACCCACAATTATAACATTGCCGCCCATATGGGACGTCTGGGCAATTCGCTGTCACACCAGGTAATGGCTCTGTCACGTACCTTGCAGGACTCCAGGGCAGAACCAGTGGCCCAGTCCCTCAGCAATGTCTGACTGCAGACATTCACATTTATGACCAGAGAGTTGGGCAGGCTGATGTGAAAGATAACTTTAACACATCTCCCGAAATGTCTGTCACAGTCCACTCTATCCGAGTCATGCCGCAGAACACTACGTCTTCTCCCGGTTGTGCCGGTCCAGACATTTGGCCCAGCAGCATTGCGGGCCTTGGACCGTAGTGTGCAGGTTGACCAGGTGAGGCAGCTGTTTGCCAGTCTGCGCCAGGAACCCGCTGCCCCTCGTAGGCAGGCACATTTGGCAGCAGTAGGGGAATGTCCCCCACGGCTGACCGTTTTCCCTTTCTGTGCAGTTCAGGGGCCTGCATGTCAGGGTGCCAGGTAATCGGCAACGCTGTACAGCAGTGCGTCCATATGCTCAGGGGCCGTGGGGTTCTTCCTGAGCCTCCGGGCAATGCATGTTCCTGGTCTCAGAAAAACTTCTGCGGATCTCCTCTCCTGTCAGAAGCCTCCGTCCAGGGAGTGGAGACTTCATCCAGGGGTGGTGACTATGATATGGGCCATGTTTGGCAGTGCAGCAGTGGACCTCTTTGCCTCAGAAGAGCGGGAGGTTATGGTACAGCAAAGCGCACCCAGGACCAACTCTGTTGTGTGGTCCCACAACAGAAAGTATAATAAAAATGTACGCGGAGTTGTGAAAGAGTCGGGGACATCCAGCAAAGATCACGGAAGTGGCCGGCAGCCGTCAGTTGTTCTCTTTGACTCAGGTTAAACTTTCTCATTGTGAACAGCAGCGTCCAGCTCCTGTTGAAGCTCCGCCTCCTGTTCCTGAGAGGAGCGACATAACATCACGGTCTTTTAACGACCTTGTTAAAAGACCGGGTGTTGTGTCGCGTGCCGATGATTCAATAAATCCAGTTAACAAATCAACCAGTGAGCACAAAGTGGCGCATGTAAACAACAACGGAGGGTTTATGGCTGATGAAATAATTAAATATTGCGGGCAAGTCGAGAGTGACGATCGTCACGACCAATCAGCAGACAGTTGCATCATCACTCCTCCTCACAGACCCATTCTACCGTGCTGGGTACATCGGCGGATGAATAGCCGAAAGTTGTACCCAGCGGTCACGGATTCTTTCTGTACCATCCACAACTTTGGAGTTGGACCGCGTGAAAACCTGTCCCGCGACGCTCCACGGCAAAAAGTGTGGTGGAACTGCGCCTAGAGGCAATGACCTCTCTGGTTCTCTCTGATGGAAGAGACCAGCCCCCTAGGGCAGGATGCCTTGGAGCATACCTGGCCAGACAGCCTACTTTATGCATTCCCTCCACTCCCCCTCATACCAGCAACGCTTCACAGGGTCCAGCAGGGTGGTCACTGCCTGCTTCTGGTGCCTCATGCTGGCCAGGAAGGCCATGGGTCCTGCTGTTGCTCAAACTCCTGCAGGGAACACCGTGGTGTCTTCCAGAGAGGAGGGACCTCCTGTCTCAGGTTATCAGATGAATATGGCACCCGAGTCCGGGTCACCTGAAGGTGTTCTTGTGGTATAGTTATGGACCCAATTGTTGCGTCCTGTGATTGGCAGGTCTGCGCTGGAAGGTGAGTTTTTTGGGGTGAGTCTCAGGCCAAATCCTTCATTTTTGCCCGAGCGGTTTCCCCCTCATCATGTTGTGCCCCATGCAGACGCTGAAGGCATATGTGGAAGTGACGGCTAGCCTGAGAACAACAGACAGCCTTCTCGTCTGCCATGGAGGCTGTAGAAGAGGGACCTGCTTTCTCAACAGAGTCTTTCTCACTGGGTAGTGTAGGTCATCCAGTATGTCTATTATGCACTGAGCATCCTGGTGCCTCAGGGCATAAAGTGCCATTCTATTAGAGGCATGGCTGCATCATGGGCCGCCTTCAGGGGCATTCCAATGCAGGAAGTCTGTGCTGCAGTCCTCATCCTGCACCTTTGGATGTTTCTGTAGGGTGAATGTGACAGGTGCCCAGCCTGTGGCAATGTCTCGACTGTCCACAACTTCAGGCATTGAGTAGGTGAGGATTCTTTCGGATCTTTCTAGTACAAGTCATCCAGTGCTTAAAGCTATCGCCTCTGGCGGTCTGGAAGGATGAAATAGAACAAAAGTTACATAGGTAACTACGGTTCTATGAATCCTGGATGACTGCCAGCGCATCCTGTCACTCAGGATCCTCGTGTCTTAGTGAGAATATTTTGATTGGAACAGATCACCTCATGACGCCGGTAGATATAGACTCTCCGGGTCATCCAGGAGTCACAGGTGACTTCATGTAATTACTCAACGTGTGCATGCGTGAAATGGAAAATCCAGTGTTTAAAGCAATGCCTCTGGCGCTCATCCAGGATTCATAGAGCCATAGTTGCATATGTAACTTTTATTGTGACATTGCATGTTCTGGTCTTTTGAATTGAACAGACAAGTTGACGACATTCATATCGAAGTGACTTTTCACCATGTACAGTATGCCTCAGAAGCTGCTGTTCAGTACTGTATACAGCAATTCAGACTTGTAATTACTAGTAATTCTTTCTCCTAATGTAAATATGAATGAAAACACTGATCTCTGTTCTCCCCTCCAGCATGTGGAGGAGGCTATGCTGAGCCAGACGTCACCCAGTGCACCCCGCACCAGTGCTTTCACAGCAATGCGCCACACTACGCCGAGACAGACATTGTGCGCTTACAAGGCGTCACTGGCAGCAACATGTATGCCGTCCCCGCCCTGACCGTGGACTCTCTAACCAGGAAGGACATTTCAGCCGCAGAGTTCCCTCGGCAGCAGCTGATATTCAGGGAGAAGTTGGGAGAGGGGCAGTTTGGAGAGGTGAGCAAGGAGGTGTTGGGATCAGTGAATCAATGTTGCACTCAGCAAAACCTTTGGGAAAGAAATTCTACTTATTATTTTTCTTTGGCAGGTTCATTTATGTGAAGCTGAGGGTCTTCCAGAATTCCTGGGAGAAGGCTCCCCCCTCCCTGACAGAGACGGCTCCTCAGTTCTTGTGGCTGTTAAACAGCTGAGGCCTGATGCTACCAGCCAAGCCAGGTACAATCTGCATCTGTTTTGCATTTAAACAGCAGCATTTTGAAAACAATGTCCATTTACACGAAAATTGCTGAAACAATGTCATTTTCATGTTGACCGCTATTGTGTGCTCTTCAAACGTAATAAACCTAACTACAGTATGTATGCACACAGAGAACAGTAAAGCTCCTTTAAACTGTCTTTCAACATCATTTTGGTCCACTCAGTATCTGTAAGTAACAAATAAAGCGTTTCTCCTTGTATGCGGATGATGGTGTAGTAAATGTACTCTTGTTAGAGAAGTGCTGTTTATTTCTTGGAATAAAATCGGAATATTGGGAGTAATTTGACATTAAGTTTAACACCACAAAGGAACACCGCAACATAGGGTTTCCTGTTTTCTACAATTTGGAAGTGTGCTTAATATTGTGGATACAGTGAATTCCTTGCTCATATAATCAGGAATGAGCTTTGTGATGATGAGGACGTCTAAAAACAATATTGCAAGTCATATGCTAACATGGTGGCACGTAACTTTAGCATATGTATGGAATGGCAACGGTTTTAATCAGACTAAAGCAAAGCAGGTACACATCTGGACTTTGGAGGCACACGAGGGAGTATTTACATGGGTTTCAATATTCTATTTTATTGTTGTCTGCATTTGCTGTTATTTAGTGTACACTGTTCGCTGTTTTTTATGTGTTTTATGTGTATTTTATATGGACCTAAGATATTGATTGATTTGTTGATTGATTGGTTGATTGATTGATTGATTGAATGAATTCAAGAATGAACAGCATACGCTGCATTCATTGTTTAGAGTGACTCGGTCTCGAGTCTGGGCAGAACGATATACTACGATAGTAGCAGCATTTCAGGAAGGTTGCGTCTTCAGTGGCTCTGAACACTGTTGTCATGTAAACGGACCCCAGCAATGCAACAGAAGTTTCCAGTTTTCACTTGAAAATGTTGTGGTGTGGATGAGACCCAAGCTTAAAAGCTAAACCCAAACATAGCATCAAGTGCGGTCTCTCAGTGGCACGAGGCAATAAGGTCTTATGTTAATTAACAGAATCTGGTGTTGCTCTCAGACACTCTTGAACCTTTCTTGTACAGGAATTTAACCTGATTCCTACAATCTCTCCATCAAACAGGAATGACTTTCTGAAAGAGATAAAGATTATGTCGCGTCTGAACGATCCCAACATCATCCGTCTGCTGTGTGTGTGCGTGACCTCTGACCCCTTGTGCATGGTGACCGAGTACATGGAGAATGGAGACCTCAACATGTTCCTGTCCCAGCGGGAGATGGAGAGCACGCTGACACACGCCAACAACATCCCTTCAGTTAGGTCAGTCCACATAGTTCATGTTCAATTTGATGGAAATGAGGGGACCATCCTTTCCTCTCAGGAATATGAGGAAACTGACTCATCTTCTGTACCCTCCTCCTCCTTCTCCTCCTCCTCTTCCAGTTTGTCCGATCTCCTCCACATGTCGGTGCAGATCTCATCAGGGATGAGGTACCTGGCGTCCCTTAACTTTGTGCACCGTGACCTGGCTACCAGGAACTGCCTGCTGGACCGACGCCT
Source organism: Blennius ocellaris (assembly GCF_963422515.1). Classification (NCBI taxonomy): domain Eukaryota; kingdom Metazoa; phylum Chordata; class Actinopteri; order Blenniiformes; family Blenniidae; genus Blennius; species Blennius ocellaris. The sequence continues at coordinate 27,728,855 of NC_137656.1, read as the reverse complement.
CACCATCAAGATCGCTGACTTTGGCATGAGCCGGAACCTGTACAGCAGCGACTATTATCGTATCCAAGGCCGGGCGGTGCTCCCGATACGCTGGATGGCCTGGGAGAGCATTTTACTGGTGAGGTGGTGGATAACAGACCTGTGCAAAGACCGGTCACCTGGTGACTTCATTATCCGCTACCAGGTGACCGGATCTGTGCTGTGCATCACGTGATAACCGTTCAGGTGGTTAGACGTTGTCCTGGATTTTAGTTGAGAGGTGTTGTAGTGCAGTGCTCTCCAACATGTTTTGCACCACGGACCAGTTTTAAGCAACTTAATTTTCCCATGGACGGCGTATGCCTTAACCAAGGCTTAACGATGCATTAAACAAAACCAAGCACAGGAAAGAAGTGCTGACGGAAGTGAAGCGTTTTTCAAAATAACACTGAATGCAGACTAACATAAATTTAAATGTACATTTTTCACATAAAACTTAATTTCAGGCTGGTACCAAATGATTCATGGACCAGTGCCGGTCCATGGCCTGGTGGTTGGGGACCTCATATATATTAGCTATACATATAAGGAATGCTTTATTGTTACCCCTGCATAAACTAAGTTTCAATAATACACTGTTGAACATGCTAAACATGTAGTATTTACACACAAGTTTGATTTACAACACACTGTGTTGCCATTATTGTTATCAGACATGACAAAGTGTGTCTGCCCAACACTTGTCAGGATTATCGCGGTAGCACTGTACTCTTCATACTTTGGTTACTATTCTTTTGTCACACAAAAGTGATTTAGTTGCCTTCATTTGTCAAATGTTATATGATTTGCTGAAAATGTAAAAGGTGCAAACAAATTCCCGGGGGCTGGAAACCACAGGTGTAGTGGTACATCTGACTCTTCAGCTCCTTGCAGTTGCTCCCAGAATTTTCGTTGTTAAATAGAAGACTGTCGTTTTAAACTGTTTGAGGTGATAAATGTGACACTGAAGTGGGTAAACAGACCTTTTGTGGCTGTGAAGATTGCAGACCTCTTGCACTCATCTCCAGGGTTTGACGGTAACATCCCACGAATGCCAAACTAACCTAGTTATGGCGATATAACCTTGACTTTTCATTCGCAGGGTAAGTTCACCACAGCAAGTGATGTATGGGCTTTTGGAGTCACCCTGTGGGAAGTCTTCACTCTGTGCAAGGAGCAGCCCTACAGCCTGCTGTCTGATGAGCAAGTCATAGAGAACACTGGCGAGTTCTTCAGGAACCAGGGCAGACAGGTGGGATAGGCCAAACACATGACATTGTTGGGGTTTATGGTTGGTTATTAGCATTAAATTACTGTAAGTAATAGATTACTGAAAGTAATACATCACTGGAAGTAATTTATGAAACATTTAAATCGTTAATGGAAGTAAACTGCAATTTACTCATTAACAACTCCTAAAGTAATTGAGTAATTACTTAAAAGTTAATTAATTATTGAAAATAATTTGTTATTTATTCATTAATAATAAAATGGGGCACCACCAGATAAACTGGAAATAGCTAATACCAAAATATCAGTCTTGTTTGGAAAAGGTTGACCAGGAATCGATCAATTCAGCTAACGGATGTTTATTAACAAAAATGTATTAATCCATAAATAATAAAAAAATCATTTTATAAATCAACATATTTAAGTATTAAACATCATCTAATACAGAGATCTAATCTACTAAACAATAACTATGTACAAACAATGGATGGCAGACCTTGGAGGATCAGTGTGAGTGGATGGAGTGACCTCAAACAGACGCCAGAGCGAGGCAGGTTCAGTGTGGTGACCGTGACGACCACTGGGGGTGTCTGACTCGGTCTTTCTGGGGATGCCAGTTGCTTAACGACCAGATAAGCAAGACGTCCGTTGACTTGCGTGCGTAGGGGACACTCAGAGCAAGCGGTCTTACTGAAGCAGAATTATTTCTGTAACGCCGGAGTTAAACTGGATGTTGGAACATGCAGTCAAACTCTGGTGAGGTATTCCGGCGGCACAAGTTAGCGGTTCGGTTGCTAAATGTGGCTAATTGTGTGTGATCTTATCTGATCAGATAACGCGAGTGACGATGTTAGTGAAAGAGTGGGAGAAGAAAGAGAGAGAGGGAGGGACCATCCTGGTGAGGTTCGGTTCCGAAATCCGGTTCTCCACACCGAGATTGAAGTTAGCTTCAGGAAGCTAAACCGGATCTCTGGTGTCTGAGGTGGAGAGATGGGAGTTTTGCACTCGCGATGGTACGCATACACAAAAAGATGCTGCAGCTCCATGCAGGGCTGTGACCTTGTCAGTAGCACATTAAAACACATTGTTAGCTTTAGACTAATCTAACAATGCTGGCCAGACAAAGCGCTCACGTGGCGTAGCATGGTTCAGAACCATTTGTGGGGCGGTGCAGTTTGGGAACCTGCGGTAACTTGTCCGTTGTTACTGGTCTGGATCAGCATCCTGAACCAGACCTCAGCTGGAGGAGAGGAGATGCGTCTGCAGCAATGCTGGTCCCGTTGGGGAAAAAAAGGAAAGGAAAAAGAAAAGTCATCTTTGGCTTTTTCACTCGTCCAGCTAGTTACAAATGTTCCAAAACCCAGTCGACTCTTTGTATCCCCCATACGAAGTCCTGCGTCTTTCTCGACATGAGTCTGTCTTGGAGAGGGTGTGTTCCTTCCTGGGCTGGACTTTTATACCTGCATGTCGTGTTCCTGGCATCCTGCGGTGTTCACGCCAGCCTGAGCCAATCAGAGCGGGGTTCACCTCAGAGCTTACAAGGCGGGTGCCATGGGGTGCCAGGCCCAACAACAGTCCTATTCATCCATCCATCTATCTATCATCCATCCATCCATCTATCATCTATCCATCCATGGATCGTCAGCATTGGGCAATTAAGAATCCAAGCTCAATCAGTGTCACGAACCAGGACACCCACTCCCTCCTGACAAACAGTGAGGGGAACCACGTTTTCTTTGAGAACAAAGAAACATCTGGTGACCGCATGGTTAGAATCACCATTGGTCACGTGACCCCCTACCAGGGGCCCCCGCAGCCCCTCCCATAAGCTGCACCACTGCACTCCACCAGCCGGGGGATCCACCAAGTCTGTCCACCACAAGGAGCTGGACGCCGGGACACATCGGAGCCTCCTCCAAAGGGATTTGTCTCGACACTGGCCAAAGCAGCAGGACACCGGAACACAACGTCCCCCCAAGACGGATCTACGTCGATGAAGAGGTATTACCTTGTAAGGAGGCACAAGGAGCCACATGTTAACCCACCAGGACCGAGCCCGAAACTTGCCGGCCAAGTGGAAAAGCCGTGGAAACGTACTTTTTTTTTCTTTGTCTTTCTCCAACTGGATCCACGGAGCTGCAGCAATCCAGCCTCACCTGCCAAACTGAACCTCGCTTCTTCACTGCCCACAAGAACCTCCGGATCCCTCAGGATTGTTTGTGGACCTCTCCGTGTTGCACGCCAAAAAACATAACTCAGGTGGTCTTTCTCTGGGACGCCAGAGACATGCCCATGGCTGCAAATCGAGGGATCGTCCTGGCCACGGAAGCACTTTTCACCCCGGTCCACCCAAATAAGAGGCTGAGTATCAGGGCAGGAAAGGTACAATAACGTGTTTTATTTTGTGCTTGTGAGACTCCGGTACACCGATCCCCTCTTCTGTTTCCAAGCAATTTGCGTCAGAGCGTCGGTCCGTCCACATGAATCACGAGCCTCCTGGAGTTTTCCCTCAGGTTCCAATAATCCAAGGTTATTACACCCATACACACGCATACTGTTCGGAGTGTTTGCTGTTTAGTAGATTAGGGCCCAATCTCAATTCTCTTTTGTACCCCTCCGCCTACCCCTTAGCCCTCCGCCTCCGCCTCTGCCTTCACCTCCAAAACGAGGGCAAAGGCAAAGAGATAAGTTTCAGCCCTTAGATTTGGGACACCCGTCTCCCTCTGCTCCCCCCCCCCCTCCCCCCCCCACCCTTCTCACTCCGTCTCACAGTTATGACATCATAATACGGCGCCGTTATATCAGCAGAGCTGAGCCACGGATGTTTGTTGATTTTCCAGCAGGAGCATCGTCCTGCCGTCCCAAATTCAACGTGTTGCAGCAGCTTGGCTGCTTTGTTTTGTTTTCTGCCTTTCCACGTCAAGGTGAAGAAATAGGCGGAGACATGGATTACTTCAGTTTTTGCGCTGTATTTGGACTTCAGAAATATTTCCTCATTCACTATGCGAAAGCGGAGGAGCTTCCTTGTTTGCTCGGGGGTCCCTGTTTTCAAAACACCATATTAGAAGACTTTGGAACTATACAGTGTAATAATAAAATGTTATAAACAGCGTCTCCACGAAACAAGGGGTAAGATGAAGGGCTAAGGGGGAGAAAGGAGACGCAGCCTTGATCTCCATGTTAGATAAAATTTGATCCTTAGATGTGTTGATTTATGAGAGGATTTCTGAATTATTGAAATGTATGAATGTATGAATCAATACATTTTTGTTAATAAACGCTTGTTAGCTGAATTGATCTATTCCTGGTGATTATTGTGCATTTATTGTTGACAATTCACTGGCTTGTAACAGTCTGTGCTCGGATCTCACACATTCCCTTTTATTTAAAAGTATTATATTTTACACTGAAATATTAACTAACTTAAATAAACCTTTACAAACAAGACTGATATGTTGGTATTAGCTATTTCCTGATTCTCTGGTGGTGCCCCATTTTATTATTAATGAATCAATTTGTTCAAATTAATAATTTTTCATTAATAAATTATTTTTGATAATTTATTCACTTTATGTAATTACTCAATTACTTTAGGAGTTGTTAATGAGTAAATGACAGTTCACTCTCATTAATAATAAAACATTTTACTTGCAGTAATTTAACACTTATAACCGATCTTAAATCCCAACAACTGCAACTGCCTGAAGGTTTCTGAAGATTCTAACAGAAGTCTAAATTGTCCCGTCCAGATCTTCCTGTATGCACCCCCACTCTGTCCACCGTCTCTCTTCGAGCTGATGATGTGTTGCTGGAGTCGCGACATCCCTGACCGGCCCAGCTTCGAGGGACTTTACCAAGCCCTGCGACCCCACGTCACCCAGTGAGCAGCGGGGATCGAGGCCATGTAGCAGCGGGGATCCTGGTCAATGGCGGGACTCCAGGAAGGTGGCAGACTGACGCCGTGGACTGGAATTCCGGCGAGCGGCTGTTGGGTGGAATGGGGAGGCTGGTGAAGCTGTGGTACAATCAAGGTTGCACTCTGAGAGACTGTGTAGGGATGCAGGGAGAAAAAGCCACTCAGACGAGACATTTTTCTACCAAATCACGTTTCATTCAGTCATTGATGGAAATGTCCAAACTTTTGAAAGATAACTGGTCCCAGCCGTCTCTTCATTGACCAAAATGTCTTTTTGGACCATCTTTGTGCCCAATGTTGCCTTAAATGTAATTATTTGATTCATGTTGGCTTTTTGTGTTGTCAAAAACTTGGTCTTTCATTTCTCTTGTCCCTATGGATTTTTCATTCTGGTTATAAAGCACTGTGTCCCTGTTTCCCAGTTCCTCCTCTTCATATATTAACCCACACTGGAGCTCGGCCTAGGGTCAAATTATAGTCTAGGAGTTTCGTCGTAGCTTTTTATATTGTTTTCCTGTTTTATGTGATTTTGCTTTTGCGTGTGTGTTTTGGCTCTGAGTGTGTGATAGTTTGTCTGAGGTAAACGTTACAGTCTACAGACTCTACAGACTGAGGGTCGGCCGTTCAGTAGCAGCAGAGGAATTAGAAAAAAGAACTTGAATCTGATAGAAACCAAAACATCAAAGACTTCAAAGTGCTTTTTCTGTGGAGTTTTCATGTTCTCCCAGTGTGGAGACAGTCCCAAAAACATGCACTGTGGGTCCCTGAGCAGGACCCTGAGCCCCCAGCAGCTCCCCCAGCAGAAGCGCCGCCAGCCCCCCCCCCCCAGCAGAAGCACCCCCCCTACCCCCCCAGAAGCAGCTCCCTCAGCAGATGCCCCTCCCCCAGCAGCAGCTCCCCCAATAGAAGCACCCCCAACCACCACCACCAGTCTGTAGAATCAAGTGTCAGTATACATTTTAATATTTTAGATTCATTAGGTGCCTCGATTTTGCAGATTGACTGAAGTGTGACGAATAAATAAAAGAAAATTTTTTTGTCCGTTTGTCACCTGACTGCTGTCAAAATGGCAAACATGACAACGATGCTCGGAGCCACTGAGAATGCAAGTTTTGAAAATGGTTCCCAAGGTGGAACTTTACAAAAAATACTTGAATTCTATCTCCATGGCAATGGGGGGAAACAACTTTTCTGAACGCTGCTACAGGACAGTCTACTGGTAGTAGTGGTAGTGATTGGTAGTTCTGCACATGCTCAGAAGAGCCGGTCAGAACAAAGCTTCCTCCGTAGTGTCATGAATTCCAGTCTGTAGTCTCCTGTTCTTGGTACTTTTATTTTGACAGTCACCATAATAACAATCCAGCTTGGTGGTTTTATTTTGACAGTCACCATGACAACAATCCAGCTTGGTGGTCTGTCCACTAGAATGTTCTCCCAGTGTTTAGCGCTCATGGATCTCTGCTGGATGTGTGTGTTGTTTCATTACAAAACCAACCAACCAACAGCACCAACTGGTGGCCTGGCATCATCATCATCATCAGTGTTTCCGCCATTTGGAAACGGATGTCGTTTTCAAAGCTTTACCGTGTAAACGTGAAACTGTTACTGCAGCTTGACCTGAAAGCTTTTCTTGTGAAAGGAGTGTTGATGTGTAATAATGGTTGCTTGGCAGTCTGCTCAGTCATCACAGCCTGGTGTGGTTTTATTGCTCATTTTCTTAAACAGTGGTCAGTCACACATCCACACACGTTTTTTTAATGTGAAGTCTTCCTGAACTCCAGAGTAAAGTTTGCCCAGCGCAATTTTTAAGATGCTGGTCAAACGTTTGCTTGAGCAAATTTTTCTCTTTCCTGAAATGTTTGCGAATTTGAGTAGTGAGGAAGCCAGAGGATAATCACTTGATCAGGTGTTTCAGCTGGTTCCTGCAGCTGGAATATATCCTTACATCTAAGCACCTTTGTTGCATCTCCTCTTATTCTGCGACAATGATGAAGCACTCCTGCACCATTGGGAATTGTTGTTATTGATCTAGAGTTTGGCATGTTTAACCCCAGGGGGTACTGGCACTGTGTGGTCTGACATCACAGGTTTTAACAGAGCGACCAAAGATGTCGATCGAGGTTTTCACTTCTCGTCCTGTTATTTGCACTGTCTTCGACTTGTGCCGGTTTCAGAGTCAGTGGATGTCTCAGAGTGTGTCCCAGGGTGGACGAGTCTTTTCAACATTCCTTTCAGCTCTTTGGGACTAAAGGGGTGAAATTAGGACAATAAAAGAAGGACAGATGGAAACCACTAAACTCAATCTCCCACAGTCCTTTGCTGCAGTGAGCCTGTATATCTAGTGTGTTGGTTCTCTTCTCCTTGGATAGTGTACAGTATCTATATAATATCTCAGTGTGTGAATGCAGATTAGGAGTGATAATTATGAATAATTGATTATCAGACATTGTGTTAGCTGTTTGTGAATATTTCTACTGGTAGGAAATAGGGCTGCACCATATACTTATGGCCTTATTCCTTGCATTTTGTTACAAAAAAATGGTCTTAATCTACAATAAATAGTGTTTGGATGCATTCAAAATTACATTTTTAAATATGAAAGATTATTACTGATAAGGTCACAAAAATTGTGAAATAGAAAAGTCAACAACAGAACTCCCAATGTGCCGAGACATTTACACAATATACAGTACACGTAGTAAAATACTTTCACTTCAAACAAAACGAGCCCGTCAGACGCACTGCGTCTTACTGCACTTCAGTGTTTCAACCTGGTGACGGCCACTCGCGAGTCAGAAGTGCAAAATCTGGAGGAAACAAACATCAAGCAAACTGTCCAGGAAGAGAGAACACTGTAATTATCAAGCACAAATCCTACAGCATGAAAAACGTCACTATCATTGATGAAGTGTTGGTTTGTGGTGAGAATGGTGGCAGTAGTCCTGCGTGTTGAGCAGGTGTCATGCAGCCCTGATGGGAAGCTGTGGGCTTGTTTTTCTCCTCTCTTTATTTCAAACAGGCTTCCAGACGTCTGGATGTATTCCCTCTCCTGTACTGCTTCACACTTTAGTAGCTGTTATATTAATATATTGGGAGCTGAGGACTGTCATCCCAGCACACCTTCACTCTGTACTCTCATGTCTCTGTGTTTTTCTTCAAATAAACTGTCAAAGTTATACAACGTCAGGGTTTCTGGAGTTTTTCTTCATGTTCCAGTCGGCTGCTGATTCTTTTTCTGTTTCGTCTTAGGGATTGAAACACATTGCGGTCTTCTTGTATTGTTGTGGATGCTGTAATTGCAAATACCACACAAACCTGAAATATGTTTGTATGAATGTTTTGGCTCTGCAGTATGATCTGGTCCAGACCTGACAAGTCTGGCTGTAATGGTTTTCAACCAGGACCTGGTCCAAAGTGGTCCAGATATGAAAAAACAATCTGTGATATACTCCCCTTAAGCATTTTCACCAAAGTAATAAGAGTTATATGCATTAAATGTGTTGGGCAATGTCACTGTGTTACTTAAAATGTCTAAAATATTTTTACTCCAATATATAGCACAGAATATAGACAGTCACTCCACGTCTTGTTATTTTACCTTTAACTTTCCCCTTAACTGCAGAATCAGAATTTCATTCAGCCTCATTTTAATCTTGTAACGTGTAACTTTTGCCCAGAAACTTGAATAAATCCAGCTATTTATAGGAGGAATTCTCTCCACGACTGCCTGTGAGTCACACAAGTGAAGGGGCGAGGCTGTCGATCATACGTGCCAGCGCATTACATGTAACGGCGTTACGTAATGCCAATACAAAAAAAGGTAACTGTAATCCGCTACAGTACATAACAAATGTGTAATCTCGTCACAGGTATATTGGATAACAACTGGAATTACTGAGCAGGATTACAATAGAGTGGGGTGGCTGGGTGCACCCTTAGAGATAGGGTGAGGAGCTCAGTCACCCTTAGAGATAGGGTGAGGAGCTCAGTCACCCTTAGAGATAGGGTGAGGAGCTCAGTCACCCTTAGAGACAGGGTGAGGAGTTCAGTCACCCTTAGAGATAGGGTGAGGAGTTCAGTCACCCTTAGAGACAGGGTGAGGAGCTCAGCCACCCTTAGAGATAGGGTGAGGAGCTCAGTCACTCTTCGAGATAGGGTGAGGAGCTCAGTCACTCTTAGAGATAGGGTGAGGAGCTCAGTCACCCTGAGAGATAGGGTGAGGAGCTCAGTCACTCTTAGAGATAGCGGGAGGAGCTCAGTCACCCTTAGAGATAGGGTGAGGAGCTCAGTCACCCTGAGAGATAGGGTGAGGAGCTCAGTCACCCTTAGAGATAGGGGGAGGAGCTCAGTCACCCTGAGAGATAGGGTGAGGAGCTCAGTCACTCTTAGAGATAGGTGAGGAGCTCAGTCACTCTTAGAGATAGGGTGAGGAGCTCAGTCACCCTTAGAGACAGGGTGAGGAGCTCAGTCACCCTTAGAGATAGGGTGAGGAGCTCAGTCACCCTTAGAGATAGGGTGAGGAGCTCAGTCACCCTTAGAGATAGGGTGAGGAGCTCAGTCACTCTTAGAGACAGGGTGAGGAGCTCAGTCACCCTTAGAGATAGGGTGAGGAGCTCAGTCACCCTGAGAGATAGGGTGAGGAGCTCAGTCACTCTTAGAGATAGGGTGAGGAGCTCAGTCACCCTTAGAGATAGGGGGAGGAGCTCAGTCACCTTTAGAGATAGGGTGAGGAGCTCAGTCACTCTTAGAGATGGGGTGAGGAGCTCAGTCACCCTTAGAGATAGGGGAGGAGCTCAGTCACCCTTAGAGACAGGGTGAGGAGCTCAGTCACCCTTAGAGATAGGGTGAGGAGCTCAGTCACCCTTAGAGACAGGGTGAGGAGCTCAGTCACCCTTAGAGACAGGGTGAGGAGCTCAGTCACCCTGAGAGATAGGGTGAGGAGCTCAGTCACCCTTAGAGATAGGGGGAGGAGCTCAGTCACTCTTAGAGATAGGGTGAGGAGCTCAGTCACCCTTAGAGACAGGGTGAGGAGCTCAGTCACCCTTAGAGATAGGGTGAGGAGCTCAGTCACCCTGAGAGATAGGGTGAGGAGCTCAGTCACCTTTAGAGATAGGGTGAGGAGCTCAGTCACCCTTATAGATAGGGTGAGGAGCTCAGTCACCCTTAGAGATAGGGTGAGGAGCTCAGTCACCTTTAGAGATAGGGTGAGGAGCTCAGTCACCTTTAGAGATAGGGGGAGGAGCTCAGTCACTCTTAGATAGGGTGAGGAGCTCAGTCACTCTTAGAGATAGGGGAGGAGCTCAGTCACCCTTAGAGATAGGGGGAGGAGCTCAGTCACCTTTAGAGATAGGATGAGGAGCTCAGTCACCTTTAGAGATAGGGTGAGGAGCTCAGTCACCTTTAGAGATAGGGGGAGGAGCTCAGTCACCTTTAGAGATAGGGGGAGGAGCTCAGTCACTCTTAGAGATAGGGTGAGGAGCTCAGTCACTCTTAGAGATAGGGTGAGGAGCTCAGTCACCCTTAGAGATAGGGTGAGGAGCTCAGCCACCCTTAGAGATTGGGTGAGGAGCTCAGTCACTCTTAGAGATAGGGGGAGGAGCTCAGTCACCCTGAGAGATAGGGTGAGGAGCTCAGTCACCCTTAGAGACAGGGTGAGGAGCTCAGTCACCCTGAGAGATAGGGTGAGGAGCTCAGTCACCCTGAGAGACAGGGTGAGGAGCTCAGTCACCCTGAGAGACAGGGTGAGGAGCTCAGTCACTCTTAGAGATAGGGTGAGGAGCTCAGTCACCCTGAGAGATAGGGTGAGGAGCTCAGTCACCCTTAGAGACAGGGTGAGGAGCTCAGTCACCCTGAGAGATAGGGTGAGGAGCTCAGTCACCTTTAGAGATAGGGTGAGGAGCTCAGTCACCCTGAGAGATAGGGTGAGGAGCTCAGTCACCCTTAGAGATAGGGTGAGGAGCTCAGTCACCCTTATAGATAGGGTGAGGAGCTCAGTCACTCTTAGAGATAGGGTGAGGAGCTCAGTCACCCTTAGAGATAGGGTGAGGAGCTCAGTCACCCTTAGAGACAGGGTGAGGAGCTCAGTCACCCTTAGAGACAGGGTGAGGAGCTCAGTCACCCTGAGAGATAGGGGGAGGAGCTCAGTCACCTTTAGAGACAGGGTGAGGAGCTCAGTCACCCTTAGAGATAGGGTGAGGAGCTCAGTCACCCTTAGAGACAGGGTGAGGAGCTCAGTCACCCTTAGAGACAGGGTGAGGAGCTCAGTCACCCTGAGAGATAGGGGGAGGAGCTCAGTCACCTTTAGAGATAGGGTGAGGAGCTCAGTCACCCTTAGAGATAGGGTGAGGAGCTCAGTCACCTTTAGAGATAGGGTGAGGAGCTCAGTCACCCTTAGAGATAGCGTGAGGAGCTCAGTCACCCTTAGAGATAGGGGGAGGAGCTCAGTCACTCTTAGAGATAGGGTGAGGAGCTCAGTCACTCTTAGAGACAGGGTGAGGAGCTCAGTCACCCTTAGAGATAGGGTGAGGAGCTCAGTCACCCTGAGAGATAGGGTGAGGAGCTCAGTCACCTTTAGAGATAGGGTGAGGAGCTCAGTCACCCTTATAGATAGGGTGAGGAGCTCAGTCACCCTTAGAGATAGGGTGAGGAGCTCAGTCACCTTTAGAGATAGGGTGAGGAGCTCAGTCACCTTTAGAGATAGGGGGAGGAGCTCAGTCACTCTTAGAGATAGGGTGAGGAGCTCAGTCACTCTTAGAGATAGGGGAGGAGCTCAGTCACCCTTAGAGATAGGGGGAGGAGCTCAGTCACCTTTAGAGATAGGGTGAGGAGCTCAGTCACCTTTAGAGATAGGGGGAGGAGCTCAGTCACCTTTAGAGATAGGGGGAGGAGCTCAGTCACCTTTAGAGATAGGGTGAGGAGCTCAGTCACCCTTAGAGATAGGGTGAGGAGCTCAGCCACCCTTAGAGATTGGGTGAGGAGCTCAGTCACTCTTAGAGATAGGGGGAGGAGCTCAGTCACCCTGAGAGATAGGGTGAGGAGCTCAGTCACCCTTAGAGACAGGGTGAGGAGCTCAGTCACCCTGAGAGATAGGGTGAGGAGCTCAGTCACCCTTAGAGACAGGGTGAGGAGCTCAGTCACCCTGAGAGATAGGGGGAGGAGCTCAGTCACCTTTAGAGATAGGGTGAGGAGCTCAGTCACCCTTAGAGATAGGGTGAGGAGCTCAGTCACCCTTAGAGACAGGGTGAGGAGCTCAGTCACCCTGAGAGATAGGGGGAGGAGCTCAGTCACCTTTAGAGATAGGGTGAGGAGCTCAGTCACCCTTAGAGATAGGGTGAGGAGCTCAGTCACCTTTAGAGATAGGGTGAGGAGCTCAGTCACCCTTAGAGATAGCGTGAGGAGCTCAGTCACCCTTAGAGATAGGGGGAGGAGCTCAGTCACTCTTAGAGATAGGGTGAGGAGCTCAGTCACTCTTAGAGACAGGGTGAGGAGCTCAGTCACCCTTAGAGATAGGGTGAGGAGCTCAGTCACCCTGAGAGATAGGGTGAGGAGCTCAGTCACCTTTAGAGATAGGGTGAGGAGCTCAGTCACCCTTATAGATAGGGTGAGGAGCTCAGTCACCCTTAGAGATAGGGTGAGGAGCTCAGTCACCTTTAGAGATAGGGTGAGGAGCTCAGTCACCTTTAGAGATAGGGGGAGGAGCTCAGTCACTCTTAGAGATAGGGTGAGGAGCTCAGTCACTCTTAGAGATAGGGGAGGAGCTCAGTCACCCTTAGAGATAGGGGGAGGAGCTCAGTCACCTTTAGAGATAGGGGGAGGAGCTCAGTCACCTTTAGAGATAGGGTGAGGAGCTCAGTCACCTTTAGAGATAGGGGGAGGAGCTCAGTCACCTTTAGAGATAGGGGGAGGAGCTCAGTCACTCTTAGAGATAGGGTGAGGAGCTCAGTCACTCTTAGAGATAGGGTGAGGAGCTCAGTCACCCTTAGAGATAGGGTGAGGAGCTCAGCCACCCTTAGAGATTGGGTGAGGAGCTCAGTCACTCTTAGAGATAGGGGGAGGAGCTCAGTCACCCTGAGAGATAGGGTGAGGAGCTCAGTCACCCTTAGAGACAGGGTGAGGAGCTCAGTCACCCTGAGAGATAGGGTGAGGAGCTCAGTCACCCTGAGAGACAGGGTGAGGAGCTCAGTCACCCTGAGAGACAGGGTGAGGAGCTCAGTCACTCTTAGAGATAGGGTGAGGAGCTCAGTCACCCTGAGAGATAGGGTGAGGAGCTCAGTCACCCTTAGAGACAGGGTGAGGAGCTCAGTCACCCTGAGAGATAGGGTGAGGAGCTCAGTCACCTTTAGAGATAGGGTGAGGAGCTCAGTCACCCTGAGAGATAGGGTGAGGAGCTCAGTCACCCTTAGAGATAGGGTGAGGAGCTCAGTCACCCTTATAGATAGGGTGAGGAGCTCAGTCACTCTTAGAGATAGGGTGAGGAGCTCAGTCACCCTTAGAGATAGGGTGAGGAGCTCAGTCACCCTTAGAGATAGGGTGAGGAGCTCAGTCACCCTTAGAGATAGGGTGAGGAGCTCAGTCACCCTTAGAGATAGGGTGAGGAGCTCAGTCACTCTTAGAGATAGGGTGAGGAGCTCAGTCACTCTTAGAGATAGGGTGAGGAGCTCAGTCACCCTTAGAGATAGGGTGAGGAGCTCAGTCACTCTTAGAGATAGGGTGAGGAGCTCAGTCACTCTTAGAGATAGGGTGAGGAGCTCAGTCACCTTTAGAGATAGGGTGAGGAGCTCAGTCACCCTTAGAGATAGGGTGAGGAGCTCAGTCACTCTTAGAGATAGGGTGAGGAGCTCAGTCACCAGGGAGGAGCTCGGAGTAGAGCCGCTGCTCCTCCACATCCAGAGGAGCCAGCTGAGGTGGCTCGGGCACCTGTTTCGGATGGACGCCTCCCCAGGGAGGTGTTCCGGGCATGTCCCTCTGGTAGGAGGCCTCGGGACAGATCCAGGACACGCTGGAGGGACTATGTCTCTCTATGGCCTGGGAACGCCTTGGGGTGCCACTGGAAGACCTGGAGGAAGTGTCTGGGGTGAGGGAAGTCTGGGCAACTCTGCTCAGACTGCTGCCTCGGCGACCTGGCCTGGATAAGAGGCAGAAAATGGATGGATGGATGGATGGATGGATGGATGGATGGATGGATTACAATAGAAAATCAGATGGAATAAAAAGAAATGCAGCTGTCACAGGCACTGGCATTGCGACACTTCCTGACACTTTCGGGCTGGCCAGCACAGACATGTTGCCATGGATACTGCAGCCAGCTGCTCTCATCACTGTTTTAAAGTGGGAGAAGTCTCTCTGTACAATGCTAATGACGCCTCCCTGCAGTGAAAGTGATGTGAACATCCAGGAACTCGACGTCTCACCTGAAGAAACATCTGGTAGGATAAAACCTCACTTTCACTGAAACACAGCTGGACTCTGTCAACTAGTTTTATGAGCTCATAACCTGCTAGTAACCTGCCAATACCAGTACTGGTGCTGATGGTAGGAAGACATTCTCAATACGTTTAGAGGATCTACTGTTTTAGGGATTAATTGGGGTCACACGCGCCATAACTTTTTTTTTTTTCTAAGTCTGCTAGTTGACTGAGTAGCGGGTTGTTCAGTTATTAGAAATCAGTGATTCATGCTGCCAGATACAGCCTCTCATCAAACATTCATATTTAGTCTGGGGAAAAATAAGATTAAAACCAATGAGGAAATGGGACGAGAGAGAGAGAGAGAGAATTTTTGAAAAGAAGGGCACAGTTTCTTGAATAGAAATGAAAAGCTTTATTTGTATTGTGGTTTTGATTATTAAATTTTTTTTTTTTTAAATCAGTGTTCGACACCTGATTGGTTACTGAGTTGTGATTTAGTTCAAAACTGGTTCAGGGTACTTTAAGTGTATAAGATGTGTCAATACACTGAACAGACGACACATTCTATTCTTTCTTTCATTTTTTTGCTGGTGAAGTAATCCAAAAGTAACTAAAAGTACTAAAAGGTACGTTGCTTTTTTATTTTAGTACTTAGAGTAAGTTACTGGTTACATTTTTGAAAAGTAACTTGTAATTCTAACAGATTACAGTTTTATAGTGACCTTCCCAACCCTGGTGGGCAACAGTCCCCTGCAGCACTGCTCCCTCAGTCACAATACATGATTGCAGAGTGAGTGTACGCAAACACATGATTAATATAAGTGTGTATTGCTATACAATTAATTAATTAATTAATTTATGCTTTATTTGAACATTTTAAGGTAATAGAATAATAATTGAACAGTTAAAAGAGCAAAAAGTAATGTTTAAGTCATATTCTTTTTTGTGTGTTGCACAAAAGATGACATACAAAACTTTTCTCTTGTAATAATTATATGTGTAAGTGTTTGCCATATACTGATTAACCATTTAATTATTCAGATTGTTCTATATTGTTAATAGTGTGGCGAGCTACAGAATTAGAAGCTTTTAATGTCGTTGTACAATAAAATTGCACAACGAAATTGCGGGCACGGAGCTACGAGCCGCTGCGTCTGCACGCGCCGCCATCTTGGAATCCATTTCCTTTATTTAGCTTTATTCTTTAAAATATAAAACAATCACAAAGACTGAAAGCGATTACTTCTATGGAAAGTTACAACAGGTTCTTCAAGCTGTATAACCTGTTGTGTGTGCCTGGATCCAGCAGAGGGCAGTGGTGCTCCACTCACAGCCGTTTACTTCTCTCTCTCTCTCTCTCTCTCTGTCACACACACACACACACACACACACACACACACACACACACACACACACACACACACACACACACACACACACACACACACACACACACACACACACACACACACACACACACACACACACACACAGCCTGTTCTAACATAATCAGCCGACTGTTAAGAAATAAACATGCATTATTGTTGTTGTTGTTGTTGTTGTTGTTCAGCAAATGGAGCAGAAAGGTTTGACCACAATCTGCTGTCTCATTGTAAATTATTCATCACATGAATTTATAAATAAATAAGAACAGCAATAATAAGTGTCTTAAAAAACATTGCAGCATTTTTGTATTTTTCATTTTGTGTCCCTTTTTAATTGTTGTAAATTTTTGTCTGATATTAACTCACCAAATATTTTCTTTATGTTGAGAAAGGAGGTGGACTTCACCACAACTGGTTCACTCACGGGACACAAAATACACTGAAATGGACGACGATAAGAGAAGGTGAATGGCACAAAAAGCAAGCACTCAAATATATAGGGTGAATTAAAAAAGGAAAATTAAGACAAGAACAATAATGCAAATGAACAAACTTACTGAGAGAGAAACCAACAATTGAAGAAAATTCTGATAATTACTTAAGAAATAAACAAAATAAAGCAAATACAGCCATACATTAGCTAAAAAAAAAAAGGATCAGAGAAATTAGTAAAAAAAAAAAAAAGATTAAGTTTTAACCTGGTTTGTTCAAATCATGTGAGCTATTTAGCACTTGGAATTTGTTTAAATTAAAAATATAGAGATATTTTAAATTGATCTCAGAAAATGTGACAAAATGGTTTAAATAGAACAAATTCAGAAATATATCAAATATATAAAAACAATAAAACAATTTAGAACATATTTCTAAATAAAGTAGAAATGCCAATCAAAAGATTTAGTTTTTAAAAGAATAGAACATTTTCACAATACAGATGAAATGCAGGGAATCAAATGTAATTTTACAGTTAGAATCAGTTGAGAGGAAATTCAATTAAAACATTAAATAAATATTTATTCTTTAAAGAATTAATATTAGCTATTTAAAAAAAAACCTCATTCTTGGGAATGAAGCTGAAATATAAAGATTTAAGTTTGGTTTTGGAAAAATAAGAATAGAAACTATAGGGAGCTCAATATTTAATATGTCGGGGGAGGAAGATGGTGGTGTGCGTGTGCGTGTGTGTGCGTGTGCGTGTGCGTGTGCGCGGTGGTGGGAGTGGGAGGAGCTTAGCAGAGCAGCGTTTCCTCCTCTCCAGATTCCCACTACTCAATGTGAGCAGGCAAAACAAGCGGCTGCTCATCTTCCTCATGAAGGCTGAAGAGGTCCAGTGAAAGAGATGCAGAATAAAAAGTCGTGGTCGGTCCTGTCCAGCAGTTCAATGTTTCATCAGTCCCACTTTGTCTCAAGCCTCAATAGTAGATAAAGCTGTTCCTCTACTGACTGAAGATCCCGACTCAAACTGCTGCCACTCTTTTAGAGAATGTCTTCCCAGTATTATCTCTGAGGAGCAAACTGGATTTATTATTGAATATATATTTTAATACCGCCGCTCTTTTCAATAGAATTTACTCCAACCACTCAGGATTGTATTTAAAAGGAGATACGTGCTTGTAGTACTGGAAAAATGTGGCTTCGCATGTAGATATACCAGTGGGTGAGAGTACTATTCACTCCTCCATAAGCCACACTTCCTCCAGCCATGTTGGCTGTCCCCAGGACTGTCCTCTCCCTCCGTCCTCTGAACGCTATGGAACCAGTGTCCTGCTCCACCAGGAACCAGTGTCCAGCTCCACCAGGAACCAGTGTCCAGCTCCACCAGGAACCAGTGTCCTGCTCCACCAGGAACCAGTGTCCAGCTCCACCAGGAACCAGTGTCCTGCTCCACCAGGAACCAGCGTCCAGCTCCACCAGGAACCAGTGTCCAGCTCCACCAGGAACCAGTGTCCAGCTCCACCAGGAACCAGTGTTTTTGTTTAACTTTTTTTTTGGTCTGTTTTGTCTAAAAGAAAGAAAGAAACTTGTACTGCATGACCATAAGTTGTCAATTGAAATATTGTCCAATAAATACATGTTTTCATAAAAGAAGTAGAATGGAGGCGGAGTTTCCAGCTCTCAGGCTCCTCCCACCAGGAAGCAGCTTCATGTTCAGTAGGGAGGCTGACTCAGTCTCTACTGTGAAGGTTTACATTTAGTGAAGCCGCTTCACCCTGCATCATTTTCCAGTCCAGCTGATGGAGGTTTACTGATGGAGGTTTAGACTGATGGAGGTTTACTGATGGAACTTTAGACTGATGAAGGTTTAGACTGATGGAGGTTTACTGGTGGAGCTTAACTGATGGAGGTTCAGACTGATGAAGGTTTAGACTGATGGAGATTTACACTGATTGAAGGAAGTTTATTTAACCGGTGTGGCTTTCCTTCTCTGCATTGTGATTTGTTTAATGACGATATCTCAGAACCAGGCCTGTCTTCTGGATCACTTTTATTCTGTTTCAATGAAAAAAACATATAATATGAGCTGGTGTGCTCTCAGCAGCAACTCTCCTCTTCCTCTTCCTCTCCGACAGTGCAGATTACAGCTCTCATATAATTATACATGTACAAAAATAACTAATGTCTTACAAAAAAAACACAATTATAAAACATAGTGATCAATGTAAATTAAGACACATAAATATCAATGCAAATGTAATACTTAGAAAAGCAATTCCAAATAATAAAATTTATGAATGACAAAATAAATGAAAGCATCCAGAAAACATATATGTTGTACCTAACACATTGTAGAACAAAACAAATAACATAACAACCAGCTATTCTCGTACCTGTTTCAATGAAAAAACATAGAATATGAGCTGGTGTGCCTCAGCAGCAACTCTCCTCTTCCTCTGTAAGCAAACACAACGCACTCATTCAAACTGATGGAGGAAGCCGACTGCTAAGCTAACATAGCGGTTAGCTGTTCACCAACCCCTGCTGTATAAGTACATGTTTAATGGAAAGAACCTGACTAAACTGAAGAAACATAATGTTCACACTGGTCACAATCACCCACAACACTCAACACAACTTTGAAGACATGAATATTAGCTTATAAACTTTTCAAAAGATGAGCGTACTCAAACTGGGACATACCTCCGACAGTGCAGATTACAGCTCTGACCGGAGTACGCCTGCACGGAGCACCTTGCCGTGACAACGCACATAAAAACCCTTACAGGGACAGGCACTACAATACACACATGAGCAGGAAACAAACTAACAAATAATTTTAGTGAAATACAACATCTTATTATTCATGACAATCTGTTACATTTAGACTGATGGAGGTTTACTGATGGAGGTTTAGACTGATAGAGGTGTAGACTGACGGAGGTTTAGACAAATGGAGGTTTAGGTCGATGGAAGTTTAGACTGATGGAGGTTTACTGATGGAGGTTTATTTTATTTTATTTTATTTTATTTTATTTTATTTTATTAAAAGAAAGACATTTTTAAATACATTACAGTCATTCCAATTTGCTTTTTCAGAGAAAATAGAAAAGCCCAACATATCCACATGAGCAAGCAGGTTTGTTGCGACTGTGGAAAGAAAAAACTCCCCCAACAGGAGAAACTTTGTAGAAACCAGAGTCAGAGGTGGAGGAATTCTGCGGACCGGTTGGGGTGAAAGGATGGAGGAGAGGAGAGGAGAGAAGAGGAGAGGAGAGGAGAGGAGAGACAGAGAAAGACTTGGTGGGGAGATACATACAATACCCTTGTTAGTGCTACATACATTTTCTTTTTCTTTTTAGTAATACATTAACCACAGTGATCTAAATATTTTCCAACTGCCATGAGATTAAGACCAGCCTGAACAACAACAGAGCAAAAGACCTAAATAATCACAACAATTATAACAAAAACAAAAACAAAAGGACATAAAATAAAAACAAAAAACAAACAACAACAAAACAAAAACAAAACCAGGAAGGAAAACAACAACAACAACAACAAAAAGCAAACAACAACTTAATTTTGATAATTAACAGAACAATCTCGTCAATGAGGAGTGGAAGTGTGTGTGTGTGTGTGTGCGTGTGTGTGTGTGTGTGTGTGTGTGTGTGTGTGTGTGTGTGTGTGTGTGTGGTGTGTGTGTGTGTGTGTGTGTGTGTGTGTGTGTGTGTGTGTGTGTGTGTGTGTGTGTGTGTGTGTGTGTGTGTGTGTGTGTGTGTGTGTGGACCATACTGATGGAGGTTTAGACTGATGGAGGTTTAGACTAATGGAGGTTTAGGCTGATGGAGGTTTACTGAAGGAAGGTTGGACTGATAGAGGTTTACTGATGGAGGTTTAGACTGACACTATTTGGGGGGGGGGGGGGGGGGGGACTTTTTCCACAGCAGACCCTTGCAAACCTCCCCCGCTTTCTGCTCAAAAGACACTTCCCCCATGCACTCAGCCAGTCACTGAGCCAGTTGAAGCTCTCAGGATT
>NC_137656.1:27447648-27708225 GCF_963422515.1 Blennius ocellaris | reverse complement strand
GAGCACAAAGGTGAATGAAATGTCGACCTCTTCTGTGTCAAGAACTCCAAAATCATTCAATCTTTACTGTTAATTCTGGTAATTGTAATTAATTTAACTATTAATTCACAATCCTGATGAACTGTTTAGTATATCTTATGAGAATGATAGAACTGAATTAGCTATAATTTCCTGTTAAGACAGGTGAAGCTCCGAGGTTCTGATACAGATCAGATTAAATTTCAATATTATTAATAACTATCTTTGATAATTACTAATCATTATCGATAGCCAACCACAACATAAAGGGTTCCTTATGAGGTAAGAAATCCCTACATGTCTCTCTCTCTCTCTCTCTCTCTCTCTCTCTCTCTCTCTCTCTCTCTCTCTCTCTCTCTCTCTCTCTGTCTCTCTCTCTCTCTCTCTCTCTCTCTCTCTCCTACAGTGCCTTGAGATGACCCATATCTGGCGCGATATAAAGTTGAATTGAATTAAATTCATATACAGTATCATCCAGATTATTCAACATCTTCCTCCCACTAACTGATGCAGTGAGTGCCTGTAGTTTCCACAAGATCTTTTTTTCTTTTTTTCTTTCTTTTTTTAAACAACATATGGAGTTCTAAAAGAAGAATACATGTTTTTGCACGTCATGTAGATGTATGTGCTTTATCAAACCATTCAGCGGAGACAGATTTCACTGGTTTGGTCCCCACTGGATCCGCTCATGCTTTCACGCACTGCCTGTTGGAGATCTTTGACTGGATTCATGTCAGCAGGTGATCAACACAGCTCGCCTGATGGAGGTGGACTGGAAGAGGAAAGTGGGCTGAGGAGCTTTAAGTGAATAAAGATCAGGTGTAAATGGAGAGATCATGTTTGGGAGTGATGTTAAATTAAACTGGTGGAAGGACCCAAACAGCATCATAGACTGTTCTCCACTCGTAGACATAAAGGACACACTCACTGCAATCCCAACTGATAATACTTTAATGACTGTTCAGTAGATATTATTTAATAGTGTCATAACAGAAGGCTTAAAAGATTTATCGGCTGTCCTCCTTTTGAACTGAATGCTGTTTTTCAAGCTTTGAATTGAGAGTTTGTGTGAATGAGTTAACTGGTGATCCTTCTGCAGCTCTACCTCTCTTCTTCCTGGTGCTTCGTCATATTCACAGTGGTGGCCTGAGATTTAAAGGTCAATATTGTAGGGATTTCTTACCTCATAAGGATCACTAGGAACCATGTATGTAGTGTTTTGGCAGTTTGGCTATCGATAATGATTCATAATTATGGAAGACAATTAATTAATTATGTTATAGAAAATTGTAT
The DNA here is from genome assembly GCF_963422515.1 of Blennius ocellaris. Taxonomy (NCBI): domain Eukaryota; kingdom Metazoa; phylum Chordata; class Actinopteri; order Blenniiformes; family Blenniidae; genus Blennius; species Blennius ocellaris. Next base: position 27,706,914 of record NC_137656.1, on the reverse strand, counting down.
CTGATCTGTATCAGAACCTCGGAGCTCCACTTGTCTTAACAGGAAATGATAGCCAATTCAGTTTTATCAGTCTCATAAGATATACTAAACAGTTAATCAGGAATTTGAATTAATAGTTAAATTAATTGCAATGACCAGAATTAACAGTAAAGCTTGAGGGATTTTGGAGTTCTTGACACAGAAGAGGTCAACATTTCATTCACCATGTGTTGGAGAACAATCAGCTCCATTCTAAATGGAGGTTATCAGAGAGCAGGAAGTCTGTCCTGGGTCTCCACCATGTGCTGGAGAACAATGGAACATGGAAGCTAGTCTTTAGCGTCTGCTTCCTGAGGCTCTCTGTTAAAGGACCATTCCTAAAATGAGTTTATGTGAATGAGACTTGTTTTGTAAAACATCAGGAGTCGTCAGATGGTGTTCAGTTACTGTGTGATGTTGTCTTTGATGTGATATGTGTAGGATTGTGAGTTAACAAGTGAAGCCCGGTTCACACGACAGGGTTATAAAATTGTTGGCAGATTTCCAAAACCGAAGAGACCACACACACGGGGATCACAAGTTTAACAGTTTTGGTCGTACCGTGTGTGGCGTGCAGCCACTCGGCAACATTAACACACCAACCGATTTCACTTGCAAACATCCCCAGATCAGATGGGAAATCTCACAAAACCTTGCGAGATCAAACGTGATTCCAGAGTCAGCAAACCTGGTGGATAAAGAGAATGCAATGGCGATCGTTTGTGGTGTGTTTTTTCCCCGAAAAAACACATTTTAAAAAGAAGAGGTGTTGGTTCGTCATGACAACTGTTTTGATCTTTGGATTCCCTGCCCGTTTCTGGTCCGGCGCCACTACGTCATCTCGCTTTCTGATTTGCTACGCCCCCTCGGGGGACATCACACACGGTGAGAACTTGGGCCAAAACAATCCAACATGTTGAATATTCACGATCTCAGATCAGAGCAGTTCCGACATCCTTCCGAGCAGACGAGAGGAGTCTAAACACACCACACACGGCAGGAATATCTGATGAGGTTACCTTATGATGATCTGAGCATCCTTAAGATTGTCGGAAGGAGAGAATTGTCCTGCCGTGTGAACAGGGGCTTTAGTAAAGCATGCAGACCCTGTGTGTGTGTGTGTGTGTGTGTGTGTGTGTGTGTGTGTGTGTGTGTGTGTGTGTGTGTGTGTGTGTGTGTGTGTGTGTGTGTGTGTGTGTGTGTGTCTGCAGCACCAAAACTGGCTTGAATGTGTTCATAATGCACTTATTCAGAAAAGCACGATCACCTTGCCGATTTTCAAGATGGGGACCGTGTACCAATGGAATTCAGTTCTGTGTGATCCTACAATCATTGGAATGGTCACACAAGCACCAAAATTGACATGAATGCTCATTGTTGTGTACTTTTTCAGAATAGCATATTAGCCTTGTCAATTTCCAAGATGGTGACCATTTCTGCTATAACATTCCATGGAATTCACCATGCGAACGCTTTTACTTGGTTATGGTGTGAAAATATTTTGGCGCTTGCCACCAGGATATACATGTGAGTTTCTGGTGGGCAGGTACTGCTCAATAGGGACAATAGCTAGGGACTTAAAAGGGGAGGCATGACAAGAACCTTGTGTAAGCCCAAGGGTGAACAATTCATTATTTCTTTTCGCTGAAAAGTTCCATGACCTGTGAACATCTTTTTTTTTGTTGTTGTTGTTTTTTACTTTCTTTTTATTTATTTTTGAACAATTGCAAAACACAAGAACAAACATATCAAAGCAAATACAACAACAACAACAACAAATAAATAAATAAATAAAACAAAAATATATTATCAAACCAAACTGCAGGGGAAAAGATTTCAAAACTCACAGGGTCACAAGTGTCTTTGTCAACATGTCTCTTCTCACTCGGTTGAATTTACATTGTCGCTGTTCTTATATATTGTCCATTTCTCCCATTTCTCCTCAAACTGGGATCTTTGTAATCTCAGCATGTGAGTCAAATTTTCCATTAACTGGATCTGATCTACAGTCTGGATCCATTGTTCCGTCGTTGGAGGATCAGCTTGGTACCACTTCCTTGTTATAGTTTTTTTACACGCCACTGTTAAAATTTTCAACAGTGTACAGACTCAACTGGAAAATTGCACAGGTACAGTATATTGACATCCAACGGTATCTTATAACCCAAAATTTTTATTATTTCTGTGTTTATTATTTTCCAATAGTCACTTATTTTTGAACACTTCCAGAATATATGGCTATGATTAACATTTACTGATCCACAGTTTCTCCAACATGGAAGAGGCTGCTTTAAATATTTACTTTTAACTCTAGGGGTAATAAAAAAACGGATCAGGTTTTTCCATGAGAACTCCCTCCATTTTTGAGAACAAGTGGTTGTTTGGTGGTTCCTCCACATATGGTGCCAGTCATTACTTGATATTTCAGTAGTCAGTTCTGTTTCCCATTTAGTTTTTATGTGTTCTGTTGAGTTCTTAGTATTCTCTAGAAGTGAATGGTAGAATTTGGATATGAGTCTCATCAACTCTCCTTTATATGTTTCGTTTATCATTTTGATCACTGTGCTCTCATCCATGGAAAGAGTCCCCCTGATTTCTTTATTGTAATATTCTCGTGCTTGTAAATATCGAAAAAAGTCACATCTGTCAAGACAAAATTCGTCCTTCATCTCTTCAAAACTCTTAAATTTCCCCTTCTTTTCTAAAACTTTCCATGTTGGGATTCCTTTTGATAGCCATTGTTTAAATCCCAGCTCCTGTTGAGCAGGTTTAAACCTGGTGTCATATGCGATCCATTTAAAAGTATTAATACCTTTTTGTAGTTTGAATTTTTTAATAACTTTGTACCATATGTCCAGTGTGAAGCTTGTTATTGGATCCATTTCATTTTTCAGCTTATTGTATTGTTCTCTATCTCCAATCAGAGTTTGTATTGGAATATTATTTATGGTTTTTTCTGTGTCTTTCCACTTTGCTGCATATATGGGATTACACCAGCAGTAAATATACCTCAGTTGAGCTGATATGTAATAATACTCTAGATTTGGGAGGGCCAATCCCCCCCTATCTTTCGGGAGTTGGAGGATTGTGTATTTAACTCTGGGCCTTTTCCCTCCCCATATAAATCTAGATATTTTCCTGTCCCATATTAAAAATTGTATTCGGGGTATCTTCACTGGCAATGATTGGAATAAATAAAGTAACCTTGGGAAGACGTTCATTCTTACAATCTCTATTTTTGAACTAAAATCTAAAGGCAATGTGTTCCATCTTTCAAGGTCTTTTTGGATTTCTATAGTGATGTCACAATAGTTTTTTCCACATAATGTATTTAAATTTTCTGTAACCATCACTCCTAAGTACTTTATTGCCTTCAGATTCCAATTAAATTTGTATCTATTCTGCATAGTCTTTGTTGGTAAATAGTTAAGTGCCAGTACTTGTGTTTTTTTGACATTTATTTTATATCCTGAGAAATTTCCATAAAGCTCCATAAGTTCCATTAGTGCAGGAATTGATTGGTTCGGTCGTTGAAGAAAACAGATAATGTCGTCTGCAAACAGTCCTATTTTATGATTTGTGTTTTTAATTTCTATTCCCTTGATTTCTTGTTTTTGTCGAATTTCCTGTGCTAAAGGTGTCACGGATCACGGACAGGACCCAAGTGCAGGACTCTGGAGGCAGGCTGGATTCAAACAAGTCTTTTATTTCATGGTTAACACTTGACTCAATCACTGGACAGGACAGACGAGACAAGGAAGACTAACAAACCAACAATGACTAAACACAGACAGGACATATATATAGGGCAGGGTGATGATTGGAAAGTGACCACAGGTGCGGTGCTGGAGCGCCCAGACCTATGGCCCGCCCACTCTTAAAGGGGACCTCAGTCCAAGTTCCTGACAGTACCCCCCCCTCCACGACCGGCTCCAGACGGCCCAGGCATCTCAGGATGCTGCCTGTGGAAGTCCCGGATCATGTCTGGGTCCAAAATGTCCCTAGCAGGCACCCAGGCACGTTCCTCAGGGCCATACCCCTCCCAATCCACCAGGTATTGAAAACCCCGTCCACGCCGGCGAGCTGCCAGGAGCCGCCTGACTGAAAAGACCTCCTCACCCTCCACAATACGGGGGGGAGGAGGGGCTCTTGAGGAGGGCACCAGGGGGCTTTCCCGGGCAGGTTTAACCTTCGACACATGAAAGGTGGGGTGGACGCGAAGCGAGCGGGGCAACCGAAGGCGGACTGCAGAGGGGCCAACCAGCTTAATTATTGGATAAGGTCCAATAAACCTTGACGCCAGCTTCTTCGCATCTGAGCGGATAGGCAGGTCCCGGGTGGAGAGCCACACACACTGACCAACATCGTAAGTTGGTGCAGGAACCCGGCGCCGGTCTGCAAGCCGCTTGCGCTCTGCAGAGCATTGCAAGAGCTTGTCTCTGGCCTTGAGCCAAGCGCGCTTGCATCGCCGCACCATCGCCAGAGCTGACGGAACACTAACCTCTGATTCCAGGGCAGGGAACAGGGGAGGTTGGTACCCATACACGCACTCAAAGGGAGACAGCCCAGTGGACGAACAGGGCAGGGAATTGTGCGCGTATTCCACCCAGACTAACTGCCTGTACCAAGCAGCTGGGCTGTCAGAGACCAGACACCGAAGTATGGACTCCAGCTCCTGGTTCACCCTCTCCGTCTGGCCGTTAGACTCTGGGTGGTACCCGGACGAAAGGCTCACCGTAGTTCCCAACAGCCTGCAAAACTCCCTCCAAAACCGAGACACAAACTGAGGCCCCCTGTCAGAGACAATGTCCCGCGGGAACCCATGAAGACGGAACACCTGCGTTAACATGACCTCTGCCAGCTCCTTGGCTGATGGGAGTTTCGCTAGGGGCACGAAGTGGGCCATTTTGGAGAACCGGTCCACTACGGTGAGGATGGTGGTAAACCCTTCAGCGTCCGGGAGGCCAGTTACAAAGTCAATTGACAGGTCTGCCCATGGTCGAGTGGGTACCGGGAGCGGCTGCAGCAGACCAGAGGGGCGAGACCGCGAGGTCTTGTTACGCGCACAGACAGGGCAAGCTCGGACATACTCCCGGACCTCCCTGTTCATTGCTGGCCACCAGAAGCGCTGTTTCACCACAAACATGGTGTGCTGAGTTCCTGGGTGGCAAGACAGAAGGTTAGTGTGAGCCCATTGAATGACACTAGATCGTACCGGGGGACAAACAAACAGGAGGTTGGGAGGACAACCTGGCGGCACCGTCACCCCCTCCAGAGCCCGTCGAACCTGCTCCTCAATCTCCCACGTCACCGCCCCACCACACAGGTCGGAGGTAAAATTGGCGTGGGGGAACGAGGAGCAGGATCCGGCTCAAAGACCCGGGAAAGGGCGTCAGGCTTCACGTTCTTAGACCCCGGCCGATATGAAACCACAAAGTCGAACCGGGTGAAGAACAGAGCCCACCGAGCTTGTCGAGAATTTAGTCTCTTGGCTGACTTGATGTATTCGAGGTTCCTATGGTCGGTCCATACCACAAACGGGTGCTCTGCGCCCTCCAGATAGTGCCTCCACTCCTCCAACGCAGCCTTGATGGCCAGAAGCTCGCGGTTGCCAATGTCATAGTTCTGCTCAGCCGGGGTTAGCCGCCTGGAAAAAAAGGCACAAGGGTGCAGCTTCCCATCCTTACTGCTGCGCTGAGAGAGCACTGCCCCAACACCGACATCTGACGCGTCCACCTCCACCACAAACTGCCGTCCCGGGTCCGCGACACCAAGCACGGGAGACGAGGTGAACCTGGCCCTGAGCTCAGAAAACGCCTGCTCACCTGAGGGACCTCAAGAAAACGGGACCTTGGGGGAAGTCAAGGTATGTAGAGGCGCCGCGACGGAGCTGAATCCCCTGATAAACCGCCGGTAGAAGTTAGCAAACCCCAAAAAACATAGCAGTTGTTTGCAGTTACCCGGGGTTGACCAATCAGTTACAGCCCTGACCTTCTCTCTGTCCATCTCCACCCTCCCCTCTGAGATGACGTGTCCGAGAAAATAAACTGTGGGAGCATGAAAAACACATTTCTCGGCTTTGACAAACAAGTTGTTGCTCAGAAGACGCTCCAAAACAAAACGAACATGACTGACATGACTGGCTAGATCCGACGAAAAAATCAAAATGTCATCAAGGTACACGAACAGAAACTTATTCAATGCGTCTCTCAGCACGTTATTGACTAGGCCTTGGAAAACTGCAGGAGCATTACATAACCCGAAAGGCATCACCAGATACTCGTAGTGGCCAGAAGGTGTGTTAAACGCTGTCTTCCACTCGTCCCCGTGCCTAATCCGGACCAGGTGGTATGCATTGCGCAAGTCCAGCTTAGTAAAGACCTTGGCGCCCTGCAGGCGTTCAAAGGCCGAAGTCATGAGGGGTAGTGGGTAGCGGTTTTTAATGGTTCTCGTTGAGGCCCCTGTAGTCAATGCACGGCCGAAGAGTCTTGTCCTTCTTTGCCACAAAGAAAAATCCCGCCCCTGCAGGGGAAGACGAGGGTCTGATTATCCCAGCCTTTAAGCCAGACTCAATGTAATCCCTCATGGCCTGATTCTCGGGTTGTGAGAGAGAGTAAATGCGACCCTTGGGAGGAGTGGTACCCGGCAATAACTCAATGGCACAGTCATAAGGACGATGTGGTGGCAGAGATGTTGCTTTCCCCTTATTGAACACCTCCTTTAGATCGTGGTAGCAGCTGGGAACTCGCTCGAGATCCGGATATACAGGAACCTCCACAGCTGCTACCTTAACTCCCGACACTGACCGACCGTGCTCGGAACAATCCCTTCCCCAACTCAAAATAACCCCGGACTCCCAGTCAATATGGGGCTTGTGCAAACATAACCAAGGAAGGCCCAGGATAACTGGGTAGGACGGACTTAAACCTAAATGAAAAGAAATCTCCTCAACATGGGAGGGACCAAACAATAACTGAACAGAAAGAGTCTTTTTATCAATGGAAAATATTTTACGTCCATCTAAAGCAAAAGCCTTCAAGGGCACTGATAACAGTTCAGTGGGGATATTATGTCTCTCAGCCCACTTAAGGTCCATAAAGTTCTCATCTGCACCAGAGTCAATGAAAACATCAATGTCCAACGTGTTGTCGGCATACGTCAGTTGAGCCGGCGTGAGTCTTCTTAAAGGCGCAGTGGAGGAGTTCTTAAGACTCACCGGGGCCCTCCTTAACCCCGGTGCGCCTGTCCCTTTAAGAGGACACGCTGCAGCTCTGTGCCCGTGCTGACCACAGTACAAACACAGGCCGCTGGTCAGGCGCCGATGCCGCTCCTGCGTGGAGATGCTGGTGCGGCCAAGCTGCATCGGCTCCTCCGGAAGCTGTGCAGCACTCGGGACTCGCTCCTGCTGGGGGGCGGGACGGAGAGGGGCGTGCTCCTCCCGCGCGCTCCTGGATTCTCCTCCCTGCGGGTCAGTCTGCCTCAGGCGATCACGGACCGTCAGACGATTCTCCATCTTGACCGCCAGGGCAACGAGGGAGTCCAAGTCGTCGGGGAGATCCCTCAGGAAGAGCTGGTCGCGAACCGGGCTGGCCAGCCCGTAGAGGAAGGTGTCCCGCAGTGACGCATCGTTCCAGGCGCAGTCTGCGGAGAGAGTACGGAACTCAATCGCGTAATCGATCACCGACCTCCTTCCTTGACGCAGCGCTGCCAGTGCTCGAGCCGCCTCCTGTCCGCCGGGACGCCGATCGAAGATCTTCGACAGCGCGGCTGCGAACTCGTCCACCGAGTCACACAGCCGGGATTGGCGGTTCCATTCAGCGGTGGCCCAAGCCTCCGCTCTGCCGGACAGGTGGGAGATGATGTACGCGACCCTCGACCTCTCTGTTGGGAACGCCCCCGGCTGCATCTCGAAGTGGAGACCACACTGGACCAGGAAGGGTCGCGAATCCTCGGAGTCCCCCGAGAAGCGCGCTGGACTTGAGAGCGGTGACGACAGCATCACGGCGGGGGCAGCAGTAGCTGGCGGCACTGCGGCGGCAGCGGCAGCCCGAACCTCTGGGACCGAGAGGCGAGTGATGAGCTGCTGGAGGTGACCGGTGAGTTGGTTCAGGTGACTCTCCACTGACGTGTGTCGATGAGAAAGGTCGTGGAGACCCGCCGCTAAACCAGACAACTGCTCGTCGTGTTGAGTGAGCCGGTCTCCCTGCTGGCCAACTGCTCCTAGCAGCTGGTGACCAGAGTCCGCTGGGTCCATGATGGTTGGTTTGTTCTGTCACGGATCACGGACAGGACTCAAGTGCAGGACTCTGGAGGCAGGCTGGATTCAAACAAGTCTTTTATTTCATGGTTGACAGCACTTGACTCAATCACTGGACAGGACAGACGAGACAAGGAAGACTAACAAACCAACAAAGACTAAACACAGACAGGACATGTATATAGGGCAGGGTGATGATTGGAAAGTGACCACAGGTGCGGTGCTGGAGCGCCCAGACCTATGGCCCGCCCACTCTTAAAGGGGACCTCAGTCCAAGTTCCTGACAAAAGGTTCTATATATAGGGCAAACAATGTGGGGGACAAACAACAGCCTTGTCTAGTTGATCTCTCTAACAGGAATTTATCTGACAGATTACCATTTATTTTGATTCTTGCACTAGGATTTTGATACAATGTCTTTACACAATCCACTGACTTTGGATTAAAACCAAACCGTTTTAAAACTTGATATAAAAACTTCCAGTTAACACGGTCAAACGCTTTCTCTGCATCGACACTAATTAATACTGTACTCATTTTTCTTCTATAACATGTAGAGTTCTCCTAATATTATCCTGCGTCTGTCGCCTCTTTATAAACCCGGTTTGATCCTCGTCAACTAGATCGGCTATCAAATTATTAAGTCTCTTTGAAATAATAGATGTGTATAGTTTATAATCTATATTCAATATTGATATAGGACGGTAATTTTCACACAAGCTCCCATCTATTAAAGGCAAGTCCAGCTCTTTTAGGAAAGTTTCTGTTTCTTCTTCATTATCTAAGGTGGGTTGAGTGTATTGCTCTTTATAATATTTTTGGAATACTCTTTCTATTTCCTCTGGTTTGTGTAGAATCTCTTTTGTTTGTGGGTCCCTCATCTTAAATATTGTTTGTTCCATTTGCTGTTTTCGTATTCTTCTTGCCAGACATTTTGTTGCCCTCGGTCCTATTTCGTAGTATTTTTGTTTAAAAAAATTTTTTTTTCTTCTCAATCTCTTCCAATAGTAGTTAATTTATTCGTTTCCGTATATTTATTATATCCACTAATATATTTGGGTCATTTGTAGCCAGATGTTTCCTCTCCAGTTCTATCAGATAATCAATTTGTGTTTTATATTCCTTTGTTTTCCTTTTTTTTATTGCTGAAGTGTAAGCTATCAATTTACCTCTCAAAACTGTTTTCATTGCATCCCATAGAATAGCTGGGTTCACTTCTCCATTCTCGTTTTCTTCTAGATAGTTCTGTATTTCGTGTTTTATCCAATCAGTTGTTTCTATATTGTTTAATATTCCTACATTTAGTCTCCACACTGTATTCCTTTTATTGTTTCCTATCTGTATTGTCAAATGTAAAGAGTTATGGTCCGATACGTCCGCTGTGCCAATTCTGCACTCCCTTATTTTGTGTATATCGTGTATGTTAACAAAGAAATAGTCAATCCTTGATTATATTTTGTGGCGTGTTGAGTAGAATGTGAATTCCTTTTCTTTTGGGTGTAGGTATCTCCAAATATCTATCATTCCCATTTCTTTTAGAACAACTTTGGTAAATCTTGATAGATGTGTGTTACTCCTCTTTTGGCTCCTTGTATCCAATTTTTGTTTAAGAATTATATTCAAATCTCCACCACAAATTAAGGTTCCTTCTGTTTCTATTGCTATTCTATTTAAAATAGTTTGCATAAAATCTGTTTTGCTATTGGGGGGTGAGTCTATGTTGACCAGTGTAACAATCTGGTCTTCAAGTTTTCCTTTAATTCACACATATCGACCTTTATTATCTCTTATCTCGCTCATCAGTTCAAATTTAACAGTATTCGATATCAGTATAATAACACCTCTTATTTTTTTATTGGCATAGGAACTATAATAAGCATTTTTATAACCAAATTTCTTTAGCTTTTCATGTTCACTTCTGTCCAGATGGGTTTCTTGTAGGAATACTACATGGGCTTTTTCTTTCTTTATTCTTCTCATGACCTTTTCCCTTTTAACTGGTGTGTTTAGACCGTTCACATTCAGCGACATTAATGTGACATTATTGTATGCCATATTCAACTGAAAAACATTTCCCCTGATATAAAACAACTAATAATAACAAATAACTAACAATAACTAACTAACAAATAATAACAATGAACTTAGAACTTGCTTCCAAAGGGGGAGAGTAAACCTTTCCCTCCCATGGTCCCTGTTGGTGGGTGAAGAGTAAAACCCCACACGGGGTGGGGGCCCTTCCCTAGACTTGTAGGTACAATAAGCTACACTAAGTCTGGATATGTCCAACATTAAAGAACGTGCTCTCATAGCCGGAGCTAAACATTTTAAACCACAAACATTATTTTTATCAGTATTTTTCTCCGTGATTATTTTAGATTTGTGGTCTTTATAACTCACTCATTGATCATAGAAGGTGTGTCGAGTCTGTTGCGCCTTCAGCAGGAGTCAGTTAACCAGCTGGTAGTCCTGTAGTATTTCCCTCGCTCTCAGCGCGGTGCTCTGGCTGGAACGCTGCCGCCCCTCCATCCCGGGGTCGTCCTCACATCAGTGCCGGTGGACTCGCTTCGGACGTCGACGTCGTATCCGCGTTCCTTCATGTCCACCGCTGCCTCTCTGGCTGACTCGTACGTACGAACTCCGCTGCTCCAGTGGATCCTCATCTTTGTTAGCGGTGTTTGGAAGCGGATGCCGTTTTCCTTTAACTTCTTTTTGATGTCGATGTATGATTTTCTCTTCAGGACAGTTTCAGTGGGGTAATCATGGTCAAACCACATACGTTTTTCACTGACTGTCACCTTCTTTTGCCAGGCTTTTTTAATAATAATTTCCTTTGTTTCATATTGTAAGAAGTTTATAACTACGGATCTCGGAGCATTACTTGGAGGAGGTTTCCTGCCGAGGGCTCGGTGAGCTCTTTGTACCTGTAGGGGCGTCCCCTCCGGCAGCTGGAGCTCAGTTGTTAACAGGTGGATGGTGTATTTAGTCATGTCACTGCCTTCAACATCCTCAGGCAGGTTGAAGATTCTCATGTTATTTCTACGTGACCTTGTTTCTAGGTCAGTGACTTTCTCTCCCAACCTGCGGGAGAGCTTCTCCAGCTCCGTCAGCTTGTCCCCAGCCTCAGCGCTCCACTCCTCCAGCTCCGTCAGCTCGTCCCCAGCTTCAGCGCTCCACTCCTCCAGCTCCGTCAGCTTGTCCCCAGCCTCAGCGCTCCACTCCTCCAGCTCCGTCAGCTTGTCCCCAGCCTCAGCGCTCCACTCCTCCAGCTCCGTTAGCTTGTCCCCAGCCTCAGCGCTCCACTCCTCCAGCTCCGTCAGCTTGTCCCCAGCCTCAGCGCTCCACTCCTCCAGCTCCGTTAGCTTGTCCCCAGCCTCAGCGCTCCACTCCTCCAGCTCCGTTAGCTTGTCCCCAGCCTCAGCGCTCCACTCCTCCAGCTCCGTCAGCTTGTCCCCAGCCTCAGCGCTCCACTCCTCCAGCTCCGTTAGCTCGTCCCCAGCTTCAGCGCTCCACTCCTCCAGCTCCGTTAGCTTGTCTCCAGCCTCAGCGCTCCACTCCTCCAGCTCCGTTAGCTTGTCCCCAGCCTCAGCGCTCCACTCCTCCAGCTCCGTTAGCTCGTCCCCAGCTTCAGCGCTCCACTCCTCCAGCTCCGTTAGCTTGTCTCCAGCCTCAGCGCTCCACTCCTCCAGCTCCGTTAGCTCGTCCCCAGCCTCAGCGCTCCACTCCTCCAGCTCCGTTAGCTCGTCCCCAGCCTCAGCGCTCCACTCCTCCAGCTCCGAGATCCGTGTCTGGGCCTCTGATAGGCTCGTCTTTTGTGACTGCATCTCCGTTTTACTTTCATCCAGTTTTTTGTCCATCTCTTGTCTAAAAGCAGCCATCTCTTGCTTCAGCTCTTGCTTGAACGTGTTGAAGTTCTCCTGAAAGTCATTTTTGAGGCTTTGTATGTCGCTGCGTATGTTAGCCAGCCCTGCTAGCAGCGCTTCCTCGCCGTGTGAGGCCGCAGGTGTGGTTTTCTCCGGACCGTCATTATCGTTTTCTTCCATCGTGTCCGGCCTGATAGCTGATTCTTTCCCCTTCTGTTTGTGTTTGCCACCTTTCATGGCAAAGTTGTGTCGTCCAAATGTTGAGTTATAAAGGTAATATATCGAGTTCAGATCCCCGACTGAGAGAGCTCTTAATTATGCGTCTGGTAACCGGAAGTCGCCCATGACCCGTGAATTTCATCAAATTCTATTTTCACAATTGAAAGAAGTCTTGTTTGAAAGAAAAGAAAAATCTGCATATTTTTGTTGCTGGTCCATGTTTGTTTGTTTGTTTGTTGTATTCGTTTGCTATTTTTTTTAACCTCTTTTGTTTTGCCTTGTTGGACAGGACATTCACTTAGAGTGAATTTCTTTCAGTTATGACACGAAGCAAATGCCCCACTACTTCCCCGGGGGTCCCCTCAGCCTGGAGGAAAGCTCTGGAGCTCTGAGGGCATCACTTACATGTGGCAGAACCCCATCTCAGCAGCCTTTATGCAGACATACTCATGCATTTCCTGAACTAGCAGACGACACAGTTACTAATGGACCTCTGTCAGGTGACGGCTTTTTCAAAGACCAAGGAGATAGTTGCTATGGCAACTGGCATAAATTAAACCCCCTAAATGAGCAGGAGGGTGTCTATGTCCTTTATGCTTTACCTACTTTGCTTCTAAAAGGTATGAAATTTATGTGGGTCTCACGGAGAGAATAACTTTTCAAGCGGCGCTTGACATTTCAGGCTCAGGTGGTGTGTAAAGATGCCAGTGTGACGAATGGAGATGACAGCCAGCGGAGACCTTGAGGAAGGCCTCAAACACGGCGCAGCACTCTCAGCCATTTCTCATCTCAGCAAACACTGTGAGAGCTCAAGAGCCCTTAAAAAGATCCACCCCAGATAAAATAGGAAGTTTGGAGAAGAGTGGAAACAGCTCTCATTATTAGTCCATGCTCCCTGCCAAAGGGCAAACAGTGTTTTGTGTGTGAGAGAGGGAGAGAACATTGTTTGTACTGAAGCTGTCAGACGGCTTGGTGTGAACGTGTGAATGTGCTGGTGGCAGCAAAAGGTAGAAGGGAAATTTGACCAGAAATGTACATCTGATTATTTCACCAACAGGAAATCTTCAGACAAAGCCAGCTGCTATAACAGAAATAGCTTAAAGTTAACAATTGTCCCTGCAAAATTAAACACAGCTAATGAAATACATCATCATAAATCTCCGCATTTCACTCTCATTTATTGTTTGTCAGTCCGTCCTTCCATCCATCCTGTGCAGGGTTGTGGAGCACTGGAGCCAATCGAGGGCAGGACGCACCTGGACAGGTCGCCTGTCTATCACAGTTGTTTGCAAGTCTTGATATCAGCTCCTCTTACGTCAATCCTGGTACCATCAAATCAAATTGAAAAACAAAATTACAACAAAGACTGCAGCGTACAATGATTTGTGGGGTACTTGACATGTAGCAATATATGACAATACTGTTCATTGCAAGAAAAGCAGAGAGCACCCTGGTGAAAAACAAGCCTCAATGTTTCTGTTTCATACACACATTCATCTGTAATCTGTACTCATTACATCCGTTTTCCTGTCCGACTCCTGGAAACCTACAGATCCGTACTAAACTTTGAGGTGTCATCAGAAGTGAAGGGGAGGCAGTGATGAGGTGTGAAGTGAATAGCAGAATAGTCTCAACCAACAACTTGTTAAATCTCAAGGTATTAATGGCATCATAAACCACCTGGAAGGTTTGGGAAGAACTTCTTCTCAGTATTTGGCAAGTTACCCATTCTGAGCAGTGGCCTCCAATGGACTGGCGGCTAAATGCCCATTCCAATGCAATGGACGCTTGATAGTATGAAGGTAATCACATTTCTAGCATTTGGGGGGTTGGGGGTGCAAGGGACTGATGGACGACCTAAGAGAGTGTTGGTCTGTTCTTGGTGGGTTGGAACGGAGCCACCACCACTGCCTCCCTCCCTCCCCCTCTTCATTTATGTCATATTTTTGTAAAGGGGAAATTTAATGGGAGCCAAAAGTTTTAACGAAATGATTGAGTAGTAATAAAATCTTTGTGGGAAGCAGTTTCACCTGTTCAGTCCAGTTCATTCACGGCTTTGTAGTGAGCGCATGGTTCAGAAGTAGACACAACTTTGTAAACACTAGCGAGGTTTCTGACAGGTTTGTTCACAAGTGTAATCATAAGAATCAGATGTGGATTATTTGTTAATAAAAATGCATTGATATTATATAGTGCTTTTCTAGACACTCAAAGACGCTTTACATTGCATTATTCATTCCCTCCATACTGGATGGTGGTGAACTACGTCACTGCTGCTCTGGCACAGACTGATGGAGGAGAGGCTGCTAATCTGAACACCACCAACCACTCACTCTCTCATTACATTCACCCTCTGACCACCACCAACCACTCACTCTCTCACTACATTCACCCTCTGACCACCACCAACCACTCACTCTCTCACTACATTCACCCTCTGACCACCACCAACCACTCACTCTCTCACTACATTCACCCTCTGACCACCACCAACCACTCACTCTCTCACTACATTCACCCTCTGACCACCACCAACCACTCACTCTCTCATTACATTCACCCTCTGACCACCACCAACCACTCACTCTCTCACTACATTCACCCTCTGACCACCACCAACCACTCACTCTCTCACTACATTCACCCTCTGACCACCACCAACCACTCACTCTCTCACTACATTCACCCTCTGACCACCACCAACCACTCACTCTCTCACTACATTCACCCTCTGACCACCATCAACCACTCACTCTCTCACTACATTCACCCTCTGACCTCCACCAACCACTCACTCTCTCACTACATTCACCCTCTGACCACCACCAACCACTCACTCCCTCACTACATTCACCCTCTGACCACCACCAACCACTCACTCCCTCACTACATTCACCCTCTGACCTCCACCAACCACTCACTCTCTCACTACATTCACCCTCTGACCACCACCAACCACTCACTCCCTCACTACATTCACCCTCTGACCACCACCAACCACTCACTCTCTCACTACATTCACCCTCTGACCACCATCAACCACTCACTCTCTCACTACATTCACCCTCTGACCACCACCAACCACTCACTCTCTCATTACATTCACCCTCTGACCACCACCAACCACTCACCCTCTCACTACATTCACCCTCTGACCACCACCAACCACTCACTCTCTCACTACATTCACCCTCTGACCACCATCAACCACTCACTCTCTCACTACATTCACCCTCTGACCACCACCAACCACTCACTCCCTCACTACATTCACCCTCTGACCACCACCAACCACTCACTCCCTCACTACATTCACCCTCTGACCACCACCAACCACTCACTCTCTCACTACATTCACCCTCTGACCACCATCAACCACTCACTCTCTCACTACATTCACCCTCTGACCACCACCAACCACTCACTCCCTCACTACATTCACCCTCTGACCACCATCAACCACTCACTCTCTCACTACATTCACCCTCTGACCACCACCAACCACTCTCTCTCTCTCTCACTACATTCACCCTCTGACCACCACCAACCACTCACTCTCTCATTACATTCACCCTCTGACCACCACCAACCGCTCACTCTCTCACTACATTCACCCTCTGACCACCATCAACCACTCACTCTCTCACTACATTCACCCTCTGACCACCATCAACCACTCACTCTCTCACTACATTCACCCTCTGACCACCACCAACCACTCACTCTCTCACTATATTCACCCTCTGACCACCATCAACCACTCACTCTCTCACTACATTCACCCTCTGACCACCACCAACCACTCACTCTCTCACTACATCCACCCTCTGACCACCATCAACCACTCACTCTCTCACTACATTCACCCTCTGACCACTATTCTCTCACTACATCCACCGTCTGACCACCACCAACCACTCACTCTCTCACTATATTCACCATCTGACCACTACCAACCTCTCACTCTCTCACTACATTCACCCTCTGACCACCACCAACCCCTCACCCTCTCACTATATTCACCATCTGACCACCACCAACCTCTCACTCTCTCACTACATTCACCCTCTGACCACCATCAACCACTCACTCTCTCACTACATTCACCCTCTGACCACCACCAACCACTCACTCTCTCACTACATTCACCCTCTGACCACCACCAACCACTCACTCTCTCACTATGTTCACCCTCTGACCACCATCAACCACTCACTCTCTCACTACATTCACCCTCTGACCACCACCAACCACTCACTCTCTCACTACATCCACCCTCTGACCACCACCAACCACTCACTCTCTCACTATATTCACCATCTGACCACTACCAACCTCTCACTCTCTCACTACATTCACCCTCTGACCACCACCAACCCCTCACCCTCTCACTATATTCACCATCTGACCACCACCAACCTCTCACTCTCTCACTATATTCACCCTCTGACCACCACCAACCTCTCACTCTCTCACTACATTCACCCTCTGACCACCACCAACCACTCACTCTCTCACTACATTCACCCTCTGACCACCACCAACCACTCACTCTCTCATTACATTCACCCTCTGACCACCACCAACCACTCACTCTCTCACTATATTCACCCTCTGACCACCATCAACCACTCACTCTCTCACTACATTCACCCTCTGACCACCACCAACCACTCACTCTCTCACTACATCCACCCTCTGACCACCATCAACCACTCACTCTCTCACTACATTCACCCTCTGACCACTATTCTCTCACTACATCCACCGTCTGACCACCACCAACCACTCACTCTCTCACTATATTCACCATCTGACCACTACCAACCTCTCACTCTCTCACTACATTCACCCTCTGACCACCACCAACCCCTCACCCTCTCACTATATTCACCATCTGACCACCACCAACCTCTCACTCTCTCACTACATTCACCCTCTGACCACCATCAACCACTCACTCTCTCACTACATTCACCCTCTGACCACCACCAACCACTCACTCTCTCACTACATTCACCCTCTGACCACCACCAACCACTCACTCTCTCACTATGTTCACCCTCTGACCACCATCAACCACTCACTCTCTCACTACATTCACCCTCTGACCACCACCAACCACTCACTCTCTCACTACATCCACCCTCTGACCACCATCAACCACTCACTCTCTCACTACATCCACCCTCTGACCACCACCAACCACTCACTCTCTCACTATATTCACCATCTGACCACTACCAACCTCTCACTCTCTCACTACATTCACCCTCTGACCACCACCAACCCCTCACCCTCTCACTATATTCACCATCTGACCACCACCAACCTCTCACTCTCTCACTATATTCACCCTCTGACCACCACCAACCTCTCACTCTCTCACTACATTCACCCTCTGACCACCACCAACCACTCACTCTCTCACTACATTCACCCTCTGACCACCACCAACCCCTCACCCTCTCACTACATTCACCCTCTGACCACCACCAACCTCTCACTCTCTCACTGCATTCACCCTCTGACCACCACCAACCACTCACTCTCTCACTACATTCACCCTCTGACCACCACCAACCCCTCACCCTCTCACTATATTCACCCTCTGACCACCACCAACCCCTCACCCTCTCACTACATTCACCCTCTGGCCACCACCAACCACTCACTCTCTCACTACATTCACCCTCTGACCACCACCAACCTCTCACTCTCTCACTGCATTCACCCTCTGACCACCATCAACCACTCACTCTTACGACATTCACCCTCTGACCACCACCAACCACTCACTCTCTCACTACATTCACCCTCTGACCACCATCAACCACTCACTCTTACGACATTCACCCTCTGACCACCACCAACCACTCACTCTCTCACTACATTCACCCTCTGACCACCACCAACCCCTCACCCTCTCACTATATTCACCCTCTGACCACCACCAACCCCTCACCCTCTCACTACATTCACCCTCTGGCCACCACCAACCACTCACTCTCTCACTACATTCACCCTCTGACCACCACCAACCACTCACTCTCTCACTACATTCACCCTCTGACCACCACCAACCACTCACTCTCTCACTACATTCACCCTCTGACCACCACCAACCACTCACTCTCTCACTATATTCACCCTCTGACCACCATCAACCACTCACTCTCTCACTACATTCACCCTCTGACCACCACCAACCACTCACTCTCTCACTACATCCACCCTCTGACCACCATCAACCACTCACTCTCTCACTACATTCACCCTCTGACCACTATTCTCTCACTACATCCACCCTCTGACCACCACCAACCACTCACTCTCTCACTACATTCACCCTCTGACCACCACCAACCACTCACTCTCTCACTACATTCACCCTCTGACCACCACCAACCACTCACTCTCTCACTATATTCACCCTCTGACCACCATCAACCACTCACTCTCTCACTACATTCACCCTCTGACCACCACCAACCACTCACTCTCTCACTACATCCACCCTCTGACCACCACCAACCACTCACTCTCTCACTACATTCACCCTCTGACCACCACCAACCACTCACTCTCTCACTATATTCACCCTCTGACCACCATCAACCACTCACTCTCTCACTACATTCACCCTCTGACCACCACCAACCACTCACTCTCTCACTACATCCACCCTCTGACCACCATCAACCACTCACTCTCTCACTACATTCACCCTCTGACCACTATTCTCTCACTACATCCACCCTCTGACCACCACCAACCACTCACTCTCTCACTACATTCACCCTCTGACCACCACCAACCACTCACTCTCTCACTACATTCACCCTCTGACCACCACCAACCACTCACTCTCTCACTATATTCACCCTCTGACCACCATCAACCACTCACTCTCTCACTACATTCACCCTCTGACCACCACCAACCACTCACTCTCTCACTACATCCACCCTCTGACCACCATCAACCACTCACTCTCTCACTACATTCACCCTCTGACCACTATTCTCTCACTACATCCACCGTCTGACCACCACCAACCCCTCACCCTCTCACTATATTCACCATCTGACCACCACCAACCTCTCACTCTCTCACTATATTCACCCTCAGACCACCACCAACCACTCACTCTCTCACTATATTCACCCTCTGACCACCATCAACCACTCACTCTCTCACTACATTCACCCTCTGACCACCACCAACCACTCACTCTCTCACTACATCCACCCTCTGACCACCATCAACCACTCACTCTCTCACTACATTCACCCTCTGACCACTATTCTCTCACTACATCCACCCTCTGACCACCACCAACCACTCACTCTCTCACTACATTCACCCTCTGACCACCACCAACCACTCACTCTCTCACTACATTCACCCTCTGACCACCACCAACCACTCACTCTCTCACTATATTCACCCTCTGACCACCATCAACCACTCACTCTCTCACTACATTCACCCTCTGACCACCACCAACCACTCACTCTCTCACTACATCCACCCTCTGACCACCATCAACCACTCACTCTCTCACTACATTCACCCTCTGACCACCACCAACCACTCACTCTCTCACTACATCCACCCTCTGACCACCATCAACCACTCACTCTCTCACTATATTCACCCTCTGACCACCATCAACCACTCACTCTCTCACTACATTCACCCTCTGACCACCACCAACCACTCACTCTCTCACTACATCCACCCTCTGACCACCATCAACCACTCACTCTCTCACTACATTCACCCTCTGACCACTATTCTCTCACTACATCCACCGTCTGACCACCACCAACCCCTCACCCTCTCACTATATTCACCATCTGACCACCACCAACCTCTCACTCTCTCACTATATTCACCCTCAGACCACCACCAACCACTCACTCTCTCACTATATTCACCCTCTGACCACCATCAACCACTCACTCTCTCACTACATTCACCCTCTGACCACCACCAACCACTCACTCTCTCACTACATCCACCCTCTGACCACCATCAACCACTCACTCTCTCACTACATTCACCCTCTGACCACTATTCTCTCACTACATCCACCCTCTGACCACCACCAACCACTCACTCTCTCACTACATTCACCCTCTGACCACCACCAACCACTCACTCTCTCACTACATTCACCCTCTGACCACCACCAACCACTCACTCTCTCACTATATTCACCCTCTGACCACCATCAACCACTCACTCTCTCACTACATTCACCCTCTGACCACCACCAACCACTCACTCTCTCACTACATCCACCCTCTGACCACCATCAACCACTCACTCTCTCACTACATTCACCCTCTGACCACCACCAACCACTCACTCTCTCACTACATCCACCCTCTGACCACCATCAACCACTCACTCTCTCACTATATTCACCCTCTGACCACCATCAACCACTCACTCTCTCACTACATTCACCCTCTGACCACCACCAACCACTCACTCTCTCACTACATCCACCCTCTGACCACCATCAACCACTCACTCTCTCACTACATTCACCCTCTGACCACTATTCTCTCACTACATCCACCGTCTGACCACCACCAACCCCTCACCCTCTCACTATATTCACCATCTGACCACCACCAACCTCTCACTCTCTCACTATATTCACCCTCTGACCACCACCAACCACTCACTCTCTCACTATATTCACCCTCTGACCACCACCAACCACTCACTCTCACATTACATTCACCCTCTGACCACCATCAACCACTCACTCTCTCACTACATTCACCCTCTGACCACCACCAACCACTCACTCTCTCACTACATCCACCCTCTGACCACCATCAACCACTCACTCTCTCACTACATTCACCCTCTGACCACTATTCTCTCACTACATCCACCCTCTGACCACCACCAACCACTCACTCTCTCACTACATTCACCCTCTGACCACCACCAACCACTCACTCTCTCACTACATTCACCCTCTGACCACCACCAACCACTCACTCTCTCACTATATTCACCCTCTGACCACCATCAACCACTCACTCTCTCACTACATTCACCCTCTGACCACCACCAACCACTCACTCTCTCACTACATCCACCCTCTGACCACCATCAACCACTCACTCTCTCACTACATTCACCCTCTGACCACTATTCTCTCACTACCTCCACCGTCTGACCACCACCAACCCCTCACCCTCTCACTATATTCACCATCTGACCACCACCAACCTCTCACTCTCTCACTATATTCACCCTCAGACCACCACCAACCACTCACTCTCTCACTATATTCACCCTCTGACCACCATCAACCACTCACTCTCTCACTACATTCACCCTCTGACCACCACCAACCACTCACTCTCTCACTACATCCACCCTCTGACCACCATCAACCACTCACTCTCTCACTACATTCACCCTCTGACCACTATTCTCTCACTACATCCACCCTCTGACCACCACCAACCACTCACTCTCTCACTACATTCACCCTCTGACCACCACCAACCAGTCACTCTCTCACTACATTCACCCTCTGACCACCACCAACCACTCACTCTCTCACTATATTCACCCTCTGACCACCATCAACCACTTACTCTCTCACTACATTCACCCTCTGACCACCACCAACCACTCACTCTCTCACTACATCCACCCTCTGACCACCATCAACCACTCACTCTCTCACTACATTCACCCTCTGACCACCACCAACCACTCACTCTCTCACTACATCCACCCTCTGACCACCATCAACCACTCACTCTCTCACTATATTCACCCTCTGACCACCATCAACCACTCACTCTCTCACTACATTCACCCTCTGACCACCACCAACCACTCACTCTCTCACTACATCCACCCTCTGACCACCATCAACCACTCACTCTCTCACTACATTCACCCTCTGACCACTATTCTCTCACTACATCCACCGTCTGACCACCACCAACCCCTCACCCTCTCACTATATTCACCATCTGACCACCACCAACCTCTCACTCTCTCACTATATTCACCCTCAGACCACCACCAACCACTCACTCTCTCACTATATTCACCCTCTGACCACCATCAACCACTCACTCTCTCACTACATTCACCCTCTGACCACCACCAACCACTCACTCTCTCACTACATCCACCCTCTGACCACCATCAACCACTCACTCTCTCACTACATTCACCCTCTGACCACTATTCTCTCACTACATCCACCCTCTGACCACCACCAACCACTCACTCTCTCACTACATTCACCCTCTGACCACCACCAACCACTCACTCTCTCACTACATTCACCCTCTGACCACCACCAACCACTCACTCTCTCACTATATTCACCCTCTGACCACCATCAACCACTCACTCTCTCACTACATTCACCCTCTGACCACCACCAACCACTCACTCTCTCACTACATCCACCCTCTGACCACCATCAACCACTCACTCTCTCACTACATTCACCCTCTGACCACCACCAACCACTCACTCTCTCACTACATCCACCCTCTGACCACCATCAACCACTCACTCTCTCACTATATTCACCCTCTGACCACCATCAACCACTCACTCTCTCACTACATTCACCCTCTGACCACCACCAACCACTCACTCTCTCACTACATCCACCCTCTGACCACCATCAACCACTCACTCTCTCACTACATTCACCCTCTGACCACTATTCTCTCACTACATCCACCGTCTGACCACCACCAACCCCTCACCCTCTCACTATATTCACCATCTGACCACCACCAACCTCTCACTCTCTCACTATATTCACCCTCAGACCACCACCAACCACTCACTCTCTCACTATATTCACCCTCTGACCACCATCAACCACTCACTCTCTCACTACATTCACCCTCTGACCACCACCAACCACTCACTCTCTCACTACATCCACCCTCTGACCACCATCAACCACTCACTCTCTCACTACATTCACCCTCTGACCACTATTCTCTCACTACATCCACCCTCTGACCACCACCAACCACTCACTCTCTCACTACATTCACCCTCTGACCACCACCAACCACTCACTCTCTCACTACATTCACCCTCTGACCACCACCAACCACTCACTCTCTCACTACATCCACCCTCTGACCACCATCAACCACTCACTCTCTCACTACATTCACCCTCTGACCACTATTCTCTCACTACATCCACCCTCTGACCACCACCAACCACTCACTCTCTCACTACATTCACCCTCTGACCACCACCAACCACTCACTCTCTCACTACATTCACCCTCTGACCACCACCAACCACTCACTCTCTCACTATATTCACCCTCTGACCACCATCAACCACTCACTCTCTCACTACATTCACCCTCTGACCACCACCAACCACTCACTCTCTCACTACATCCACCCTCTGACCACCATCAACCACTCACTCTCTCACTACATTCACCCTCTGACCACCACCAACCACTCACTCTCTCACTACATCCACCCTCTGACCACCATCAACCACTCACTCTCTCACTATATTCACCCTCTGACCACCATCAACCACTCACTCTCTCACTACATTCACCCTCTGACCACCACCAACCACTCACTCTCTCACTACATCCACCCTCTGACCACCATCAACCACTCACTCTCTCACTACATTCACCCTCTGACCACCACCAACCACTCACTCTCTCACTACATTCACCCTCTGACCACCACCAACCACTCACTCTCTCACTACATTCACCCTCTGACCACCACCAACCACTCACTCTCTCACTACATTCACCCTCTGACCACCACCAACCTCTCACTCTCTCACTACATTCACTCAGGCTTGTGTTGCATCACCGTCTCCCATCCAGATAAAGTCGAACCAGTGAGCCAGTGACCCGGTAAGAGCGACACCCTGTACTGTGTGACACATCGCTGTGCACAGACACACATTTAACCGTTAACACACCTTAATGAGGACAACGGACAGGTTTTCTTGGAACATTTCAAGCTGAATAGACACTAAAACGGCCAAAACACTACACGTTTCAAGGGGACACCTGTCTTCAGGGGACACTTGCCCTTGGATTTTAGGGTGTCCCTACATCACAGGTTTCACTGTACTGACCAGGTCTTACCATACTTAGCTTCCCTGAGCGGATCAGGTATTTCCACAGTGGTTTGTTAAACAACAGGTCAGAAAAAATAGATTTAGACAGCAAATCCAATCTAGGCATCAAAACCTGCAGTGTAAATAGGACCTAAAAGATGTCACACGAGCAGCCAAATAAATAGAAGAATGTGATTTATGGTCTCGAAAAAGCGGTAATATGATGTCACACCTGTATGCAAACTGTTTTTATGCATATTTAATATTGCAGAGTCAAACTTACACAAACATACACATAGAAGTCCACTTCCTTGTTGTTTTACAAAAATGTCATAGATTAGGAGATACTGGACAGTTATTTTACACAAAAATTCTCATCGTTGAGCAGAAATGTTTTAATTAGTAATCCCTCCTGTGGACGAGTGTGTGTGTGTGTGTGTGTGTGTGTGCGTGGTTGTAGTTGTTGTGGTTGTGTGTGTGTGTGTTGTATTTTGTACTTGTACAATGAGACCCATGGTGACTCCTCCACCAGGTCTGCTTGAAGAATGTCTTGCTTCAGCCTCTGCTGGTTTTGTGGAGCAGCTCTGACGAGTCCAGCCAGTGAATTAGCTTGCCCCTGCTCGCGGTGGCGTCTGCCCCAGAGGAGAAGAAAGCCGCCCTCCGTCTTTCACATGGCTGTGTTGCTGTGATCCCTAACTGGAGGCAGCGGAGTAAGACACTGAAATCTATTCAGCAGGGAGCCGGGCTTTTGATTTGGTTCATGGGGATCACTTCTAACTGCAGACAAGCATTAATACAGAGTGGGTCGTCATCTTTGACTTGATCAACCAATGATAGGGGAGCGGTGCTGCAGCGGCTTTCAAATGAGCTGAAGTAAAAAGGGTCTCTGTGCCACCAGCACCCGCCTGAATCAAAATGTTGTCTTTTATTCCAAACCCATTAGCAACCTCCCGACACATGGTATAATAAAAATACACATTTATTTTGGTCAAAATGGGATGAAAACAGCACTTCAAAGCTCTTGGAGCTTGAAGTAGCAATTTGGATGTTTCATTTTTTCCCTCTTTCACGGCATTGATGTGGTTTTGGTCATGAGGAGACCTATTCACAAAGCCCAGGATTGTCCATTCAGAAGGATGATTCTTTAATGAAGAGATATCATTTCTTCTCTTAATGTACAGACTGGTGTGTGTGTGTGTGTGTGTGTGTGTGTGTGTGTGTGTGTGTGTGTGTGTGCAGGATTCAGCCATGCAGATGCCAGTCAAAAGGAGACATAAACTGGGCCAATGGAGGTTTGTTATGCCAGACCGTCATTATAAACTCATTTCAAGCTCAACTTGGGGGGGAGAAGACTTAAAAATATCTTCCTTATGATTTCTTATTACTAATACACAATCAATAAAAAAAATTCTAATTACAAATAACATTTTTTTTTTAATTTAGATAAAAAAATAACATCAATAACATTAATGCTTTTTAGAAAAAGCAGCGAATGCTTTTGGTATTTAGACATGTCCAGTGTGTTGCTGGTTGTTGCTGCTGGTTGCTGCTGGTTGTTGTTGGTAGGCTTTGCAATGGGGGTAATGGTATTACATACAGGTAGTTTCTTGTACAGCTCTTGGCTGCAGCTCATCTGTGATGTGGTAAATAGTGACATAGTCTAGTCGCTGCTACAGTCATTTTATTACAATTACAATTTTATTACAGCAATTTTATTATATATATATATAAAATCGTGGTGGGGGAATGAAAAAAATTGCAGAGTCCTGATGCCGGACTAAAAACATATGTTTTATCTTGTAAAATGTCTGACCTAGGATGCATAGTAATGTTTCTGTTACACATAAAGACACATGGCTCCTTTGAAAAAGTGTCTCAACATTAGTTTAAGAAAAAAAGGAAAAGATGGCCTTCACAGAAAACACAAAACACACACACACACGCACACACGCACACACACACACACACACACACACACACACACACACACACACACACACACACACATTCTTAAACTAATGTCGAGATACTTTTTCAAAGGAGCTATGTGTCTTTATGTATTACAAATACATTACTATTCATCCTAGGTCACTAACATTTTACAAATAATTCACTTACTGTATTATAATAAGGCGTCTATCTGGGAATCATCTGTGTGGGAAGCGTCTAACTGGAAAGCGTCTAACTGGGATGAAACCGTGGGGGAAACATGTTTATTGGCTTGAGTTTATCCTGGAGTTACTGAATGAAACGCTGAGGCCCTACGAGCACAGGAGTGTGGAGTTTGACATGCTTGTGCAGGAAGGTGTTAAATGTGTTAGAGAAGCACAGCAAATAAATATGACTTAAATAATGCGGTACGCACGATATGCCATGTCAAGTAAAATTTTGACGTAAAACACATAAAATTTCTCGTGATAAAGTTCACAAATACCAGTCATGATGAGCCAGCTGAGAAAATGACTCTCACCACAATAAAAGCAGCATCTCTGCTGAAAGACTCTTGCAAGTCTGAATGAAACAGACGCGGTAATGTAATGTATGTCATGCCACTTGGAACAAACATCAAAGATTTCATATTCACGAAGGCAAATGTCCGTTAAGCCCATAGTGTGTGATAACTTGTTTCCCCGTCAGAGATGATGCTCAGCTTATTTGCACTAATTTTCATACATGCAAAGTGTTAGTAGCGTAGGCCAGAAGTTTATTCCACTTATGAATCTCATGTTTGCTTTTTTAGATTGTAATACAAATAGCTCCCTGAAATTTTATTTGACTTTCTTAGACACTGTTGATGTCAATAGATCCATATTCTTATTATTACTAGTTTTCACATGAGTGAACAATTGTAATTAAAATAAAACAAATGTAATATTTAATACGACTTACTACGGAATATCAATATCATTCTTTTACAAGTGAAAATTAATTTAGAAACATTTTAAAATACTACATTTTAAATAGCTACAGTATAATAAGAACAACAGATATTACATTGATTTGCCTAACTGCAGATAAAATCCCTCAGGGAGTTCCTCAGGGATCACCTCTGAGCCCCCTTTACTTTTTGTATTGATTTAGATTTACTTTGCAACCATGAAATTATTCATCACTGTCAGATGATAATTTATTTGATAATCATGTTTTAACGATTAAAAACAACTGCATATAGGCCACATCCACATGATGAAAAAATAAAAAAAATTCTCCCCAGCCTTCTCTAAAAATAAATTCCGTCCACACGTCACTATGAACAACATGGCCTTCAGGGCATGTAGTACACATGCCAAGCCTTTAGGGGCACTGTGACTCACCAAACACACCAAAAATGCAGAAAAAAACAGAGCACATAGAAATTTAGAATAGACTCCTGCTCATAAACCTGGAATAACTCTAGTTCTATAGGTCTATGGCCCTGCTCCTCCTGCTGCTAGCATCAGTAGCTTCTGCATCTGCAGGGAGCTTGTAGTCTCTGATTGTTGTGGTTATTTGATGACATCACGGACCGCCGTGGGGGGAGGGGGGTGATTACATCATCTTTTTTCCACAGATGATCGTCTTTGCTGACTTTGCCGTCCACACCCCGGGGGGGTTGGGCGACACAAGATGGGGTTTTAGAATGACCCCAGTTTAGGTGAATGGGTTTCTGGTGTGGACGGAGCCATAGACTGATGTTCAATTCATTTACATGAGGTGTAGCTTAGTTGTTCATAGATGCACAGCTTTTTTCAAAACATGCTGACAATCAATCAATATTGAACCTTAGTGGACTGAAAAGAATCAAGTAATGGTATTGAAGATGAATTGTATGATCTTTTTTGTTCAGGCTTAACACTTATGCAAACCATAACATCAGCAGATGTGATGTCATTGCAGCTTAAGCAAGCGTCACAACTACACCTAAACCGCAGGTTAGTTGCAGCTGTTACGTAGGTAAATGAAGAATGCATGTCATGCAAGCGTCATTCTAGTTGTTTGAATAGTTACTGGGGTATGATGAATGAAATCATTACTAATTACAAAAACAAGCAACAGGCTAAACTGTTGTTTCATAGCTCACACCAGTTTTTAGTGCATGTAATATACTTTCCATAACAGCTAATGTGTAATTACTTTGCCAAAAGCTGGACTTGCATGTGACACTCCCCTTCCTTGTAGCCACACTTTTGCAGTCCCCAGCACTGCTGGTGTATACCTTTGAGTCCTGATGTACAACAGTCATTTTTACAGCGTTGGAGTGATGTTAGCGTATGTAGCTTTGGGTCCCAGTGGGTCTATTTCAACACTTGTTTGTGGCACCGTGGCACCTGGAGACCAGCAGCCTCATGTCTGACATGCTGTTGCCCATGGCTGCTTTCCAGTTTAGCATCAGCCGGGATCGGCAGCCATGTAAAACAGCCCCGTGCGACCTGAAACTTTAATGCCGACACAAAGGCTAGCAGGATCCTGCTCACTCCACCCCCCCAATGTCCTGATGTGCTCTGGGACTTCCTTTGCGTCAGCAGCAGCCCTCGACATGAGCGGAGCACGGCATAATGGCGGATCCCAGGCTTCATCAGTGAAACGTCGTAGTGAACACAAGCGACTCACTTTTTAAAAGATGGCAGCAAGTAATCCATATGACAAAAGGGTTGTATTCTATGTTGTTGCCTTCCACACACAGAAACGTGCAGACGCACCGCTCCCAGCTTCTGCCTGACTTCCTCCGCCCCACCACAGGCACTCTGTGAGCAGCATGCAGTTAATTATTGAGCACCTGAAGAGCAGCACAGCTCTCAGCTCTACTCAGCTTCTGCTGTCTGCTTATTTAAAATAGCTCTCCACACACACGCTGCACAGGACACACACTGTTTACACCAAATTGCATATGATGCCATCTTTTCACCATGTGACACTCTGCTCTTTGTTGGCCAGAGGAGAAGCAGCATCTTCTATTGAACCTCACTCTTCTTAACCACAGCAATTATCAACCTCATAATTTGTTACTCATGGTGTTTTCTTTTCTTTCTTTTCCCTGAATTGAGAGGCAGTGTTGGAATTCATATGAAATGTCGGCTTGCAAGTCCCTTGTCATTGCTCTTGGTCTGCCTGCAGAGTACGTGGAGTATAATGAAATATTAGCATGCCAAGTGCCCAGAGTATAGCGACTCTCAGTGATCTGGAATGATCTGCTGGTGAGCTGTAAACAAATGAAGCAACACCGAGTCCCCATCACAGCAAAGATATTATTGTTAGTTTCATTTTAAGAGAGGAACATCCTCTTCAAGCATGACCATCATATATCACATCTTATCCATGGAACGGTGTCTGCAATCAGAAACTAACAAAACCTTCTTCAATTTAGTGGTTTGACAGTAGATCCATATTCACATATTATTTTGGATTTCCTTTACATGTACACTCAGAAGAATAACTCATTGGAAAACCTTAGTTATTTTGTTTACTTTGATGCGAATGAGACTATCTAGCTCAATATTAGCTGTTTGATTTGTCATGGAGACAGAAGAGAGAGCTTCATATCAAAACCATATACCAAGTGACTTGTTTTCTGGAGAAAACTCCAAAAAAAGAATCATATCAGCATGTCCAGAGCCTGATTTATCAAGATCCTGCAGAAAACGTGCTAAATTACATGATTGTTGTGATTGTGTGTTTAGCTGGTGATCAACTATAAATAACACTACAAGTGACATCACATACAAACAGAAGTATTCAAAAAGTAGTTTTACGTGCATTATGCCCTGTTTACAAGAGAAAAAAGAAAATCTGATTGGAAAAATTTAACAAACAAAAAAGTAAACTTGGTTTGCTCGTGGAGAAAATAAGTAACCAAACACAATGTGGGGCATGGTCTCTCACAAAGCAGAAGTTGTGGTAAATACTTTTAGAAAAGGCTGCCCACAGAAAATATTTGCAGAGTCCACAAATGAAAGTGTAAAATGTCTGAAAGATCCCAGTGCATCCTGTTTGTAAATCAGCTTCATTTGTGTGTTCACCATACAACGTATAAATAACTCAGGCTGTTTACAGTCAATTCTAGTTTTGTCAAAATATGTTGTGGATACATCTGAAAAGTTGAATACTTATTATGTTTTCACCAACGGAACAACAACTCTGTAAGGTCATTCATATTGCATCTTTGTGTTTCCAATGACAACGGCGGGAATAAATCAATGGTCAATGTTGTGTAAATGCTGAATAAAGGTCTAGAGGCTAGATGAAGTTGGCAAACTATCATTATGTGACAGATGCATTTATAAGGATATAAAACGATTCAGATCTGTGATTATAGTTCAGCTTCCAGGCTTTGTCATCTTTTCCACTCATTAACTATTTTTTTGCAAATAACTTTTCAGCATAACTGTAGAATTTAATGGCAGTATGTGCAATTGAAGTAATACCAATTCTCTGCACTTGGTGGCAGGAGTGAGCCACTTTTTCCACAGTGTCAGCTTCAACTTGAAATCCCCCTTACTTAAGGAGAGGTGTGTTGGATTGAGTCACTGCGCCATCTTTTGGTGCAAAGTAGTGTTGTACTGTTCAGGCTGGCTGATGAGCTGATAATCACAGCAGACGTATTCATAGAGAACCATACAGAGATAGCTCTTTCCTCTGTCTTTGCTTAATGCTGACAGGAAAGGAAACACCCATCACATTAACCATGCAACCCTGGTGAATCTTTGCCTCCATGCGTGCCTCGGAGGGGTCTAATTCCAACCCCAACCCCTCGGGCCTCAGCAGCCCACCCAGTGTGGAGGGGACCAGCCAAACTGCAGCACAATCCCAGCCAAGCTCGTGGCCTTTGACTACGCCCACAACTCCACTCACTTCCACTGAGGCAATAAAAGTGAGCCGCTGCACCTAATTGTCATTTTAAGCTCCTCATAAATATCACAGCTCTCAGTCGTCATGTTTACAAGGATGCTGCTCTATCGGCGCTGTTTCTGTTTTTTGGGATTGCTTTATGCGCCTTTCTGTTGGCTTGTTTGTTGTCCAGATGATGTGTGTGTGTGTGTGTGTGTGTGTGTGTGTGTGTGTGTGTGTGTGTGTGTTTGTCTCTGAGGGGCGGTGTTGTCTGTCTTGTGCTTTAACCAGATATGACACCAAGTCCATTCCAATCAGTGTTTCCTGGAGCTGCTGAGGTCTTTGCAGACGTTTCCAACATGGCGGTGATCCGGCGCCACCATCCGGTTTATGATCCATTCACACGCGCATGCAGTTGTGTGTGTTTCTTCTATATATGTGGCTCTATATTTGACAGAGCATCATGCATGCAGACCCCAAAAGAAAAAGGAGGATCCTTAATGCAGCATTTAGAGTAAATCAGCCAGGCGGGGGGACAGGCAGACGCTCCCTTGTGACCTGAATGGGGAGTCACGAGAGAATACCCATATGAGCTGCTCTCTGCTAAATGCACTCTCATATTAATATTTTAAAACCACCCATAATGCTGCAGGAGAGAGGGGGGGGGGGCAAAACGAGGAGACATCCAGGAGCAGGAGGAGGAGCAGGAGGAGGAGATATACATCAATTTTCCCAAGGTCCTCACTCCAGGAACCTCAAATAGAGGGATATTTTGCCATTATATGAAATAGGTCACTGTGCTGGCTTCATGGGCACATATTAGTCTCACTTAGCTAGACCTGTCTCCACGGTGTAGGAGGACGGTCAGGCCTCACCCTTATGTTATTCTGCTTGATGGGGGGGGGTGCTGTCCTCCCTTCTGTCCCCTCCAGAGACACACTAGTGATGGTTGTGGTGGTGGGTGGGGTGACAATTGACCAGAGATCTCCAGGTAACACTGATACGATGTGAAGAGTACACAAGTCCCCAAAAGATGCTGACTGAAGGGTCAATTCAGTAAAGAAATCTTTCCTCTGGCGACTAGTAAGGGACAAACAAACAAGCAGTCAGGAGAACGCTGCAGACCCTCGACGTGATCAACTAATATCACGAGTGACATCAGATGTAAGCAGTAGCCCTCAAATGAAGGTTTGGTGTGGATATGACCGTGATTGCAGGAGAACAATTTGCTTTAATGCAAAGATGAAATATGACAGCGGAGAAGATTGTTTGACACAAGCTCAAAGTCCTGATGACACAAGAGCAACAGGAGATCCGTCAGTCCGTGTCATTGGTTGATCAGCTTCAGCTTATGTGGAAGCAGAAGATGGCCAACAAACAGGGTTGGCGTCAGTTAGCTTGCTGACGTCGGTGGTCACTTCTGATATGATACGATGAGGCTGTAGTTTGCAGCAGACTGAGCTCAACGGTATCAGAGGCTTTTTTAATATTTAGTCTTCTGTTAAAGTGCATTAGAGACAAAATATTAAAATGTCAGAACTAGAACCCCTCAGAAAAAATAGACACTGATACCTCCTTTAAAGTGATGGTGATGAATTAGTCTCAAAAGCAGTGCTTATACACAACAATATACATTTCACTATTCCTGTACATTTGAACTCAGAGTGACCTCCTGATTATTTCCTGTAATGTTTACACATTTACACATTTTCCAGTCTGACTTGACGTGATTCTTTAAGCACTTCATATTGAGCCCAGCTGGTGTCGGTAATCACGTTAATAATGGCATTCATATTCACCGCAAGTACAACAAGCAATGTGAGGCTGATAAACAAAGTCCAGGCCGGCTGCAGACCCCTGTCGGACCGTGTGCTGCTCCCACCCTCTGCCCGCCACCTCGCCACACATGTTCCATGGCAAATTCATTAGCATATCATTGACGGTGACCGTAATTGTTTAATGAGTCGTTAATAACTAACACAATAATTAGCATCAGTGGCATAATTATGTGTAGTGGGTGCAGCATTTTGTTTGGAATAATTATCGCCATTGACAGGCTTTTCCACAAACAAGCGGAGCCCTGAGAGGCGGCGCTGGAAAACACAAACATCTCCACCTGAACGCGACGCGCGCACACACACACACACACACACACACACACACACACATGCACACAAACACAAAGCAGACACCGATAACACCCTGACCTCAGTTCAGGGCCACCGCCGGAATTCATTCAAATACTGAGGTGAGGAGCTCCAACCCAGAACCACACCGCAAGGCAATCGCTCTGAGCCACTCAGTCTTTATTTAAATCTCATTTTCTGTGTCTCGGACACATTTATTTATTTATTTATTTATTTATTTATTTATTTATTTATTTATTTATTTATTTATTTATTTATTTATTTATTTATTTATTATGTGTCAACTAATAAATACAAAAGAAAAATATGCCCCAAAGGGAGTTGAAATTGATCTTGTCCAACCCCTTAATTTAATTCACTGACAGATATTTACAGTTAAATATTAAATATCAACTTTGATATATAATATAATGTTAACCTAATGGGAAAAGACAACTGTTTAGATGGATGGGTAGACAGACAGACATATATATATATATATATATATATATATATATACATATATAGATATAGATAGATAGATAGATAGATAGATAGATAGATAGATAGATAGATAGATAGATAGATAGATAGATAGATAGATAGATAGATAAAATGCTACAATGGCTAAATAAGCTAAAAGGGTACAATTAGAATTAGCAGTTGAAACGCTAAAGAAGGTACAACAGTCAAATGAAGCAGTATGGGTGTTTGAACCGCTGGCAGGGGAGTAAATGTGACATTGTTGATTTGGGCAGCCCTGCAGCCTTGAGAGCTTGGGGAATGTGAAATTCATTGACTGCTCACATAAACAAATTGGTGTAAAATATAAAAAGGCCATACTGTAAATGGCTGAATACAAACACCAGGATGTTGTCTGAGCGGACAAAGACATTGGAAACATTCTCTCAAAACCCACAGCACTTCACCTCCTTTCTGCCTCCTCTCCTCCGAAACACAATTATGTGAGCGTTGGCAAACAGCACTGCCAAACAGAGCCATTTTTCATCCTTGCCACCAGATGGTTCCATTGAGAATGGCGGCGGGGCCGCTGTTTGTCTTCCACTCAGAGCCGGGGTCGTAATGGAGTCACTAATGATTATAAAACACCTGCTCGGAGCAGAAAGCAAACAGAGGCCGGGGCTAAATACCTATGTGATCAGGTTGAAAAGGTGCTGCGCTCCAGCTCCAGGAACAGCAGCCAGATGTCCCATGTATAGAGGCGATGGGCCTCGAACCCCGGCCGCAACAACAGCAGCCACCGTGCCCAACACACACACACACATGCTCCAAGTCGGCCTCCATAATAGCTAATTGGCTGTTTGCTCAAAGCAGAGAAAGGCTTGTTATCCACAAAGGAGGCATGTCTGTGATGGGCTGTGGTCTCTTCACTCGCCAGGCTAGAGTTTCATGTGGTTTGGAGGCGATGGCTGGCCCAAAGCGGCTGTACAATGGCTGTGTTTAGAGAGAGATCAGCAGCACGAGGCCGCTGTCATGACAGGACTGCACTCCAGACAGCAGGTCACAGGACAGCTCTCACTTCAGGCTCCGCGCCGCTTTCTGTCTGCAGCTTCGAGCAGCTCTGTCTGCTGCTGCGTAGTGACACTCATTCTGGTTTCTTGTGCGCCTGCTGCTCGGTAACTGCATGCTAAAACTTATTATGGCCTTGTATCACACCCAACAATAAAAAACATTGTTGTGTCCCAAAATATGTATTATATGAGATTTCTGCACAACTGTGGTATGTTGACGAGCACTGAAGCATCCAGTCTGTCTGTCCAGGAGTTTTAATCTAAATACAGGTCAACCTCTGAGTAAAACTCATCTGGAGCCACAAAACATGTTTTATTATTATTATTATTATTATTATTATTATTATTATTATTATTATTATTATTATTATTATTATTATTATTGTTGTTGTGGTTGTTTTTGTTGTAGTTATTTTATCTGGTTTTAGCTATTGAGGGGATTTTTTGGTTTGTTTGAGTTGTCTCAGCTGTTTTCATCCATTTTAAGCAGCTTCTTTTCATTTAGCCGTCATTTACCCATTTTCCTTTTTTTCTAGTTGATTTAGCTACATTTTATTTATTATATTAAATTCATTTAACTTTTATCTTCTGTTCCTTTTTAGTTTTTTAGCAGTTTTAACCATTGGTTACTGGTGGTTGTATAGCCCTTGTAGCTTTTAGAGCTTTTTTGCTGTTTTGCATTTTGCTACCAATTTCCCTTCTGTTTAAATGGGTTTAGCAATTTTAATTATTTCCCTTGCTTTGACGGGTTTTACTATTTTCATTATTTCATTTGTTTTAACAGGTTCAGTTGGTATCAAGGTGAGTGCCTGTCCTGTTCTCCAGCACTCACCTGTATTGAGATCAGCCAGTTGTTCACAGCCACACTTAACCTCGTATGTCACAAGTAAACTTGTTTTAATGGACTGTAAAGACCACCACAGATAGCTACAGAACGTTAAAACTATAAAAAAAATATAAGGTAAAAAAAAAAAGAGACCTCAATTGGCTAAAAAGTTCTTAAAAAGGTGACTAGGCGAAAAATAAATAAACAAGGCTTGAAAGTTGTTAAATGGTTAAAGATAGCTAAATCAACTCAAATAGCTCAGTCAGCTACAAAAAAGTGATTTTTTTTTAAAGAATGCTCAAAAGAGCTTAAATGGGCAAAACAAAATGGCTGCTGAAATATATAAACTATAAAGTTTGAAAAAATTGGCTGTACTGATCCAGTTCTTGTCCTCTTCTGGTCTCTGTTCTGGAACTCCTTAAGAAAAGGAGGTTTAGACTGATGGAGGTTTACTGATGGAGGTTTAGAGTGATGGAGATTTAGACTGATGGAGATTTCAACTGATGGAGGTTTACTGGTGGAGGTTTAGAATGATGGAGGGATAGACGGATGGAGATTTAGCCTGATGGAGGTTTAGACTGAGAGAGGTTTAGACTGATAGATATTTAGACTGATGGAGGTTTACTGATGGAGGTTCACTGATGGAAGTTTAGACTGCTAGAAGTTTACGGATGGAAAATTAGACTGATGAAGGTTTACTTATAGTAGTTTAGACTGATGGTGGTTTAGACTGATAGAGATTTAGACTAATGTAAATTTAGACAGATGGAGGTTTACTGATGGAGGTTTAGACTGATGGAGGTTTAGAGTTATAGAGGTTTAGACTGATAGAGGTATAGACGGATGGAGGTTTAGACTGGTGGAGGTTTAGATTGATGGAGGTTTTGACTGATGAGGTTTACTGATGGAGGTTTAGACTGATGGAGGTTTTGACTGATAGAGATTTGAGACTAATGGAGGTTTAAACTGATGGAGGTTTAGACTGATAGAGGTTTAGACTGAGGTTTAGACTGATACAGGTTTAGACTGATGGAGATTAAGACTGATGGAGGTTTATTCTGACAGAGGTGTAGACTGACAGAGGTTTAGACTGATAGAGGTTTAGACTGATAGAGGTTTAGACTGATAGAGGTTTAGACTGATAGAGGTTTAGACTGATAGAGCTTTAGACTGATAGAGTTTTAGACTGATGGAGGTTTATTCTGACAGAGGTGTAGACTGACAGAGGTTTAGACTGATAGAGGTTTAGACTGATAGAGGTTTAGACTGATAGAGGTTTAGACTGATAGAGTTTTAGACTGATGGAGGTTTACTGATGGAGGTTTAGACTGATGAAGGTTTAGACCGATAGAGGTTTAGCGTGATGGAGGTATACTGATGGAGATTTAGATTAATGGAGGTTCACTGATGGAGGTTCAGACTAATGGAGGTTTAGACTAATGGGGTTTTAAACTGATGGAGGTTTAGACTGATGGAGGTTTACTGATGGAGGTGTGGACTGATGCAGGTTTAGACTGATAGATTTAGACTGATGGAGGTTTAGACTGATGAAGGTTTAGCCTGATAGATATATAGGCTGATGGAGGTTTAAACTGATGGAGGTTTAGTGATGGAGGTTTCGACTGATGGAGGTTTAGACTGATAGAGATTTAGACTGATGGAGGTTTAGACTGGTGGAGGTTTACTGATGGAGATTTAGACTGATGGAGGTTTAGACTGATAGAGGTTTAGACTGATGGAGATTTAGACTGATGGAGGTTTAGACTGGTGGAGATTTACTGATGGAGATTTAGACTGATGGAGGTTTAGACTGATGGAGGTTTAGACTGATGGAGGTTTAGACTGATAGAGGTTTAGAATAATGGAGGTTTACTGATGGAGGATTAGCCTGATAGAGGTTTTGACTGATGGAGATTTCAACTGATGGAGGTTTACTGGTGGAGGTATAGACTGATTGAGGTTTAGACGGATGGAGATTTAGCCTGATGGAGGTTTAGACTATTAGAGATTTAGACTGATGGAGGTTTACTGATGGAGGTTCACTGATGGAAATTTAGACTGATGGAGGTGTAGACGGATGGAGATTTAGCCTGATGGAGGTTTCGACTGATAGAGATTTAGACTGATGGAGGTTTAAACTGATGGGGGTTTAGACTTATAGAGATTTAGACTAATGGAGGTCTAAACTGATGGAGGCTTAGACTGATGGAGTTCAGACTGATGGAGGTTTAGACTGATAGAGATTTAGACTGATGGAAGTTTAGACTGAAGATTTAGACTGATGGAGGTTTAGTGATGGAGGTTTCGACTGATGGAGGTATAGACTGATAGAGATTTAGACTGATGGAGGTTTAGACTGGTGGACATTTAGACTGATAAAGGTTTTGACTAATGGAGGTTTACTGATGGAGATCTAAACTGATAGAGGTGTAGACTGATGGAGGTTCACTGGTGGAGGTTTAGACAGCTAGAAGTTTACGGATGGAGATTTAGACTGATAGAGGTTTAGACTGATGGAGGTTCACTGGTGGAGGTTTAGACTGCTAGAAGTTTACGGATGGAAAATTAGACTGATGAAGGTTTACTTATAGTAGTTTAGACTGATGGAGGTTTAGACTGATAGAGATTTAGACTAATGGAAATTTAGACTGATGGAGGTTTACTGATGGAGGTTTAGACTGATGGAGGTTTAGACGGATGGAGGTTTAGACTGGTGGAGGTTTAGACTAATAGAGGTTTACTGATGGAGGTTTAGATTGATGGAGGTTTTGACTGATGGAGGTTTTGACTGATGGAGGTTTACTGATGGAGGTTTAGACTGATGGAGGTTTTGACTGATAGAGATTTGAGACTAATGGAGGTTTAAACTGATGGAGGTTTATACTGATAGAGGTTTAGACTGAGGTCTAGACTGAGGTTTAGCCTGATGCAGGTTTAGGCTGATGGAGATTAAGACTGATGGAGGTTTATACTGACAGAGGTGTAGACTGATAGAGATTTAGACTGACAGAGGTTTAGACTGATAGAGTTTTAGACTGATGGAGGTTTACTGATGGAGGTTTAGACTGATGAAGGTTTAGACCGATAGAGGTTTAGCGTGATGGGGGTATACTGATGGAGATTTAGATGAATGGAGGTTCACTGATGGAGGTTCAGACTAATGGAGGTTTAGACTGATAGAGATGTAGACTAATGGGGTTTTAAACTGATGGAGGTTTAGACTGATGGAGGTTTACTGATGGAGGTTTGGACTGATGCAGGTTTAGACTGATAGATTTAGACTGATGGAGGTTTAGACTGATGAAGGTTTAGCCTGATAGAGGTTTAGAGTGATGGACGTATACTGATGGACGTTTAGACTGATGGAGATTTAGATTGATGTAGGTTCATTGATGGAGGTTTAGACTGATAGAGGTTTAGACTTATGGAGATTTAGACTGATGGAGGTTTACCGATGGTGGTTAATAATGATTGTGGTTAAGACTGATAGAGGTTTAGATTGATGGAGGTTTAGACTGATAGAGCTTTAGACTGATGAAGGTTTACTGATGGGGTTTACTGGTGGAGGTTTAGACTGATGGAAGTTTAGACTGATAGAGGTATAGACTGATAGAGGTTAAGACTGATGGAGGTTTAGACTGATGCAGGTCTAGACTGATGCAGGTCTAGACTGATAGAGATTTACTGATGGAGGTTTAGAGTGATAGAGATTTAGACTGATGGAGGTTTACTGATGGAGGTTTAGGCTGATGGAGGTTTAGGCTGATAGAGGTTTACTGGTGGAGTTTTAGACTGATCTAGGTTTAGACTGATTGAGTTTTAGACTGATGGAGATTTAGGCCCAATCCCAATTCAATTTTGTACCCCTACCCCTATCCCTTAGCCCTCCGCCTCCGTCTTCCCCTCCAAAACAAGGGCAAAGGCAAAGGCAAAGGGGTGAAAGTTTCAGCCCTTAGATTTGGGACACCCCTCTCCCTCTGCTCACCCTCTCGCTCCGTCTCATAGTTTTGACATCATAATACGGCGCCCTTATATCAGCAGCGCTGAGCCACGGATGTTTGTTGATTTTCCAGCAGGATTACTGATGGAGGTTCAGACTGATGAAGATTTAGACTAATGGATGTTTAAACTGATGGAGGTTTAGACTGATGGAGGTTTAGACTGATAGAGGGTTAGACTGATGGAGGTATACTGATGGATGTTTAGACTGATGGAGGTTTAGACTGATGGAGGTTTACTGATGGAGGTTTAGACTGATGAAGATTTAGACTAATGGATGTTTAAACTGATGGAGGTTTTGACTGATGGAGGTTTAGACTGATAGAGGGTTAGATTGATGGAGGTATACTGATGGAGGTTTAGACTGATGGAGGTTTAGACTGATGGAGATTTAGACTGATGGAGGTTTAGACTGATGGAGGTATACTGATGGAGGTTTAGACTGATAGAGGTTTACTGATTGAGGTTTAGACTGATGGAGGTTTAGACTGATAGAGGGTTAGACTGATGGAGGTATACTGATGGATGTTTAGACTGATGGAGGTTTAGACTGATGGAGGTTTACTGATGGAGGTTTAGACTGATGAAGATTTAGACTAATGGATGTTTAAACTGATGGAGGTTTTGACTGATGGAGGTTTAGACTGATAGAGGGTTAGATTGATGGAGGTATACTGATGGAGGTTTAGACTGATGGAGGTTTAGACTGATGGAGATTTAGACTGATGGAGGTTTAGACTGATGGAGGTATACTGATGGAGGTTTAGACTGATAGAGGTTTACTGATTGAGGTTTAGACTGATGGAGGTTTAGACTGATGGAGATTTAGACTGATGGAGGTTTAGACTGATGGAGGTATACTGATGGAGGTTTAGACTGATAGAGGTTTAGATTGATGGAGGTATACTGATAGAGTTATAGACTGATGGAGGTTTACTGATGGAGGTTTAGACTGATAGAGGTTTAGATTGATGGCGATTTAGACTGATGGAGGTTTAGACTGATAGAGGTTTAGATTGATGGCGATTTAGACTGATGGAGGTTTACTGACGGTGGTTTAGACTGATGGAGGTTTAGACTGATGGAGCTTTAGACTGATGGAGCTTTAGCATCGAGGAGCTAAACTGTGCTCTTTCTCACTATTTGTCACTTTTGCATCTCTCTCTCTCTCTCTCTCTCTCCCTGTCTCTCTCTCTCTCTCTTCAATGAGTATTCATGCGCATTTAATAGCAGTGTTGTTAAGTATAATTTTCTTTAAAATGAATGGAATACATGGGCCAGACAGTGGAAAATATTTAAAATGTATATAATACCCTGTGAAAAAATAAAAACAAAAACAAACTCATTGAAGTTATTGTTGCCACTAGATTTTCAATATCTACTATTTCAGGATTGTGACTTTTTTAACCAAACATGATGAAAAGTGTGTAACACCAAAATGACACCATAACTCTTTAAGCCAATTAGCCCCCAGATGCTACACCAGTAACATTTGTTGTTCATGCAATACTCATGAAAAAGCAATGCAATCCAGTGGAAATAATTCCAAAGTTCACATTTCTTGTCACTTATTTACTTAAAGTTGTAATATATACAGTTACTCTTATATAGCAACAGTCAGAAAAAGTTAAATATTTATTACTGTGCTGTTACGGATCCATATGATGACATTTTTGGTCCATCAGGAGATGGTGGGATGGATGGAGGTGGATGATGGAGGGATGGATAGATGATGGAGGAATGGATAGATGATGGTGAGATGAATGGTGGGATGGATGGAGGGATGGATGGAGTTGGATAGAGGGATGGATGAATGGATGGATGGAGGGATGGATGGAAGGATGGGTGGATGGATGGATGGATGGAAGTAGATGGATGGATAGATGGATGGTGGGATAGATGGAGGTATGGAGGTGGATGGATGGAGGGATGGATGAATGAAAGGAGGGATGGATGGAGGTGGATGGATGGATGGAGGGATGGTTAGATAATGGAGGGATGATAGATGATGGTGGGGTGGATGGAGGTATGGAGGTGGATGGATGGAGGGATGGATGAATGAAGGGAGGGATGGATGGAGGTGGATGGATGGAGGGATGGTTAGATAATGGAGGGATGATAGATGATGGTGGGATGGATGGAGGTATGGAGGTGGATGGATGGAGGGATGGATGAATGAAAGGAGGGATGGATGGAGGTGGATGGATGGAGGGATGGTTAGATAATGGAGGGATGATAGATGATGGTGGGGTGGATGGAGGTATGGAGGTGGATGGATGGAGGGATGGATGAATGAAAGGAGGGATGGATGGAGGGATGTTAGATAATGGAGGGATGATAGATGATGGTGGGATGGATGGAGGTATGGAGGTGGATGGATGGAGGGATGGATGAATGAAAGGAGGGATGGATGGAGGTGGATGGATGGAGGGATGGTTAGATAATGGAGGGATGATAGATGATGGTGGGATGGATGGAGGTATGGAGGTGGATGGATGGAGGGATGGATGAATGAAAGGAGGGATGGATGGAGGTGGATGGATGGAGGGATGGTTAGATAATGGAGGGATGATAGATGATGGTGGGATTGATGGAGGTATGGAGGTGGATGGATGGAGGGATGGATGAATGAAAGGATGGATGGAGGAGGATGGATGGAGGTGGATGGATGGAGGGCTGGTTAGATAATGGAGGGATGATAGATGATGGTGGGATGGATGGATGGATGATGGATGGAGGAATGAAGGGATGGATGGATGGATGGA
This sequence comes from Blennius ocellaris, assembly GCF_963422515.1. NCBI lineage: Eukaryota > Metazoa > Chordata > Actinopteri > Blenniiformes > Blenniidae > Blennius > Blennius ocellaris. The sequence goes on along the minus strand of NC_137656.1, from coordinate 27,664,367 downwards.
GAGATGAAAGGGTGGATGGATGATAACAATATATATCAAGTCAGAGAAAAACAGCGTACCTTTCATTTCATCTTTTGTTCCTGCGTTGCCCTGGAGCCTGGAACTGTGAACCACATTAAAAAGCAGAAGATCTGCATGCTGTTCACGGAACTGGAGTCCCCCCTCCTTCTCCTCCTCCTCTACCCACTCCTCCTCCTCTACCCCCTCCTCCTCCTCCTCCTCCTCCTCCTCCTCCTCCTCTTCTCTGATCTTCAACATCTCAATCACAGTCTCCCCAGCTCCGCCCCGTTGTATTAGCCCCAGAAAGTGATGGACATCCTTTCAGTGGCAGCCTGACCTCTAGTAATCCTGTTTCACAGACCAGCTCCCCGCTGAAGCCAACACAATGGAGCAGACTCAGCCTCCTCCCAGTCGATATCCCCACAGACTTGATCGAGCAAATTAGTATCCTTTGGTAAGGGCATGACCAAAGACCTTTTCAACACCCTCCCCGAATCAATAAAGCGCAGCGAACAGCGTGTTTCTTTTCCTTTTTTTGTCCTTTCACTTCCCTTGGCTGCCACCGTGTGACTTCCACCCAGGGTTCACTAACTGAGGGGGGATCAGAAGTTAAAATGCCTGATGGTCAGTGTGTAATCATGATTTCACCCCTGCTTGTAGCAGTTGTTGCACCAGCTGAGGCTTGTAAAGGAAACGGGGAGAATAAACGGCAGGCTTCATAATATCTTTATTCTGTGGGCAGATGAAAAGGAATGAAGAAAAATTTGATTTAACATTCTATGGAAATGGTTTTCTTTTGCAAATACATTTTTTTCAACAATATTTTTTTTCCTAAAATAATTAAAAAAAACTATCAGTTTTAATGCAGCAACAACTTATAAGATTCATGACTGCTGATTTAATGGAAATCATGAATTGGATGTCCCAGTTAGTTCTCCTAAAGATTGTGTTTAATCACAGTGACAATAAACACATTTACATGAATAACTAACCACATTGTAGGACTGAATGAGCATTTATAGCCTCTTTCACAAACACAGTCAGCTTTATTTTACACATAAACACATTTTTCAGTTATAAATCCTGAATTGTTTTTTGTCAGTTTTATAGTGTACATGCTGGTTTTATCTCACAGACGTAGTAGCGTCATTTTGTCATTTTGTTTATAGAATTAGGACCACTGAAATACTTTTCAAAAGGTATTTTAGTGAGTGGCCCTTAAAAACTTAATCAAACATTCATGTTTTTGGTCATGTTTTTTTTAAGTACAATCAGTAAAACAGTAATTTGGAGTAATTTCAATTGATAACTGCTTCAAATTATAACCACAATTGTCACAAAAAATGCAGCTATGGGATTGAGTACGGTAAATCACTTTGAATAGAAGAGAAGTGAAAAAAATAACAGCTAAATGCTTTTCTGGAAAGCCATTCTGAAACAACAGATTATTCACCTCACTCTGCTTCAAAGCAGCAGATAATGCATGTGTGAGGCTTTGTTAAAAACAATTCAACCCTAAAACGAATTACGGCAGATTTTTAACACAATTTAAGGTAATAAAACCACTATGAGTACTGACGAGAGGTAGAAAGATCCTTTTGTGAGGGGATCTTTAGTGTTGTGAAAGGGCCTATAAATATAATGTCTTATTATTATTATTATTGTTATTATTATTAATGTTATTATTATTATCTCACTAACCAGGATTACTTTTGCCACAGCAGGTCATCAGTAGGTTAAAACTATTAATTTAAACTATTTTTCTCCCTGTAGTGTGAATTCTTTTAACTAAAGTTGAGCTTAAACTGAACTATATCTGTTTATAAATGTGTTGGACTCTAGACCATCCTCCTCCAATCAGCCTCCTTCAATGAAACATAATGAATCAGACTGAGCCACACAGTGGTTGCAGCTTATAGCATCTTATAGCAACACCACACCAAAACAGTTACTGGCTCTACCTTAGAAGGTAATTCAATTCAACTTTCATTATATGGTGCAAAATACATTTCTTGGCACGTTTACAGAGAAAACCTTACAATTCCACATGAGCAAGCATAAGAGACTGCACTCAAAAAAAGAATAAAGTCTAGTCAAAAATGCAGACTTTATGTATTTTAATTGCATGTAAATTTTCCAAGTAATTTCACCAACTAAGTTAAAAGAAAAATGTCATATTAAATACAATGTTTGTATCATGTACTGTTAATGTAGATACTATATTGTTAATATAGTTAATGTAGATAACATATTTTTTTTATTAAATGTAAGTTCAATTCAAGTGAATGCAAGTGTTTACATAAACGTAATGTGTTCATTTAATTACCGTAATACACATAAAGTTAAGGAGATTTTTACACAAACCTTGTGAGCTTATTCAATAGTTACATACACGAATAACATACATTTTCACCTAAACCTTAAGTCTTGATTATAGTTAATGTTATCTTTTACATAAACCTTATGTTGTTTATTCAATAATTACATATAAAGATAAGGGGACATTTTAAATAAACCTTGTGTGTTTAAGGAACGCACACACAAATTCTGAAAAACTTGAAACTTTATTGTGAACATAACAGTACTTGACAAAAAAAGCCAATGGCTTCAATGCCATAAAGCCATTAACAAAGTGCAATATTCAAAACATGAGCTTCAAAATGAGGACTAATATTTTTCAAAAACTCTAACGTTCAAATGTAAAAACAAATTTAAATATCTCATTTTTAGAACATTACAATTGACCAACCTTTTTTTTTTATCTTCCAGAACCATAACATTTTAACCTACAAAAAAAAATCATACTTTAAGATCCTTAATAAAAACATCACACATTTAGAACCTTACCATAAACATACTTCAAGAACCTTATAAAAAACATCACACTTTTAGCACAAAAAATGATCCAACAAGCCAAAAAAAAAACTCTTGTTTTATAGGAAGAAACCTCCTGCAGAGCCAGTGGAGGAGGAGGAGGAACCTGCAGAACCAAACCCAGAGAAGGAGGAACCTGCAGAACCAGTCTCAGAGAAGGAGGAACCTGCAGAACCAGTCTCAGAGAAGGAGGAACCTGCAGAACCAGTCTCAGAGGAGGAGGAACCTGCAGAACCAGTCTCAGAGGAGGAGGAACCTGCAGAACCAGACCCACAGAAGGAGGAACCTGCAGAACCAGACCCAGAGAAGGAGGAACCTGCAGAACCAGTCTCAGAGAAGGAGGAACCTGCAGAACCAGTCTCAGAGAAGGAGGAACCTGCAGACCCAGAGAAGGAGGAACCTGCAGAACCAGTCTTAGAGAAGGAGGAACCTGCAGAACCAGACCCAGAGAAGGAGGAACCTGCAGAACCAGACCCAGAGAAGGAGGAACCTGCAGAACCAGTCTCAGAGGAGGAGGAACCTGCAGAACCAGACCCACAGAAGGAGGAACCTGCAGAACCAGACCCAGAGAAGGAGGAACCTGCAGAACCAGACCCAGAGAAGGAGGAACCTGCAGAACCAGTCTCAGAGAAGGAGGAACCTGTAGAACCAGTCTCAGAGAAGGAGAAACCTGCAGAACCAGACCCAGAGAAGGAGGAACCTGCAGAACCAGACCCAGAGAAGGAGGAACCTGCAGAACCAGTCTCAGAGAAGGAGGAACCTGCAGAACCAGACCCAGAGAAGGAGGAACCTGCAGAACCAGACCCAGAGAAGGAGGAACCTGCAGAACCAGACCCAGAGAAGGAGGAACCTGCAGAACCAGTCTCAGAGAAGGAGGAACCTGCAGAACCAGTCTCAGAGGAGGAGGAACCTGCAGAACCAGACCCAGAGAAGGAGGAACCTGCAGAACCAGACCCAGAGAAGGAGGAACCTGCAGAACCAGTCTCAGAGAAGGAGGAACCTGCAGAACCAGTCTCAGAGGAGGAGGAACCTGCAGAACCAGACCCAGAGAAGGAGGAACCTGCAGAACCAGACCCAGAGAAGGAGGAACCTGCAGAACCAGACCCAGAGAAGGAGGAACCTGCAGAACCAGTCTCAGAGGAGGAGGAACCTGCAGAACCAGACCCAGAGAAGGAGGAACCTGCAGAACCAGACCCAGAGAAGGAGGAACCTGCAGAACCAGTCTCAGAGGAGGAGGAACCTGTAGAACCAGTCTCAGAGAAGGAGAAACCTGCAGAACCAGACCCAGAGAAGGAGGAACCTGCAGAACCAGACCCAGAGAAGGAGGAACCTGCAGAACCAGTCTCAGAGAAGGAGGAACCTGCAGAACCAGACCCAGAGAAGGAGGAACCTGCAGAACCAGACCCAGAGAAGGAGGAACCTGCAGAACCAGTCTCAGAGAAGGAGGAACCTGCAGAACCAGTCTCAGAGGAGGAGGAACCTGCAGAACCAGACCCAGAGAAGGAGGAACCTGCAGAACCAGACCCAGAGAAGGAGGAACCTGCAGAACCAGTCTCAGAGAAGGAGGAACCTGCAGAACCAGTCTCAGAGGAGGAGGAACCTGCAGAACCAGACCCAGAGAAGGAGGAACCTGCAGAACCAGACCCAGAGAAGGAGGAACCTGCAGAACCAGACCCAGAGAAGGAGGAACCTGCAGAACCAGTCTCAGAGGAGGAGGAACCTGCAGAACCAGTCTCAGAGGAGGAGGAACCTGCAGAACCAGTCTCAGAGGAGGAGGAACCTGCAGAACCAGTCTCAGAGGAGGAGGAACCTGCAGAACCAGACCCAGAGAAGGAGGAACCTGCAGAACCAGACCCAGAGAAGGAGGAACCTGCAGAACCAGACCCAGAGAAGGAGGAACCTGCAGAACCAGTCTCAGAGGAGGAGGAACCTGCAGAACCAGACCCAGAGAAGGAGGAACCTGCAGAACCAGACCCAGAGAAGGAGGAACCTGCAGAACCAGTCTCAGAGAAGGAGGAACCTGCAGAACCAGTCTCAGAGGAGGAGGAACCTATAGAACCAGAGTGTGAAACAAAATGTGCTGCAGAACGTCCAGAGTTGTGGAACCGGTATGAATATAGTTAGTCAGGTCACAAAGTCTGGTTGTGAAGTGGAATACGATTCTCTCTGGACCGGTTTGACGGTTTCATTTTTATCAACAAAACCATGAGGATGTTTTTCACTGACTGATGTGTTTCTTCTTGACATGTTTTGATCCCATGTCGGTCTTCATCTCGGGGGTTTCCAGGAAGGAGGCTCAACAAACTCTGAGTTTCTCCCGGAACTCTGAGTCAACTCACTGAGATGTGAAATTGAGAGTTTCCAGTTCCAGAACAGCTGATCTGAATCAGTTCAGTCAAGTGTCAGTACTGAACCTTGAGTGAAGCTTCAACAACCACAATAAAATGCTTCATTTTCTTCATCATCAGTTCGAATGATCCATTCCATTGACTTAACATTTAACTTAGATGGCAGCAGACAGATAGTAATAATAAATAGGTAGAACATCTGAATTTCATTTAGGAGCAATCCAACAGAAGGAAGGCCACCTGGAAGCAGTTAAAAATGAAATATAAAACCATCATTCAATGTAAAGGCAAATATGTACAAATGGTCTGATTGTACCTCATTTTGATAAACATTTTAGTATTTAAATTGATGTAGGCTGTTAAATTTTAAAACAAATATAATTCAGTGGCTCCTTCAAGTAGTAATTAAAACCCTGAACAAAATGTAGTTTGAATTGGTCCTGTGGTGATATCCTACTGAGAGTCGCTCAATGTTACACTTTGTTAGTAGAGCGCAGTGACCATGTGTACATCAATACCCAACAACATACATTTACAACATACACCTTTTTTTTTTATTTATACCCTTCTTCCACCCCAAAATAAATTAAATAAAAGCTGTTGTTTCTCTAAGCGCCCTACACACTGTTGCTTTAGCGATGTTGTAAAGAAAACATTCAAATCAATTCATAAAACAACCCAATGCTGTGGGTGAAAAGTGCTCCTGTGCCCTTCCCCCGACACAGACCCGCTCACGACCCGCCTACATTTCAACCGTACGCTCTGCGCTAGGTGTGAGTGCGCCTTGCCGTACCCTCCCGCCACGCACTGCGCAGTCATCGAGAGTTCCTCTGGATCGACTTTACTCTGCGCTTAACCCATTAGTTATTTGGCATCCTGAACTAGCTACAGATACTGCGCCCCCTCGTCAGAGGAGCGGGGTCACACTGCTCCAGGTTCCTGGACTTGCCCTATATGCTTCTAACTTACAAATATTACATTTCTACATGAATGCTGGAACTCCACGCTTCTCACTTCTTCTAATCCCCAGCTTATGGGAAGGTGACCCACCATCAGCGACTTAAGAGATTTTTTGCACCAATATAATTCAAACGTGGACAATCAATGGTGTGCACATGATCAGCGACATGCAGCGGCTCGTTCTCGCAGTTAATTAGGACCGGAGCAGCTTTGCATCAACAGCTGAGTGGTGTTTACCTCCACCTTTAAAATTATGCAGCACTTAAAAAAAAACTATACAATTACAGCTTGGTGTTGAGAGTGTCGTTGTGCTGGTTGCAAAGGCTGACTGTAGTTAATGTTCCTTCAAATAACAGGGGGAAGCAGCTCTGCCAGGGCAAAATAAGCTGGATTTATTAAAGCATAGTAGGAATGGTTTATCTCTGGCACAGCGCCATACGATTTATTCCAGGAGAAGTTGGGTGGACATGTGTCGGCTCAGGTGTCTCATTCATGAGAGTTCAGACAAAACAGGTCCGAAATAGAAAAGTCTCATTTACAGCAAAAAATCATGAAATTGATCATAATTGTCATGCTTACAAAGGTAAATCTAAAGAAACTGTGCATGTCGTATTTTTGCGCAGAACCCTCCAACCCGTGAAAGAAAGGTTCCACCTTGGAAGTCGGTATAAAAAAGTCAGGAATGCAGTGGATTCAAACACCTGCTCTGTCGTGTAAAAAAGACCTGGAGCAACAAGCCACCCACTGCACACAATCAGCCCTTATCTTGTCTCGTCTTAGCTTAGTAGTAATTGTCGTAGTAATAAAAGTAATAGCAATAGTAGTATCATAGTAGTAGCAACAGAAATAACTACAAATATTATATATATTTAAAAACCATTTGAATTTCAAATCACAACATTGTCATCTAACTAGATTAATGATAAAGGCTGCACTGCAGTTACCGGATTTACACCAGAAAACGTCAATCAATAACTTGAATAAATTAACATAAAATAAAAACTCCTACATTAAGATTATAATTGAGAAAAAAACCCAATACCAACATTGAAATAAAGAAAAGCAAACGAAAAGTACAAAGCACTGGATGTACAGCAGTGAAAAGACGAGAGAGTAGTTTCATCACCAGTTCATTTAACCTGACATAAGAGGACAGAAGGATTCATGGTTTAACTGCAGCAACTTCTCCAAACTAATGAGTGATTCAAGTAGGCCAATTACACTCACTTTAGGCTAGTTGACACATTTACGACAGCAGGACCCTCCCCTCCCGCTGCTCAGCTCCTTTCACCGCAAAAGAATGTCCCCCCATTGTCAATATTCAATAATCAGCCAGCAGATGCCAGGACGCCCCGCAACACGTCACTCAGTCTCCCAGTGGACATGATCGCAGGACCCAGCAAGTCCAGGGGAACATTCCTCTGATGCTTTCTGTGATTAGGTTTTTATTCTACTGAAGGTCTTTAAAGTCGCATTTTTGATAATCCAGATCAAAAGTAAGAACAAATAAAGAAACTCTTTGGATTATAGTGAGTTCACTTCAACATGCTTGATTTGATTCTGAATTCAGATTGTCACTGTGCACGTTCTGTCTTTCCTCTTTCCGGTTTATTTTCAAGTCTCATACTGTCTCTCATTTCTGGCTTCTTGACTTTCACACTTCCTGTGCAGTTTCTGCTCACTGTCCTGAGGCCGGTACTACCATGATGGATTTCCTCTTATCCAGGTAACTTCAGCTCCCAAAATACAACACAGGTACGTTTCACCTGCTCTTCTTTTCTTTATACAGACTCCAGGTCACTTCACTGCTGAGTGTCTAATCACAGGAAGACTAAACGTGGCCGGCATCTCTTCTGTTTTAGATCTGTTTCAATCATTTTCAAAGATTTAGTTTTGTTTTTAAATTCAAATTCAGTCATTATTTAATATATAAAAGTGTATTTGTGGTCAAATGTACTCCTGTAGTTTTAAGAGTCATGACGTCACAGCCCGCAGATGTCTCCTGCTGTGTTTTTGTTTTTGTGTGTGTGTGTGAGCGTAGGCGTAGCGGACAGAGCACGACACACACCAGTAGCGAATGAGGGAAGCCAGTATTTAAGCACCGGGATCCCAGGCTCTCTTCGCCAGATCGCCACGTTTACCCAGCGGTACCTGGACTCCGCCCCCCGTGCCTCATGAGTTTGCTCGCTTCGTGTTTGGAAGCTACTGAGTGTCCCGACCTCTGTTCGTTCTCCCGTGCAGTCCCGGTGTGCGCCGCTCTGTCCTGCTGGGAGGATCCCGTCTCCGGGACGACCACCTCCACTTCTACGACCCCTCGCTAAGGATTGCCACTCCGTTGGAGAGACTCAAATAAACTTTATTTTCAATTTTCCATCCCGGTCTTGTCGGCGTTTGAATCCTGCAACACCACCATTCCTGACACGTGATGCGACCTCAACTTCCTTCCAGTTCATTGTTGCATCCATAGCAATGCTGTAGCGACCACAGAAAAAACCTTGGTTTGTTGAGAAAGATGAATAATTGTTTGTCTGAACAGAAAAAGTATAGATTGTATGCATAAACTGAACAGATACTATGAAAATAAAGTGTTAATTTGTTGCTAGAAAACCAATCAAAACTAATATAAATCTATCTTAAAACATAGCAATTTCCAGCAAACATAGAAGGAATGTCCGCCATGTTTTGTCTTCCCGTAGACTCGGCAGTAATGTGACCAGAAGTCTTTGTGACAAGTCATCACATATTTTGTTATCTTTTTATGACTTATCTTCTGATTTGTTTGAAGTTAAGCACTGATATATAGGATAACTTCCTCCACGAACCCATCCAACGTCAGGGTATTATGTCATTTTGTGCTTGTTGGTGCTCAGTAAACAAAAGTTTTCAGGAAAACTCCTGTTTGCATGTGACGTCATTCAAGGTGTTAATCTTCCGTCAGTCATCTGCAAAATGCATGAAAAGTAAAACTGAAGTCTGTTTGTGCTCTTTTCACTGGATCAGTAAATCAGGCCTTTGGTGTCTTAATGGTGAACTCTTACATTCAAAATGAACAAGAATGTCTTATGAACAGGTAACAGGTAGTTTTACAACGAGACTGCTCCAGGTTGCAGTGTAAGGTGCAGTTTCTCCCCAGCATGTTGAGCAGCCCTCAGCCCAGCAGGTGGATCATGTCGGTGTAGGGAAAGATGTGTACAGTACATATGCACTGCTGCACTCGGCTGCTTCCCGGTGAATGCCAGCAGGTCCTATTATTTGTGGAGACGAGCAGGGGCCCAACATTGAGCGTCGTTAGTGGTTGTGCTTTATCACAGCAGATAAATGACACCTTCCCCTTGGAGCAGTCGGCCTCGCTGAACTCGTCTGCACTGATATGGGATCAATAGTGTTGTTGCCTCTGGCAGGAGGTCGCCTGCAGACCAATCACTGTCTCTGTTTGTTGACAGCCACACTGTTAGCATTCATGTCAGTGTTGGAGCTTAAGTAAACAAGCTGCCATTACTGCCTTTGTCAAACTGCACAATAATGATCTGCCACCATCCATCTGTCTGTTTTTCTGTTGCTGGCGGTGGGCTTGGGGTTTGGGCAGCAGCAGGCTGAACAACGTAGGCAGAGGTCCTTCTCTCCAGCATAAAGCGCTCCAACCTAGACAGGCTAAGTAATCCTTTTGTTTGTCATTTGTGTCTGAAACAGATTTACCACTAATCTGCAAACACCAGGAAACCATCAGAGGAAGCCTCATTTAGTGTTTGAAAGGGCTATTGTTCATTAGAATGAAGTTAATTTTTAAAAATCTCTACATCTAAATAGAATATTTAATAGGTTGTCCAAAACTGGCAGAAATTTTGAAGCAGAATGCTTTGATTTTATTGAACAAAATCATAGATACAATATACAAGATCTATTATTTTTCCAATTCTAAGTCAATTGGTTGAAAAAAAAAAGTCCAACATGAGATTCACCTGTGCTTGAATTCCAGTGATGACATCATCTGAAGAAACAAATCAATGTTGGATTGTTTACATCAGGGGTGTCAAACACATTTGAGTTCAGCGGCCCTTGAGGAGAGCTGACATGTAAAAGACTGCCATATTAACCTTTAAATTTAAACTTTAAAGTTTTTATTTGTTCTTGCACAGAGTACAATGAAAATGTATTTATTTTCATAAAACCCAACAATTAATACCAGAAATGACTACAATCTCAACATGAAGCCAATTTTAACGAAGGCTTCTATTGCAAAATACACTGGTGACTGATTTACTGGGGGTAGCCAATTCATACTTAGGTGATGAACTCAAAATATTTCTTGGCTTGTTGCTGGATCTGAACTCTGTAAAGAGAGCGAGGTTATCAAAATCTAACCTCTACATTTTGATTGTGAATTGGAATTATGTGTTTGGTTGCTTACATTTCAAATTTCAACCTGTTACTGGAATAATATTTGGTGTTTGTTATAATATTGTTTTCAATGTGTATGTGTGCGTGTGTGTGCGTGTGTGTGCGTGCGTGTGTGTGCGTGTGTGTGTGTGTGTGTGTGTGTGCGGGTGTGTGTGTGCGGGTGTGTGTGATCATTTTAACTTGGGCTCATTAAGAGTCTATGATTGGGGCTGTGTTTGCTCCTGGTGAGGTCACCCAAGTCAGACAGGTCTGGACTGAAGGCCCAGACTAACATGTCCAAACCACACCCATGACGACGGAGCAAAGTAGATTGTGTACCCTGTCCAGACGAAAGTCACCGGGACACACGCATGGAGGCGGTGTTCGCCAGCAAGCATCTGGTGACAGATAGTTTACGAGTCAGAATTGGGCACCGCCAAAGCAAGCCATGTGGGAAGGCTATGTGGGCCCACCACCAGCAAACTCCAACAATGGGGAGCGGTACATTGCTCATAATGTGCGGGAGAGCAAGGAGCCACTTGGTATCATGGGCCCCTGCAGCAGAAACTGGCTCTTGGGACGTAGGACCTCACCTCATTGGGGGGAAGGAGCCTGGGCTGGTACGGGAGGTTGAGAGGTACCGATATAGTTGGGCTCACCTCCATGCCCAGCATTGGCTCTGGAGTCATACTCCTTGAAAAGGGATGGTCTCATTCGTACTCAGGTATTGCACAGTGTAAGAGGTGCTGGGTGGGTGTGGAGATACTAACAAGCCACACTGGGGGCTTTTCCACCAGAAAGAACCAGGTACTAGTTATTGTCCAGAGCCAGACTTAGCTCCAGCTCTTTGTCATTTCACCACCAAAGCCCCAGCCTATCAGGAGCTAAACTGGTGCTAAGCTGGCCCCACATCATTGCTGGGCCAGCGGGGGGTCAGAGGGGAGCCGGTGGAGGGCCAGAGTGGGGCCAGAGTGGAGCCAGAGGGGAACCAGAGTGGGATCTGACACGTCATCAGCTGGGGGTGGAGTTATCTCTGGAGTTCTCACTACCTACGAAGAGGAAGAGATGCTGAACCGCCTTTCTGAAATCTACAGTGAACAAGGAGCCCCAGTGTGGATAACCACAGAAACCAGAGAAAATATAATAGCGTGTGGGAATAATATAATAAGTCGTTCCCTGAAGTTACTAATACGAGGGAACGAGATAATTTATACTGCGATCATGGAACTGAGGTTCTGGAGGTGCAGAGTTCCTGTCCTGTCAGCTGGTAGGATCTAGAATATAGAAGCAGTTTTCAGTTTTCAGTCTTTTCATGGTAACATGATTGTAACCAAGTTCACCTCCAGGTCTTTTATGGCGTTATGAGGTCTGCATGAGGCAGCAGGGGGCGCTCCGCTATGAGACACCCCACTATTTTCTACCACAGAACTTCTTTATAAAAAAGCCAGACTTTTGGTTCATCAGCAACTACTAAACAAATTACATACTGCTGTAAATGAAAGCTGGATTTATTTATTTTTTGCCATAAAATGAGCCTTATAATGGTTTCATGTGAAAGAGAACTTTAATCAGTGTGTGTTTACGTAGGATGCCATGGAAACGGCTGTAGAGCTTCATTCTATCATTGGACACCTCCATTTCTTCAGATGTTGAAGCATTTGATTCAGACACGTCAAGAAATAAAGTGAAAGGAGCAGAAATTCACAATGTAATGCCTAAATGTTGAAAAATAAGCCCCGAGCTCATTCACCTTATTATTATTATTATTATTATTATTATTATTATTATTATTATTATTATTATTATTATTATTATTATTATTATTATTATTATTATTATTATTATTATTATTATTATTTTATCTCTGGCTACTCCGGGGCTCTGGACTAAAGCAAGATGGACATGAAACAACACCAATAGAGTGACGAGGAGACACTGGTTGTGACGCTGTGTCTCTTTGGTCTGAATCTGAAGTTCAGGACAGACGAGATGAAGCGTCCTGATCAAACCGATAAATACAGTCCGTCTCATGATTCCTGAACCAAACCACTGTAACAGTCTGTCTCCTGTTTTCTGGACCAAACCACTGTTATGGTCCGTCTCCTGGTTCCTGGACTAAACCACTGTTACGGTCCGTCTCCTGGTTCCTGGATCCTGTCGGTGCTACATTGGTGGAATCAGTGACATGTGGTATTTTAGAGTGACGCAATGGCTTGGCTCTGTTAACGGTGGATAAATAACCGGTTCTTTGGCAGTACTCATTTAAGAACTTGCCCTGGTATCAGCTCTCAACTAGCACCTGGTTCCTTTGGGTGGGAAAGCCCCATCAGTGGCTTCTCGAGATCATATGCGATTGGCCAGTTTGAGCATGGTATGGCGGTAAGACACAGAGTGGCCTCTGAGTTGGAGAAAGTCACCTCCCTGCAGCTTAAGGTGGCAGGGAGGAAAATTCTGAGTGTTGTTGGTGCTAATGCACCAAAGAGCATGTCAGATTACTCTGCCTTCTTGAACTAAGTGGATGAGGTCCTGAAAAAGGCACCATCACCGGACTTCATAATCCTACGGGGTGACTTCAACCCTTACATTGGAAATGACTTGGTAACCTGGAAGGCGGTGATTGAAAGGAAACAGTCTGCATGATCTAAACCTGGAGCGAGTTGTTTTTGGACTCGTAGGCTCATCATGGATTGTCCATAACAAACACCATGTTCGAACACAAGGATACTCATAAGTGTACTTGGGACCAGAGCTCAGGGCAATTTGGTGAAGTGCGCAGCTGTCAAGTGATCACTATTTGGTGCTGAGTTGGATTAGTTGGTGGCAATGACTGCAGGCCAAACCCAAGACCAAGTGCATAGTGAGGGTACACTGAGAAAGGCTTGGAGGTTACCAGGGAAATCAGAAAACTCCATGATGACAATGCCAAGAGATACTCAACGCCTGGATATTGTGGGACTGGTTGACGCGTGTCTATGGTATCGCATGAACCTCAGATACAGTACTTTCAGACGAGCAGACCAGGGAAATTGTTCCCATTTTCAAAAAGTGCCACCGAGGAGTGTGTGCAAGATATCGCAGTATAACACAACTCTGCTTCCCTGGGAAAGTCTACAGTATGTGGGAATACTGGAAAGGAAACTCTGACCAAAAGTCGAACCTGAGATAGAGGAGGAACTGTGTGGATTCCATCCTGTCTGTGGAAGAGTGGAGCAGATCTTCACCCTCTCACAGACTATTGAGGGGGCATGGGAGTTTGCCAATCCAGTCTACATGTGTTTTTAAGACCTGAAGAAGGCTCAGAGGGGTACTATCAAACATTTCTCTACTCTGGCTAATTTGATAGTAAAACCTTCAAATCCTTGTATATTTTTTAGGAAATTTTCTTTCATTTATTTGTTTTGTGACTTTTTACAACTGAGAATAAATAAACTCCATTAAACATTGTAGAAATATGGACCTAAAAACATAACAATTAATCTTTGTCTAATTACAATTCCCTCTTGCAGAGACTGATGGAGGCGGAGCCTGTTACTGCTCATCTCTCCCCTCCCTCTCCCTCCTTCTGCTCATCCACTTCTAAACCAACATGGCCGACCCGTAGTGGTTTGACTGGCACTCCTATTCTAGTTTTATCCTCCATATCAGTAGTTTATAGTTGAGACTCTCCCTGATAGCATCTCATTCCTCTTCAGTCACTAGAATGTCGGCTTGTCTACATTTTATTCACCTTTATAGCGTTTTGTTCTCTGCACACGTCTGTGTGGTTTCTTTACAAGAACTAGCCACAGCGCCCTCCTGTGGCCCGGCAGATTAACTCCATGGTGTCATGGTGTGTCCTGCTGCTGCAGTGGAAACACTCCTTGTTTTTAACGCATTAGGGGTTGTCACGTGAATCGTTGTCGTGGAAACGGGGCCTCGAAGTCAGGCTGCTGCTTCTCTATATTGAGAGGATCCAGTTGAGATGGTTTGGGCATCTGATTAGGATGCCCTCTGATGACCTCTTTTCAGAGTTTTACCAGGCATGTACAACTGGGAGGAGGCCCAGAGGTCAGCCCAGGACTCTCTGGAGAGATTTTATCTGGTTTGGGCTGGGAGTGGCTTGGGGTCCCCCCAGCAGACCTGGAGGAAGTGGCAGGGTACAGGGAGGCCTATGTTTCCACAAAGAGCATTTGAGGTTCTCTTACTTTGTAAGCTGTTTGAAAAGAAAGTGCAAATCAACTCAACTTCTGGTGGAAATGGTGCTGTTATTATAGTGATAAGCTTTTGTCTGCTGGTCGCACGTGACGTTTAGTTAGACTTTATTTATAAGATGTTTTCTGTTTTGTACCCTTTCTCAGGTCTTGAAATCTTTTTAGAATCCCTTCTGTTGTTTTCCCTTTTACTACAGCTTTGAATGTGCGTCGTTGCTGATATTGCATTTCTTTCTTTTTTCTTTCCTTTTTTAATCCTAATTCTGATTTATTCACTGAAATACTGTGATATACATCCTCCACAAATACATCAGACTCCGCGGTTTTATGCTTCATTCTCTACTTTGAACTCTGTGCTCCACTGAATCACCAACCATACAAACAAACATGGAAACAATACGTTTTCCATCCAATAATTCTTCTTTAAATGAGCCCGAGCACAGCAGAACTATCATATGAATGCTGTGTAATTTCACTTCTTAATTGGTCATCTGCAAAAATCTCACAAACTGAAGGTGCAATCAATTATATAATCTATTTGCAATGCTTCATAGAGGATCTTAATTCGTCGGACTCTCAGAGAGGTGTTTTAAAATAGAGTCCATCTGAGTTGAATTGTCAGGACTTATTCTTCAGTCCCCTCCAAAATGTGCATACATTTAGATCTTCAGCACTCTGTAACTGTAATGCAAAGTGAACACTGAAATGCTAGAAAGCGGAGAGAGTGAGTGAATATTCACATGTAAATCTTTGGCAGGTATTTTGAATAAGTCCTTGGATAAGAGAAGCAAAGTACCAGCATTATCCCCCTCACACCCCCTACACCCCCTCCCATGCTATGCAGATGACGCTTATTCCCTGGTGGAGCACAGTTAAAGCCCTCCGCTGCTCTATATTTGTTCGTATTGGCTTCATGAATATAGCTGAAAAGCTGATGAGTGCTGTGGGACCTTGTATATGTGTCTGTGGCAAAGGTCAAGCACCCATTGTTTACTAGGGGATCTCCGTTAATCACAAATGGGGTGAGCGGCACTCTGCCTGCCGCTGGGAGGCTGTAAAACCAAACCCTCCGCAGGTCACCCATTTAAGCTACTCCACAAGCAAAATCATAGTTTCAACCAACAAGTGCTTTTCCAACTCATGATTGCTTTTGTTTTGGGGCCATCAGTTGCTGCTTTGTGTGTGAATCATGCTCTAAAGGTCACAGATATCAAACATCAGGACAAAGAGCATGACTCTGAGCTGATACCTGGCACCAGCTGACACAACGCTGTTTGCTATATAAACACATTTCATTTGGTAGCGTGTAGAAGATTGATATCCAGCCAGAGTGCAAATACAATGGCGATGAATGACGTGTGTGTGTGTGTGCTTCAATCAGCTGAAGGCTACCAGTGCGTGCAGCATCGTGCTTGGTTGCCATAATGTTGCAGTCAAGGTAGTGATAAATAAAATCCAGCAGCAGTTTGTGTGCTTTTCAAGGCCAACAGGCCAGCAGCATCAAACATTTCTCTACTCTGGCTAATTTGATAGTTAAATCTTCAAGTCCTTGTATGTTTTCCATGGAGATTTTTAACAACAGTGTTATTTCAGGAAACTTTCTTTCATTTATTTGTTTTGTGACTTTATACAACTGAGAATAAATAAACTCCATTAGACATTGTAGAAATATGGACCTAAAAACATAGAAAACAATTAATCTTTTTCTGTCACTAGTCCCTCCTGGAGGCGGAGCCTGTTACTGCTCATCTCTCCCCCTCCCATCCTTCCTTCTGCTCATCCATTTGTAAACCAATATGGCCGACTCGTAGTGGTTTGACTGACTCGTATTCTAGTTTTATTCTCCATATCATTAGTTTATAGTTGAGAATGTCGGCTTGTCTACATTTTACACACCTTTATAGCATTTTGTTCTCTGCACACGTCTGTGTGGTTTCTTTACAAGAACTAGCCACAGCGCCCTCCTGTGGCCTGGCAGACAAGCTACATGGTGTCAGTGTGTCTGCTGCTGCAGTGGAAACACTCCTTGTTTTTAACGCATTAGGTGTTGTCACGTGAAACGCTGTCGTGGAAACGGGGCCTTAGTCATCAATACACCAGATCAGGGATAGGCAACTCCGGTCCTGCACATTGTCAATGTGTCCTCACATTAACACAGCTGACTGCAATTCGTGTTTTGTTATCCAGCTTTTTGCAGAGCCTCACCATGAGAACTGTGGCGTGTTTGAGCAAGGAAACATTGCAAACATGCAGGATTGAAGTTGCCCACCTCTGCACCAGAGTATCTGAAGGCCAGGTAAATGTTTACCTATATATGACATACTTCTTTGTTCTGTGGCGGGGTTCTTGTTCAGTCCAAATGATAATAATAATAACCACCACGATCCATATGGCAAGTCGACTGTGTATTTGTTTTCCTCCAAGAATAGTGCTCAGTAGGTACAGTGGCAAAAAATATATATATATATTTACAGCAAGAGAAAAAAATACATTTACAGTGAGAAAACAAAACCAAACAACACCTGATCTCAGTTCTTCCTTCAGCTGACTGCTTTCAGGAGTTTCCTGCATCCTGTTCCTACCACTCGTACCTGCAGGGACTGACTCCCCAATACAGTTTACCACCCTGCTTTTAAAGGGTAAACCTCTCCCCCAGGTATGGGATGACTTCGCCTAACCAATCACATCAATGAAAATAAATATTCACCTCCTTTCTTTAAAAGGATACTCAATTTTTCTACTAAAATAAACAAAAACATTTTCTACAGCAAAACAGCAAATAATTCCATTCCGAAAGGAAAAGAAAAATTATTCAAAAGTGCCTCGTGATCATATGACCATAACTCCGTGCCTGTGATTCACGGAGTTCGCTCCGCCCCGTCTTAGCTGTCCACTGCACTGAGGCGTCGGTAGGAGTTCTGTGTGCATGTGTGGATGTGTGAATGTGTGAATGTTTGCGCAGGTAAAACACAGCAGTCAGGTGGGCACCCCCGGCTAACTACAAGAGATGTCGGTGGGGAATCCATGATGGCGGTGTTGCGGGCGCCGCCATACTTATTTACAGGTCGCCGCCATCTTGAAATCGAGCAAAGCGGAAGCGTGACCGTAAATGACGCAAAATGACGCAAGGAAGTGACGTTCACATAACGACATACAGGAAGTGATGTGTAGGACTGAAAACGTATGGAATTATGTTTACGGAGGCCGACCCACAGTTAGTTACGTTCCGACCGAACATGCAGGAAGGTACAAGAGATGTCGGTGGGGAATCCATGATGGCGGTGTTGCGGGTGCCGCCATACTTATTTACAGGTCGCCGCCATCTTGAAATCGAGCAAAGCGGAAGCGTGACCGGAAATGACGTAAAATGACACGAGGAAGTGACGTTCACATAAGCGACATAAGGGACGTACAGGACTGAAAACGTAGGGAATTACGTTGACGGAGGTCGACCCACAGTTAGTTACGTTCCGACCGAACACGCAGGAAGGTACGTAGACGACATGAACACCTGGGAAGTGACGTAGCGGGACCCACTCGCCGGATATGACGCCAAAACGAAGTCATTCACTGAAAAGACGCACATTTATGGTTTCTTTTTTCCAGTGTTTCGTTTGTCAACAGAGTGAAGGACTGTCTTCTCATCAGGTAAAGATTGGCCTTGTTGTCTATATACAAACGATCATCCTGCTCTAATAAGAAGCAGTAGTTTATCAGTGTTAATGAGAGGAGGAGGAGTTTTGTGGTTAAGTTAGGAGCAATGAACGTTTAAGTTGCTCTTTCTATCCTCATTCCTTGTTTTGGTGTATTAAGTGTCATTTCTTGTCTTGTGAAAACTTTCTCCAGTAACTTTTGGTGTGTTAAGAATTAAGAATGTGCCTCCAATGAACTGCACCAGTTATCATATCATTCTGTATTAATGGATGTATACAACGTGCTTGCTGCTGTGTTTTTATCCCAGATAAATACTGTCTATATATTCACTTTATAATGGAACTATGTGTCTTTATGTGTAAAATTACATTCCTATTCATCCTTGGTCACTAAAATGTGACTAATAATTGATTTATTATAATCAGGCATCTCAATAGGAAGCATCTATCTGGGATGAAACTTTTTATCAGTGCATTCACATGAGAAAGTTATTAAAGGTTATGAGAGAAATTTTAAATCAAATGTATAACATAATGCAACGAATCATTTAGATGTTTGTCAATAAAGTTAAATGTTTAAGTCTGTGCCACACATATAGAGAACTGAAATTGCATTTCTCTTCACATCTGCATTTAAAAAAGAATTTCACACACTAACAATAGAAATAATTGAGCTAACATATATACAGGCTATGAATATAATAAGTTAAGAAAAGTATAAAAAGATAAATAATGTAAACACTGCAGTGAAATCAACACAGTAAAGTGAACAGAAAGTTATAACGAATATAAATGATGATGATTGACTTGTTCTTTTTTCAGAGCAAATCTTATATTTTAAATGAAATTAAACAAAAATAATGTGAATACATCTCTTGATTTGCAGGATTTTTTTAAATCCAGACACAGAAATGCTGGAATGGATGCAGTGCAAACTTTGCAAAGGCTGCTGCATGTTGGTTGTGCCTTAAAATCCCACAAACATCTGGAGGAGTCATCCAGCTGTGGATGTAAGACCATGAATGAGAGCACAAGTTACTACAACAATAGTTTGTACAGTTATTCAATAGATGTGTCTCGTATGGCAGAAATGACTGAACCACTTGGTGAGATATTTATTCTACACTCTGTGTTGATGTTGTGTCTTTATATGAGGTCACTACTTTCATAAAGGTTTAATCATCAACAGTAGTTTGATGTCTTTATATGAGGTCACTACTTTCATAAAGGTTTAATCATCAACAGTAGTTAGATGTCTTTATATGAGGTCACTACTTTCATAAAGGTTTAATCATCAACAGTAGTTAGATGTCTTTATATGAGATCACTACTTTCATAAAGGTTTAATCATCAACAGTAGTTTGATGTCTTTATATGAGGTCACTACTTTCATAAAGGTTTAATCATCAACAGTAGTTTGATGTCTTTATATGAGGTCAATACTTTCATAAAGGGTTAATCATCAACAGTAGTTTGATGTCTTTATATGAGGTCACTACTTTCATAAAGGTTTAATCATCAACAGTAGTTTGATGTCTTTATATGAGGTCACTACTTTCATAAAGGTTTAATCATCAACAGTAGTTTGTGTCTTTATATGAGGTCACTACTTTCATAAAGGGTTAATCATCAATAGTAGTTTGATGTCTTTATATGAGGTCACTACTTTCATAAAGGTTTAATCATCAACAGTAGTTTGATGTCTTTATATGAGGTCACTACTTTCATAAAGGTTTAATCATCAACAGTAGTTTGATGTCTTTATATGAGGTCACTACTTTCATAAAGGTTTAATCATCAACAGTAGTTTGATGTCTTTATATGAGGTCACTACTTTCATAAAGGGTTAATCATCAACAGTAGTTTGATGTCTTTATATGAGGTCACTACTTTCATAAAGGTTTAATCATCAACAGTAGTTTGATGTCTTTATAT
The DNA here is from genome assembly GCF_963422515.1 of Blennius ocellaris. Classification (NCBI taxonomy): domain Eukaryota; kingdom Metazoa; phylum Chordata; class Actinopteri; order Blenniiformes; family Blenniidae; genus Blennius; species Blennius ocellaris. Next base: position 27,644,030 of record NC_137656.1, on the reverse strand, counting down.
GAGGTCACTACTTTCATAAAGGTTTAATCATCAACAGTAGTTTGATGTCTTTATATGAGGTCACTACTTTCATAAAGGTTTAATCAACAACAGTAGTTTGATGTCTTTATATGAGGTCACTACTTTCATAAAGGGTTAATCATCAACAGTAGTTTGATGATCACATTGTCAAAGTAAAATATCAACTGATTCTGCATCTTGTCTACAGTTGGTGATTAATATTGTTTAAATCACAGAAACAATAATTCCAGACAGTTTTGACTTTAATCAAAGTGGAACTTTTCTTTTCATTGGTTTTCACAACGTATTTTTCTCTGCAGGATCATTGAGGCTGTTGAAGGAGGAAGAGGATCCTCACTGTGTTTTCCAGAGAGCAGATCAAGGTGAGTGAAACAAACTGTGATGTTAGTGGTTCTAATATCTGTTCTCTCTTCTCTCTTTGCTCTTTGGCTTCAGAGCTTCATGATGACCTCATGGACTGGAGGGTCGTTCAGACAGAATGAACCTCTGGAAGATGTCGTCTGCATCACCTGCCCTCCAGCAGCTCGTCATCATGAAGATGTTTCAGTGACCAGCAGGTCACAAAACATCTCTTCATCAAGTTTGAGAGTTTTTACGTAAAATAAGCTTTACTTTTATTTCTCTGAATTGTAACAGATGTTGGAGCTACTGGAAGAGATGGAGGAGGTCACAGGAACCAAGAAGAAGGACCAGAGACTCATCGTTATGTTTTTGATGTTCCAGAAGTAAGACGATCAATCAATGGAGGACATCATAGAAGTAGTGGTCAATATTTAGTGTCTTTAGAAACCATCTACATGCAGCTTGTCAGTGTTTTTCACATCATCATCAACATCCTGATGGGCTCAGGTCACACAAGCTGGAGGCCCAGGTCCTCATAGCCAGTGGAGAACGTTCTAGCTCTCTCACTGGAGAACCAACCTAACGTTCTAGCTCTCTCACTGGAGAACCAACCTAACGTTCTAGCTCTCTCACTGGAGAACCAACCTAACGTTCTAGCTCTCTCACTGGAGAACCAACCTAACGTTCTAGCTCTCTCACTGGAGAACCAACCTAACATTCTAGCTCTCTCACTGGAGAACCAACCTAACGTTCTAACACTCTCACTGGAGAACCAACCTAACGTTCTAACACTCTCACTGGATAACCAACCTAACGTTCTAGCTCTCTCACTGGAGAACCAACCTAACGTTCTAACTCTCTCACTGGAGAACCAACCTAACATTCTAGCTCTCTCACTGGAGAACCAACCTAACGTTCTAGCTCTCTCACTGGAGAACCAACCTAACGTTCTAGCTCTCTCACTGGAGAACCAACCTAACGTTCTAGCTCTCTCACTGGAGAACCAACCTAACGTTCTAGCTCTCTCACTGGAGAACCAACCTAACGTTCTAGCTCTCTCACTGGAGAACCAACCTAACGTTCTAGCTCTCTCACTGGAGAACCAACCTAACATTCTAGCTCTCTCACTGGAGAACCAACCTAACGTTCTAACACTCTCACTGGAGAACCAACCTAACGTTCTAACACTCTCACTGGATAACCAACCTAACGTTCTAGCTCTCTCACTGGAGAACCAACCTAACGTTCTAACTCTCTCACTGGAGAACCAACCTAACGTTCTAGCTCTCTCACTGGAGAACCAACCTAACGTTCTAGCTCTCTCACTGGAGAACCAACCTAACGTTCTAGCTCTCTCACTGGAGAACCAACCTAACGTTCTAGCTCTCTCACTGGAGAACCAACCTAACGTTCTAGCTCTCTCACTGGAGAACCAACCTAACGTTCTAGCTCTCTCACTGGAGAACCAACCTAACGTTCTAGCACTCTCACTGGAGAACCAACCTAACGTTCTAGCTCTCTCACTGGAGAACCAACCTAACGTTCTAGCTCTCTCACTGGAGAACCAACCTAACGTTCTAGCTCTCTCACTGGAGAACCAACCTAACGTTCTAGCTCTCTCACTGGAGAACCAACCTAACGTTCTAGCTCTCTCACTGGAGAACCAACCTAACGTTCTAGCTCTCTCACTGGAGAACCAACCTAACATTCTAGCTCTCTCACTGGAGAACCAACCTAACGTTCTAACACTCTCACTGGAGAACCAACCTAACGTTCTAACACTCTCACTGGATAACCAACCTAACGTTCTAGCTCTCTCACTGGAGAACCAACCTAACGTTCTAACTCTCTCACTGGAGAACCAACCTAACGTTCTAGCTCTCTCACTGGAGAACCAACCTAACGTTCTAGCTCTCTCACTGGAGAACCAACCTAACGTTCTAGCTCTCTCACTGGAGAACCAACCTAACGTTCTAGCTCTCTCACTGGAGAACCAACCTAACGTTCTAGCTCTCTCACTGGAGAACCAACCTAACGTTCTAGCTCTCTCACTGGAGAACCAACCTAACGTTCTAGCACTCTCACTGGAGAACCAACCTAACGTTCTAGCTCTCTCACTGGAGAACCAACCTAACGTTCTAGCTCTCTCACTGGAGAACCAACCTAACGTTCTAGCTCTCTCACTGGAGAACCAACCTAACGTTCTAACACTCTCACTGGATAACCAACCTAACGTTCTAGCTCTCTCACTGGAGAACCAACCTAACGTTCTAGCTCTCTCACTGGAGAACCAACCTAACGTTCTAGCACTCTCACTGGAGAACCAACCTAGCGTTCTAGCTCTCTCACTGGAGAACCAACCTAACGTTCTAACTCTCTCACTGGAGAACCAACCTAACGTTCTAGCTCTCTCACTGGAGAACCAACCTAACGTTCTAGCTCTCTCACTGGAGAACCAACCTAACGTTCTAGCTCTCTCACTGGAGAACCAACCTAACGTTCTAGCTCTCTCACTGGAGAACCAACCTAACGTTCTAGCACTCTCACTGGAGAACCAACCTAACGTTCTAGCTCTCTCACTGGAGAACCAACCTAACGTTCTAGCTCTCTCACTGGAGAACCAACCTAACGTTCTAGCTCTCTCACTGGAGAACCAACCTAACGTTCTAGCTCTCTCACTGGAGAACCAACCTAACGTTCTAGCTCTCTCACTGGAGAACCAACCTAACGTTCTAGCTCTCTCACTGGAGAACCAACCTAACGTTCTAGCACTCTCACTGGAGAACCAACCTAACGTTCTAGCTCTCTCACTGGAGAACCAACCTAACGTTCTAACTCTCTCACTGGAGAACCAACCTAACGTTCTAGCTCTCTCACTGGAGAACCAACCTAACGTTCTAGCTCTCTCACTGGAGAACCAACCTAACGTTCTAGCTCTCTCACTGGAGAACCAACCTAACGTTCTAGCTCTCTCACTGGAGAACCAACCTAACGTTCTAGCTCTCTCACTGGAGAACCAACCTAACGTTCTAGCACTCTCACTGGAGAACCAACCTAACGTTCTAGCTCTCTCACTGGAGAACCAACCTAACGTTCTAACTCTCTCACTGGAGAACCAACCTAACGTTCTAGCTCTCTCACTGGAGAACCAACCTAACGTTCTAGCTCTCTCACTGGAGAACCAACCTACATGATGAACAAGAGTCTGAATGCATCTGGTGATGGTGTAGTAATATTATAACTTCCTGTTTTCACCTGGTGATGGTGTAGTAATCTGATTACTTCCTGTTTTCACCTGACAGAGTGTAGCTGCACTGCTGCTGCTCATTACCATCTTATCCATTGGAATCTTTACCTTTACTTTTGGTTCTCAGAGTGCTGGTTTACTGGAGGTTCCTAGGTTTTCTAAAAGTAGAATGGAGCTTTCAGAGTGGATCTCTCTCTTATCTATCTATCTGTCTGTCCTCTCTTCTGTCCTCTCCTCTATCCTCTCACCTCAACCGCTCAGCAGAAAAGACGCCACCTCTGACTCTGGTTTCTCCAAAGGTTTCTTCCTGTTAGAGGGACTTTTTCTTTCCACACGTGCTCATATGAGTTTTCTCTATCAAAGTCACCTGTGCTTGTGTATAAAATAAAGATCAATGACATGATTCATGGATGGTTTTATTCTTTTAAAGTTGTCAGAGGTACTTTTTGAAGGTTTGTCATGGACATTTACTCCTTTCCTGCTGAAGTAGCTACAGTTACTCTCCATTCTTGTAGTTAGTTTTGCTTAATGCACCACACATTGTCACTGCATGAATGAAGAAGGCAGATCAGTTTAGTAGGTGAACTCTCCAGATGTGGTTCCAGCTGCAGTGTCTTGCTGAAGTAGGTTCAGAGAGAGTTGGACAACTTCGTCAATCATGTACACAGCAAGTGTCTCCAGAATAAAGGTTTGCTACGTGGCTCAGCAACAATGTGGGATATAAGATAAGAGGTGCAGTGATGTGAAATGTAAATGTAATGCAGTATATAGAATAGAGAAGAGTGGGGTTAGATGAGACACTATGTTGTCCTGAAGGTAATGAAAGCTTATTCTGAAATAATTCTGCCTCATTTCATTGTCAATAATTCCTTACCAGTAAGACATTATTGCCTCAAATAGCAACGTTTAATTTCTTTTCAGTAATGTTTGTAGTTATTCGTTATTCCATCTGAGCCTGGAGATCAGAGGCTGTTTTTATGATTATACATTGAATTAAATTGTTCAAAATTTGATTCCATCCTCTTCTACATTTGTAAAGTTTTCTTTATTTAAAAGAATCAGATCATTTATGTAATTGAAAAGTGATTCAGCATTTTCTTAAGAGGATGCATAGAGGTTGATAATGAAACCTCAATTATATTTTTGTTCAAAGCATTATTTTCTCTAGGCTGTGTTTGTATAAATTGAATATGGAATATGATGGGGGGGGGGGGGGGGGGGGGGGGGGGTTCTCTCTCTCTTCAATCCACTTGGCTCTGGACCTTATATAAATACTCTGAGCTTTATTCACATTATATCCACCTGGATGTTCCTCCAGTGTACTTGTGCTTCTTCAAACTGAACATGATCCATGAAACCGTGACGTCACTGAAGCACTGACGTCATTTGTCCTTTTAAATATGGCGGAGACCACAAACGCGCATGGCGGCGGCTAAAAACAAGTATGTCGGCGTCCACAAACAAGTGTGTCGGCGTCCACAAACAAGCATGTCAGTGGCCATACACCGCCATTTTTATACCGCACTGGCGAGGTTTCAGTTCTGGAGGAGCACGGTTGCATTGCGGATCATGTTCTCTTGCCTCCCACCGACAGTGACGCTGTAATTGTGCGTCGGAACAAAACATATTGCATGTAGTACTGCCTCCCACCAACAGTGGCGCTGGGGTGGTGATTCGGATCAAAATGGCCAAACAAGATGGCGGCGGTTGTCCGGAAGCGGAAAAATTGTCGGCCATTTTGGATTCTCCACCGACGGCTTCTCGCTAACTATGGTAACAGTTGGATAAGCGGGCGATTAACTAATTGAATGACTTGACGTGAAGTACGGAGGGGAGTGAGGGAATGTGTGTGACATGTATGTTTGTGTGTTGCCTGCGCGCCGCAGGGTGTGTGTGAGCGTGCGCATGAGCTTGCATGTGTGAATGTGTGAATGTGTGCCACTGCCATGTTACTGACGGCGTTGCTCCGTCACAGTTCAGAACATGTCTATATTTGAATAAAAGTTTTGGAATTACTTGAATGAAATCACATATTCCTCATTCAAACATCAACCTGAACTGCAGATTATATTTGGTCCCTTTATTTGAAGATGAACAAATAAGATCTAATAAATAATAATAATAATAAATCTTCATTCTTAAAAATATCCATTTTGCATCTATTCACAATCATTGATCCCAGTAACATGTCATTTTGTACTTAATATTTAGCACACACTGTGCAGTGGGGCCTTATGACCTCTTTATGAGTTTTTCCAAATCAGTAATCAGATTAAAGTTACTTATTCACGTCACTGTGCATTGCTATTGTAGCGTCCCGCAAGATGTTGGAGATGAAGATGAGTTTATCTGCAAACTATGGGCTGCGGACCACATCTGATCCATTCGTCCTTTTAATCCGGCCCCAAATGATGTGATTGAATTGCCCCAATCAAATCACATCCTTGTGGACTGCACTCATGAGACCTTGTCCTGTAATACCTGGCGCTCCAGCAAGGGGCTCCACATTAGCCCATAGCAGCATCTCGTATTATGATCCACCAAACTCACCCTGAGCTGACACTGGTGAGCTAAGCTAAAGCGAACACTAGTGAGCTAAGCTAAAGCGGACACTGGTGAGCTAAGCTAAAGCGGACACTGGTGAGCTAAGCTGAAGCGAACACTAGTGAGCTAAGCTAAAGCGAACACTAGTGAGCTACGCTAAAGCGAACACTAGTGAGCTAAGCTAAAGCGAACACTAGTGAGCTAAGCTAAAGCAGACACTAGTAAGCTAAGCTAAAGCGGACACTGGTGAGCTAAGCTGAAGCGAACACTAGTGAGCTAAGCTCAAGCGGACACTGGTGAGCTAAGCTAAAGCAGACACTAGTAAGCTAAGCTAAAGCGGACACTGGTGAGCTAAGCTGAAGCGAACACTAGTGAGCTAAGCTAAAGCGAACACTACTGAGCTAAGCTAAAGCGAACACTAGTGAGCTAAGCTAAAGCGGACACTGGTGAGCTAAGCTAAAGCGGGCACTAGTGAGCTAAGCTGAAGCGGACACTAGTGAGCTAAGCTAAAGCGGACACTAGTGAGCTAAGCTAAAGCGAACACTAGTGAGCTAAGCTAAAGCGAACACTAGTGAGCTAAGCTAAAGCGGACACTGGTGAGCTAAGCTGAAGCGAACACTAGTGAGCTAAGCTAAAGCAAACACTAGTGAGCTAAGCTAAAGCGAACACTAGTGAGCTAAGCTAAAGCGAACACTAGTGAGCTAAGCTGAAGCGAACACTGGTGAGCTAAGCTGAAGCGAACACTGGTGAGCTAAGCTAAAGCGAACACTAGTGAGCTAAGCTAAAGCGAACACTGGTGAGCTAAGCTAAAGCGAACACTAGTGAGCTAAGCTAAAGCGAACACTGGTGAGCTAAGCTGAAGCGGACACTGGTGAGCTAAGCTAAAGCGAACACTAGTGAGCTAAGCTAAAGCGAACACTGGTGAGCTAAGCTGAAGAGGACACTGGTGAGCTAAGCTGAAGCGAACACTGGTGAGCTAAGCTGAAGCGGACACTAGTGAGCTAAGCTGAAGCAAACACTGGTGAGCTAAGCTGAAGCGAACACTAGTGAGCTAAGCTACAGCGGACACTAGTGAGCTAAGCTGAAGCGAACACTGGTGAGCTAAGCTGAAGCGAACACTAGTGAGCTAAGCTAAAGCGGACACTGGTGAGCTAAGCTGAAGCGAACACTAGTGAGCTAAGCTAAAGCGAACACTAGTGAGCTAAGCTAAAGCGAACACTGGTGAGCTAAGCTAAAGCGAACACTGGTGAGCTAAGCTAAAGCGGACACTGGTGAGCTAAGCTAAAGCGAACACTAGTGAGCTAAGCTAAAGCAGACACTAGTGAGCTAAGCTAAAGCGAACACTAGTGAGCTAAGCTAAAGCGGACACTGGTGAGCTAAGCTGAAGCGAACACTGGTGAGCTAAGCTGAAGCTAACACTAGTGAGCTAAGCTAAAGCAAACACTAGTCAGCTAAGCTAAAGCGGACACTGGTGAGCTAAGCTAAAGCGAACACTAGTGAGCTAAGCTAAAGCGGACACTGGTGAGCTAAGCTGAAGCGGACACTGCACCGGCTCCTTCCAGACCATTTTCCTCACTCATGTACATCTGTGGTGAATAAAGTCCACATCACTCCTTGTAAGACACTTTTGTCTCAGACGCAGGTATTTTTCATATTTACAGATAAGTAGACATTTTCACTGTACAATGAAAAGCTTACTTTGCTGGTGCCTCAACCTAAGATAAAGATTAAAAAGTTTCAGTATGTACAGATAAATAGCTACTAAATAAAGTTGACAAATAAAATACAAACATTATATTCAGTCTGTAGCTAAAGTTGCTGCTTGTTATCAGTGAATCTATTGTGATGGAATGAATCTGTATTTGTCATGTTTGGATGAATTCATTTAAACATGTGTAACATGTTTAAATTGATTGATTATTAGTGGAAGTGAAATGTATGATATATCGTGGTGAGAGGTGAGGTGGTGTACCTGATTTACATCAGGTGCTTAATCACCTCTCTGCCCATGAAGGAGGAGCCATGGAGAGACAAGGGGTGAGACAATGGGGGAGAGCCTGAAAGAGGCTGCATGTAGTTTTGAGTTAGTTTTCATTTAAATTAATAAAATAAAAAAATAATAAATATAAATAATAAAAGAGAACTGGGAATGTGTCTCCATGGGCGAACATCCCTGCAACATATACTGCATATATATTCATTTATGGAGAAGGGGCGTGAAACAAGTGTCTCTCGTTCCCCAGTTCTACTTGCGCATAGATACAGAGTCAGCATCGACAATAAAACACTGGGCGTCATGGGTGTCGGCTCGGCCACACCCACGCACACGCCACCACAGTGTGGACTCTGATAAGTTGCTCTCTTTCTCACGCCATGTCGGACAAGCAGCCTGACTATACAGTTCTTACTGATTCCGTTTAATTGGTGAAAAAACGTTGGTTGATTTAGCACTGTTGATCTTAGTATTTGAATCTGAGCCGGTTCAAAATATAAAATGAAATAAAATAAAACAAATCACCCACAGATCCTAGAGGAGTGACGACGTTGTGAGGATTACAAAAGAAAACTAACGCCAGACTTTGATGTCCTGGAAAAACAAAGGCGATCCACAACACTGTTCCTCCAAGAAGTGAATATAAGTATGAACACTGTAACGCCTTCCTTCACTTCATGTTTGATAAGTATGATCTGGAGCTGGCCCATCCTGCCTCTCACTTTTTGACAGTTCACGTGGAACCTGAGACAAAGAGTTGAGCGAGCGCTGCTCTCCAGTCACAAAGACAACCACCGCAGAGGAAAGGCTCAATGTTCACACAAACGTTTCCCTGAAGGCTGCTGCTCCGTTATGATTCTGGGGTTTTATGTGGAGGAGACAAGACGGAGAGGCGAGAGATCAGTGAAGCTAACAACCTTATTGACAAAGTTTCAGCATCCAAGCCTCCGTCAAGTTAAAAATGAGAAATCACGCAACAACAATCATGCATCAAGCACCGGAAAGGAAAAGGTCAAAATATTCACTCGTTTCCCTGCTCTAGATGCTATATTGTAGAACAGAATAGCCATAGTTTAACTGGCTGCTCCTCCATTCAATCTCCAATGGGGAACACACACACACACACACACACACACACACACACACACACACACACACACACACACACACACACACGCCACTATCGGTGGGTGGGGGAGAGGCGACGAGCAAAACCAGCTGTCACTATGTCAAGACGGTGAGTGGTGTTGACGGTAGCTGCTCAAAGTAACTAAAAAGTAACTTGTAATCTGACTTAGTTACTTCTAAAAGCAAATGATCAGTAAAGTAACTAAGTTACTTTTCAAAGGAGTAATCAGTATGCAGATTTCTTTGCAGACTGGAAACCAGCAAAACAGCAAAATGTTGCAGTTCCAATCTCCCCGTGGAGCGGAGGTAGAGAGAACGGAGCTGTGAGCCCGGTCATGACGCCAGATGAGGTCAAATCAATCGCTCTTGTCCATAAGCTGCTGTGGTGGAAAAAGGAGAAAGAGGAATAGAAAGCAGCGGAGGAAACCCCTCAGGAGGTGTCTCTGAGCCTTTCTCTGGACTCGTCTTGTCCCTTAAGAGGGTCAAGAGCCGTAGACAGGCACTTTCTTCCCTAAATGAGGGCGTCTCACACAGAGGAGCTCTCTGGGGAGCTGAGAGGGGAAACTCTGGATATATTGTCATGCCCTGCATGACGACTGTTGCAACAGTTTTACATTCTATTTGTTAATTAAATAGATAGAGATTTCAGGACCAGCTTTGAAAAACATCCAGTGATGCAACAATTAGGCTGTTGTTTGCATAGGTTTGGTATTTCTGTTAAAAAAAACAAAACAAAAAACAAAACATGCAAAGAATGAATGTATACAATCAGGTGGTGACCTTGGATCTATTTTCTTTGGGGCAGCATGCGGTGCGGTGCCAGCTGAATGTCTGGACGCAGCGGAGCTTGCAGGCACCTGGCCGGACGGCCCGGGTGCTCCACAATGCTGTCTGGGGGGTAATTACTACAAGGTATTCTTTTAAAAAGACCAGATGGGGATGGGGTCCCACCCCACCCCATCATTTACAACAGAACCCCATTCAGTGACATACTTAATCCACCCACTGGTTAGCTCTTTCAGAGTCCACTGTTGTGCTTGTTCCTTTATGCTAATGAAGCCTCACTCCACACCTCCCTCAGAGAGAGAGAGAGAGAGAGAGAGAGAGAGAGAGACTAAGATGTAAGTGTCTCCAGGGACTCCAAAAGCATTATTCATTTTCAAATTGTTTCCGCCACAGCAAGTACAGTAACATTTGTCCCCCCCCCCCCCCCCCTTTATTTTTTCTTCTTTCCTGCCTTTCTAGCCACTTGGCTCTTTGATAGAGGCTCGTCAAGGGGGGACGGCAGTGGGAGAGAGACAAAGGGGGAGGGTGAGAGACCTATGGTGGTGAAAGCGGGAGAGAGGAGGCGGGGTAGTTAGCGAGGGCCTTTATATGAAGGTCAAGTCAGGGTTCAGGGTTTATGGTGGCACCAGCTGAGGTTGGGGAGGGGAAGGGAAAAAGGGAAATTGAAGGGGGGCACCTGTTATTGTGAGGGCATATATCTGTTTCCAGCTGGACCCCCCCCCCCCCCCCCCCCCCACCCCCCATCATCCCGACACTACCCCAATCTAGTTAACCAATGCCCCCCTCCCATTTCCCAGAATCTCTAGAGAATACATAATCAGATCCTCCCTCTTTTTATTACCACAAAGTTGCCTGCTAATGTTCCATCAGACACTGTCAGATGGAACTGATCAACCCAAACTCACCAGAAAACTACAGTTGGAGCCCAGGTGACCACTGTTTATTGAGATGACATCAAACAGTCAATAGAGGCTTTTTAAAAATGGCAGGTGAAAACCTCAGAACAGTTTTCAACATGTATGAGTCACAGAGTACTCCCCACCTGCCAAAAAGTACCTTTACACGGAAATCAGCTGGATTGGATGAAAGGCGGAAACACTGAACATCCTGCAAACGATGTGCTCTGTCTAAGAGGGATTACTCCATTTTGGGAAATTTATGGAAATGTGGCAGATTTTATTTGACTGAACTTTCATTTATGTAGTGATAACATTTCAAAAACATGGACAAAAGTAGGTGATTTATTTGGAATTAACATATGAAGAGGTAGCTGTGTATTCGGATGGGTCATTATGTGTTCATACAAAGTAGAAGACCTTTTGAATATCAACTGATAATGTGGGTCACCCTGAAATGTTCTGCTGGCCCTGCAGCACAGAGCTTCCATTTACAGCGGAACCACATTTAATTATCTTTCCTTAAGCTGAAAAAAAAAAACCCTGACATCTCAGAGTCAATTAAAAAAATCAATAAAAACCTCATGAAATAAAAAAGTAAAACTGCAAAAATAGGCCACAAAAACTAACACAAAATCAAAATGGTATCATAACATCTGAGGGCATGGCCAAAATGGACGCTTCACCACGAAAGAGTGAGTGTAGTGTAAAAACAGGAAGTGATGTGTAAAAGGACTTAACATCGCTTGACTAATTGACCAGCCCTCATTACAACCATATGATTAGTTTTACTCGTACACTGAGGGCGTGGCAATGGCGAGTCACGCCATCAAACAGGAAGCGCAAAGTAAAAAGCCTTAACTTGGCTGATCTGCATCAAATTTGACAAGTTGCATCAGAGACCGGCCCTCATCACAGCTACGTCACAACTACGATCATCAGCCACAGCGCCACCTGCTGGAAACAAGAAGAGGTGTTCATGCTCGGCTCTGGCTCACACTTCATACGTTGTGTGACAGTCCATGTCTGATCACAGTCAGATGACAGTTACCGTCATCAGGCATAGCGCAGTTGTTGCTATGTGCTAGCTTTAGCTATGTTGATCTGCTTATTCAGCAATTTCTTAATGGTACTTTGTGTATTATTGTGATGTTTACCGGTGTAACAGAGATTTTGTGTCTTCTCTTTTTTTTACTTTCAGTCTGGTTGACTGTCAGTGACTTATGGCTCTTTTCCACTATTTTCACCTCAGCCTTACCAATTTGATTCTACTCACTATTGACGCTTTTCCACTACGTGTTAGTCCTGCTACCTGGTACTTTCCTGGTACCTGTGCAGCTGAGGTTCTAACTGAACTAAGGCGAGTAGAAAATGTGACGTCGGAGATGGAAGGCTGCGGTTTGCTGGTGCATCATGACAGATTAGTCAGAGGGCGGCTCATTCATCTTGCTATTTTTTAAATTGGATCACAACAAAAACGCTCTCAAATATAGTTAGGTGCACAGAAACAAACCCCGTGGAGCAGCAATGATGTGCAGGTGATGTTTGTCTGGTGGTGACCAGAGGATTCAGGAGCGACACGCTACCAGGATCAGGAGGTCTCCGAGCCTGTGGTGTTTAGGGTTAAAGGTATAGTAGAGGATTTTCTTCTTCCGGGTGGACCATCAAAATAACTGGTCCTCCCAATTGTCAATCATTCTGGTGATATATGACGTAAGCCCGTCGTACGTGCTCGTCCCTGCGTGCAGCTCACTCCACACGGTTCTCATCATGCCGGTGGCCGACCCGACGCATTATTCTCGGACATTTTTACACAGTTTCACCCCCTCTGGTGCAAATCTTCTTGTAAAGTGAGCTTATGTGAGCGATGTCGACTTGTGACTTGTAAACAGAGCATGCACGAGGAGAACTGGGCTCGTCACGTCTCTCGCACGCGTTTTAGTAGGCGTTCCGTCTCGGGAGCAGGTACAGCGTTGTGCGTGTGCATTTTTTTCAAACGGTGGAGAGGGCGGTTCTTTCCTAAAATTCCTGAAAATCCTCCTGTATACCTTTAATTATTATTATTATTATTGGTTTCCCTGTTAACTGGTGACCGACTTCCTTCAGTGTCTCCTTTTCAGATGTTAAAAACATGAACAAAATCCATTGCTGTCCTGGCGAATGTCTTTTAACAACATTTCCATTAAAGCATCGTTGCATTTGTTTGTTTCTTTTCAACATCAGCTGCTGCTCACAACATGTAGCAGAAGTCACCAGTTAACCGGGGCACCAGTGAAACTGAAACACCAGACAGTGAAGCACCATCGTAATGATCCATATTTTGAAATATTAATAATATATATATATGCAAAAATCTAAAATATACTATTACATTTATCATTTGAGCTAATATCTAATGCACGTTTGCTCCATATGATATTGGGGTGATTAGTTATGCAAGCGCTGCTGACTCTACCCATTCTGTGGTGGTACTATGTTGTCATGGAAAACGACTGAGGCTGAGTTGAGTCTCTACTCAACTCAGCCTCAGTCGTTTTCCATGACAACATAGTGAGGTGAGTATGGCTGAGTAGGAGATAGTGGAAAAGCGCCATTAGCTACAAGAAGTCATTCAAGGTTTCCTGACTGTCTATGTTAACCATGCAGTAGAGCAGGACACATAGACCGACTGACACAGTCGGAGTCCCGCAAATAGCAAGGACCCGTTCAAGTCAGCTTGCAGCTTTAATTATTATTATTGTTGTTGTTATTATTTTTTTTATTTTTAATAAAGCAATTCCCATTGTACAATACACACTGCAACCTTTTCAAGTGGAACAGATGCAGGGCAACCACCCATTATAATAACTCATAATAAATGTAATTAAATTTCACCTCATTTTATATTAAATCTGTAATATTATGTCATTTTTTGTAAGAAATAGCCTGAACGCAACGTGTAACACATTTTTTTGAGGATTTTGTAATAAAACACTTGAGAGTTTATTTATAATTATTTTGAATATGTTTCATTATGCATTAACCAACTATAAAGAATGTCTCCATCCTAAAAACGTAATACACAATATTATAACTTTTAATTCATGCATTTTAGCATGAATAATACACCCTCAACTAATTATGAAAGATGGTATAATATGCAGCTAGTGCACATCCATCCATAGGTGAGGACAGGTCTCCAGTAGGTCACAGGACAAACACACAGAGAAAGACAACCACACACACTCACATTAAGACTTAGGGGCAATTTAATGCCACCAATTAGCCTCACAGCATGTTTTTGGACTGTGGGAGTGAAGCCATGCCATTCTCACTCTGAGGCCAGAGTGCAAACCATCCATCCTGGACAGATCACCAGTCTATCTATTTGGTGTGTCTGCCCTGTGGCAAACACACCAAATGATCTTCTCCTTATGTATGAACAACAAACTGACTTCATCTGGCTGTGATGAACTGTAGTAACATGTTTATCACATGTTGCAACAACACGTCATCAGTAAGGTAAGGCGAACCCTCTCACAACAGACTCAACCAGCTCATGTTCTCTATTAGTGGTGAACAACACAATGCTTGGTGAATTCTCCTGTGGCAACCTTTCTAACTCCTCCTGCTTAAAACCCAAAAAGTCAGAAGGATGGTGAGGCTCCTCTGTCATGGTCTGATTTTTTAATTTTTTAATTTTAATAAAAGATAAAACAATGACAACAAAAAGCTTCAAAATGTAAAATAGCACATAGGTAAAAAAAAAAAAAAAAAAGTGTGTGTGTGTGTGTGTGTGTGTGTGTGTGTGTGTGTGTGTGTGTGTGTGTGTGTGTGTGTGTGGCGCTGGCACAAAACAACTATAATTGATAAAAAGGTACCACAATAAAAAGAATTCAAAAGAAAAAGTTTAGAAACTGCTTCAGCCTTGTTTCAAGACAAACCAGGTGAATTGTGGTTGTTTTCAGGTCATGAGGGGCAGGGGGGGGGGGGCGGAGCGCCATCTGGTGTCATCAGATGCATGCGAAACATGTTATTAATTCTCTAAGATTATTTACAATATTTTCTTGCATTACATTAGTGCAGCTCACCCCTCTCTCGTAATGCAGTGTATATTGCGTGCAGTAAAGTGTTCATGCTCAGGTTATGGCTCCATTCATTCATTCATTCATTCATTCAAATCACATGATTTTGATATCTCGTGGGCCTTGAAGCCCCGCCCACTAGCAACGTCGTTCAGAAGCTCAGAGCTGTTTGGCAGGCACTGATTGTGAGCAGCGAGAACCAAGAAACAGTTAAGAATCAAAATGAATGAGGTGGATTATTGACTGGAGTTTGAGCTCTGACTTTAGTGGAGAAACTGGAGCTAAACTGAGTGACACTGTGTTGAAAACTTGAAAAGTACAGTAAAACCTCTGAGGGGGGGACCCAGTAAGAGGGGACAACCTGTACTGAGTGGACAAATCGCTGTGCACATACACAAATTCAACTGTTAACACACCGTAACGAAGGGACGCCTGCAGAACAAGGACAACAGACAGGTTTTCCTGGCAAATTTCAATCTGAGCGGCACTGAAAAGACCACAATACTTGAACTGGACCGGATTATTGGAATATTCAGGCTGCGGGCGATACGTGATTGCATCTACACTACACTCTGGTTCACTTCCTTAATGTTCCATTATGTAATGTTATGATCCATAACGTTCTATAACATAACGTAAGGATCCTGAAAATCCCCCGCAGAGGGTCGAAGCCTTGCGTATGGGGTGGATGAGGATTTTGACGTCACGTACTCTGGTACAGTTTGATGTTTCCTTATCAGCAGAGAACATAAGACACCAAGAGGCTCCAATCTGGTCCCATCAAGGAGCTTAGAGCAGATTTATACTAGTTTTATTTTACCATTTCATTGTATTTTGCTCTAGAATGTTTTATGTTGAAATTGTAATCATTTTCAGTACTAACTGTTTGATCTTGTAAAAATATAGAGAATTTCGTTCCATACACTGTGACCACGACAAAGAAAAACTTCTAAGTGTAAATTTAAAGGTTATTATAGTAATATTTTACCAGTCTGGTCCTCTCAGGATGAAACTGGACTGTATGTGGTCCCTGAAGTACATGAAATCATTATCTTGTATACATGTGTATAAATTTATTGCTATTGTATACAGCTTGTATACATGTATTTATATTGTATACATCTTTGTATTGATTCAGTAAATAATCATAACATATTTGATGTTTGGTTCGTTCAATATCAACTGGTCCTACAATTTGTTCTTGTGTCCCTCTGAAGAGAGGACACCTGTCTTCAGGGGACACTTGTCCTTGGATTATAAGGTGTTCCTACTGCACAGGTTGTACTGTATCTCCTGATTGTGTAACTTTGCCTGCGGTGTAGTGGTAGAATTTTCATCTTTGAAACAGCAGACCCGGGTTTGTTTCCCGTCTTTGTATTTCTTTCTTTTGTTCCAATTGAATGTTTTTTCATTGGCTATTTGCAGTGCACAACCTTTTCAAGTGATCACTGCCTATATGGTCGTCACATTGTTATGGCTAAAAAGTTGTGCTTCCATTTTATTTTGGTTTTCAGTGGCGTCACGAGACCTGAAAAAAAAAAATCTTCCCCCACTCAGTATTTACGTCTAGAAACGCCACTGGGTGTTTTAAAAGAAGAATAAAAGTGGATTGAGTGAAACACAAATGAATGTTTCTGCTTTGTTTGATGGGTGGAAACTCCAGCATCTCCCGCTCCACCCCCACTCCAAATAGCCTGCAGCTAGGGGTGGCCAGAGCAGAGCTCTAATACCCCCCCCCCCCCCCCCCCCCCCCCCCCACCACCACCTTTCCATGTGTACAACTGCACACCCCACCCCACCCAAGCCTCCAACCCCCTCTCCACGTCTTCCCCCACCGTATCCAGCCTCCCCAGCAGGGTGTTTACCCTGCCACCTTTTTTATATCAGTGAATAAATAATGGAAACATAAAGTGCAGTGCGGACCAGGAGCTGAGATTGGATAACAGTAGTGGAGGCGTGGCGGACTCTGAAATATTAATGATCCTGATTACTTTGCCGTGGAGTCGCCGGGGCTTCCCGACAGTCACGAGCTTTGCTGTGAACAAGCAGCACCAAATCATAGTGTAGATCACAGGATGCTGCGGAGAAACATGCAGGTCTCAAGAGGGACACAGCATATTGTAAACTAAACTGCATGACGCTGTGTGTGTTCACATTCACCTTCATCTGATTCTGTTCAGAAAGGAGTCGTATGGATGGATGGATGGTTGTTGGTAGATGGCTGGGATGAATAGTAGACGGATGGACGAATGGCAGATGGATGGAAGATTGCCAGTATATTGGAAAACCTCTAAAAATCCCAAAAAGAGGTGTCTATTTTATGTTCATCATACCACCATCAATCAGAATTGATCCTTGCTTTAGTTTACTAATAATGGGAGGAAGGATGTTTTCATGTTTTATGATGATTAAATTCGTTTTTCATCATATTTTCCTCTTCCAATACTAAAAGAAAAGCCCTATCTTTCCAAAGAAAGGGTCCATGTGCTTTGGTTACTGATGATTTTTGTCTTTGAAAATGAATTTTTTGTTGTTATGGGGAATTGCTATGTCAGATCATATGATGGCAAAATACTGTAGTACTGTGTATTTTAAATGGTGGTTTTGTTGCCATTGACTTATAGGAGGAATATTAATATCCTTGACGAAAGAGTCACACAAGACAAGTTTATTCTACTTTGACAGCTTTAAACACAGGTGGAATAACAGGCTGTAATGTTGTAGTTCAACAGCAGGTCCCTTTGTCCCCGTTTCAATCCATACATCGGAATTATTGCCCAACAAAAACAGATTATCACTTGTAAGCTCCTTGACCATTTATTGCTAAACGTCATAGGAGTTTTGTCGGAATGGGAGATTTATAGAAATGTCCAATCTTTACACACACCAGCAGAATATTTTTGTCTCACTTACTCAGTAATGTACCGCCAGATATCAAACATGTCAAAGTTTAATTATATGCAGATGGTTGCAATATATTTAATAACATGACATATTGAAGTTGTATCAATGGCAGCCCTGGTGAATGCCCAGGTGAATGGATTAGAGACATGCAGCCATCCCAACCCAACATCCTCAGTATGAAGTGAGTCACTTGAGTGAAGGGTGTTAATGTGGAGGAGGTCCCCTACATTTCATTGTGTGTCACAAGTAGTTCTTTTTTTTGGGGATGGGGGGGGGGGGGGGGGGGGGTGGTGATGGGGGAGGTCGGTACCCACTGGAGTCTCCAGATGCCTGTTGAAAGAAGAAACACAATGTAAGACAAGCCCCCTGACAGAACAGGGCCCCTCTGAATTATCACCCCTCTCCTCCTGGCTAATTAAAATTTTGCTTGTAACTTATGTCAGCCATTTGAAGGCTGACAATTCCCCAACCTCCCCCTCATTTTTAATTTGTGGCACGTGTGCATAAATTGTTCGAAAAGGGGAGTGGTGGTGTGCCCCCGCTGCAAATTGAATGGTGTTTTTAGCTGCTCTAAATGCCCCGGCTCTCCCCGTAGGTGGGGAGGCTGGGTTTAGAGGTCCTTCACTTGGCTCGAGGACATCTTGATTGATAAACGCCAGCGAGGATTTGTCAAAGCAACTAGACTGACCCCCAGTAGGATGTCAATATGGTTCATTTAGACTCTCAGCAGGCTCAGACTGCCCGTAGAGAGAGGATGCTACAGAGACCAGTCGGGAGCTGAGGCTGCAGCACAGGCAGCCTCTGCTGATGCTGCTACTGCTGCAAGGAGGGCAAATGGCTAACTCCTGTATAGATGGAGAAACCAGCAGGGAGCTGCTCTCTCAGCCTGTGTGTGAATATCTGTGCAGGCTTCTGTTTTACCATCTTTCTGGGGTCTGACCTTTCCAACTGAAAAGTGAACCTCAAAGCTTGGCAAATGTTTTGCAGGGGAAAATAAACTGAATACCCTGTACCCTTGATCAGTTTAAAAGACCATAAGGGAAGCCTAGAAATCAACAGACCCAACTGTACAAAAATGGCTTCGTTTGTTGTTGGTTTACCCTTTCTGTGGGGGTGCGAATGCTTTACTGCACAAAATGTAACAGCTTTTAGTGAGACCCAATTAGAATAGAATAGAATAGAATAGTTTATGTCGTTGTACAAGTACAACGAAATTAAAAGACAACTCTCACCGTACACTTAGAATATGACAAAGATATCATATCTATAAATATAAGGATAAGAACTACAAATATATGAATAAGGAAGCCCACGGAAACAATAAATGGGATTTGTAGTAAAAAGGATGAGCATGACAGCCAACAACAAGTGAGTACAAATATATTGTACTGTTTACTTTCATTGAAACACTGACATATAAACTGAACATATGTTATAGACAGGATGTTGAGTGTTCAATGGCCGTATTGCACTTGGCTAAAGTGTGTTGGTGAATCTGGTGCTGTGAGTCTACATGGATCAACAGTGAGAACAGGTTCTGTCCCAGAGTAACTGTCAGACGTGAGGTTAGAACCAGTTTGACCACATTTGTGCGATTCCAATTTTGAAAGCAGTTTGTGTGGGATAACCCATCTCATGCTGACCAACATGCTGGCCTCCACAGTTTTACTTTTCTCCTCATGGAGCACAGTCATCCTAAGTTGAGTTTTGGTGGTTCAAGTTGTGGTAGAAGGCCAGGGTTCAGTCCAGTTTCATGTTCATAACTGGAGCCCACAAGTGAAGCTTTTTTTAAACATTTAAAGCCACTTAATTAAACTTAGCCTGTGGAGACCACAATTCTGTAAATGGAGGGTTTTGGGTCAAACGTAAGAATGATAAGGTTACGGTTTAGACACAAAGTCGAGGTGGCTCAGTTCGTGTACGGGGTGGTAAAGAGCTCAGACCATCAAACAACTCTGTCGTAGAAACATGTATGGCAGAGTTGATGTGTTTCCTGAATGCCAGGAGAGTTCCTGACTCTTTTACTTCTTTCTGAAGCGCGTTCCATATACTGATTCCCGTCACTATGACACTTCGTTCCATAACTTTGGAGTTAAAGCCGTTTTCCAAAGACGTCTGTTCCTTTCAAATTAAAGTGACTCTCCAACCTTTCTTGGATGTTCATTGGCAATGTGTTTTTGTTTTTGGCTTTATACAAAACCTGAAGAATATTATAATCAACTATATAATTGAATTTTAGTGACTTACATTTGATAGAATGTTTGATGGATCTCTATTTCTAAAGTTATATATTACTTTTAGAGCCCTTTTTTGTAAGATGAGCAGTGGCTGCGTATAAGTTTTACAGGTCGAGTCCCATATTTCCACTCAGTAAGTTAAATGTGGTTTAATCTTTGTGTTTTATAAAGTGAGTAAAGAAGATTGGTTTTGAGACAAATTGACGTTATGTAACACTATGGATTTAGCTATTTTTCCCTTTATATAATTTGTGATTTCCATTTGAGGTGGTCATCAATGATGACTCCTAAGAATTATATTTCTTTAACCCTTTGATTGTCCATCCCATTTTAATAAAATTACACATCAACTGTGTTTCTTTTGTCATTGAATATTATAGATTGTTTTTTTCTAACATTGAGAAAATGTATTTTGTATTTTAGAATTTATTTCAACCAATGTTTTATTTTTATGAGTTCTTCATTCACTACTTCCACTGTTTCCTGTATATTTTGAGTAAAACAAGGTTGTGTCATCAGCAAATAAAATACAATACCTTTATTTCCATATTTTTCAAGTTTCAAAATGAGTCTTGAGTGGTTCATTACATCAAAAGCATTTTGTAAGTCTATGAAAATACTTACACGTTTTTATTGTATCTTTCTCTTGCGATTCTTTCAGTTAATTTCATTTTCATTTCATTAATTTGTGTATTGTACACTTGCAAAATATTTACAGGACTCATCTGTATTTTTTTTTCTCTTCAGATATTTCAATATTATCCTTGACAAAATACTTTAGGTATATATTTTGGGTAATTGAAATTGTGTAATACCTATGTTTGTTCACAGCTAAAAGACATTTCACAAAATTGCACAAAACAGCTCTGAAAATGTCACATGGGTACTTTTCATTCGTTTCATCGCATCCATTGGGTTTATGTGTATCATCCTTGCTTTATTCGTTTTGATCTACATTTATTCAGCTTCCTCACCAAACCACATTTTTTTCTGTGTTGGTGCGATGGCATTGCTATGGACGCTATCTCCAACTGACCGGAAACAAGTTGACGTCATGTCACTGCTCTGAAAACGACAGTCTTGACCCCAAATATACGACTATGCATTAAATCATCACTATTTTCGATTTTCAAAGCAAACCTAAATCATTTAAAAATACTGAAACAGGCCAAAGCATTTTAGTCACAATACAAACTAAAGATTGTAACAATATTGATTGATATATAATATTGATAATATGAAATTTGTTTTACACAGTACTATAAATACAATATGTGATTTGTGGAATTTTATTTATGAAGACATTATTACCATCTTTTAAAACAGGTTTCGTTAGACCACAAAAGATGATTAATTTCTGCTTGATTTGTCTTTATGCATTATTCTGGCTGTCGTATGTCATTGCTTTTCATGAATTTCATTTTTTCATTCAGATGCCTGTATTCATACAACGAAAACAATTTTGCCCCCCTTCTGGGGTAAATCAATCAACCAATCAATCAATCATCGATCAACATGTATGTATTGCATTACAACATTGAGATCAAACTTTTCCAATGTTTTTATTGTATTTCTGAAGATTATGTAATATTATATATATTACATAAGCACAACAATAATAATATTGAATTATATTATAATTATTATCAGAATTATGGGTCAATAAATATGTAAAAACAGTTCAAACAAGTTAAGGAGACATTTAAAAAGAACGTGGACAGTAAACACGATATACATTGCATAATTGTTGGTGGGTCCAGTTCATTATTTTGTGTCTGACATCAGTGTGACTGTTGCAGTGTAAAGACCTCCTGGGTGAGTATGCTGTCTGCCCACTTCTTCCTCAGATTGCACTCACACAGAGTGTTTGTGTTTGAGAAGAGAGTGAGCCGGTGATGTTTCTTTCATTATGTTGGCTCTATATTCGCATTATTCTGTCTATAGTTGCTCCATGAAAGAAGATTAGATTACGATCCCGTGTGGAGAGCCTTTCTCTCTGCCTGGGTGGTGTTTCCATTCAGACAGTGATGCTGGAGGTGAGGATGCGCTCCATCAGCCCTCTGGAGGCCAGTGCAAGGGGTCCGTGGCTCAGCTGGGCTTTCCAGAGCCGCCTGATGATGCAAAGCTGCTTTTGGGCCTTCTTTACTCGGGGAGTGTATTGGACCTTGTGTCTGTCCACCTTGTCCCCTGCAGAAGCGTTGATGCAGAGGGGCTGCAGAAGTGGGGCCTTCTTCCTGGAATCAATGACGTTGTTCGTTATTTTGTCAACATTGAGGACAAGGATGTCGTTGTCAATGACATGTTGAAAATTGACAATGATGTTTTTGACTACAGTCCTATAGTCACCTTGTTTCCACCCATGATGAGTCCCAGGCAGGACCAGAGTGGCTCGTCAAGAGGACCGGGATAAGTCCCGGGGAGCCAGTCTATTTGTGCCGCCAGGGACAATCTTCACCTTTTGTTTTTTTTTCCTGCCGGTGTTTTCTTTTTCAGTAGCACTGGGTTGATTGGATGCTGTTTCTGCTGCTCTCAGAACGCCTCCACCTGCCACCACTTCTTCTTTTCTTTTCTTTTTTTTTTTTTTTATACATTTTTGCTAAAGTGACAAGTGACACCCTGCAGCTTCTTTGTTTTTTGGTGACACACCCTGACAACTCAGTGGTGTTTGAAAGAAGGATAGAATGATCAAGTTGGAGCAGAGAAGGCTAGAATTAAAAAGAGGAATGTTCTAGAAACAGAAGCAACAAAATGAGCTGAGATTGACAACTTTTCCATTAAAACCAGCTCACGGTTTGAAACAACCAATGAGGATGATGGAACAGGTAAGATGTTTAGCTTTGCCTCCAAACCACTGTTCAATTTCATTACCAAGTCAATGAATTCTGGGGCATTGTGGCGTATAACATAAAATTATAAAATGTAAATAATGTTACGATGCAGCACCACATAACGGGTTAACTTTGTCTTTTGTCTCCTCAGAAGGAGCAGCTCCAAGCAGGACTGATCACAGGATTAATCATATTATTCTAGTCAATATAATGAAGAGTAGGATAGAGACCTGCTCCACATGAGAAATGTCCTGGGATTCTAGAGGATTCAGCTCTACATTAATGAAACTGAGCTGAACTTTGTAAAAATTATTATATTTGTGGTTAGAATGTAGATCATTGTTAAAAAGTGATTTAGTGTAAGAAGCAGGGCCGGTGGTGATAAGGGGATTGATCCGTCACTATGGAGGAACAGCTGAGCTGTTGCAACCGCGTGTGTGAACAATCAAACAGTATTTTCAATAAATGAGAAGGTTCTCAACAGTACATTTAATTAAAAACAGACTCAGAAGATACCCAGAAGAAACTTGAGGTATTCCTGCTCGTGAGCACCGAGGAAGAAATCCTCATGTCTATGGACAAAGATATTGTCATAAACAAAGTGGCAGAGACCAGGGCACTGCTCAGGGTTTATTCATGTTCCAGGGTCAGTCATGTTTCCATGAAAAACAGATGATAGTGTTATAAGAAACTCTTTTTAATTCTATATTTTGAATCTCATATTTTATGTTTTTGTTTCATTTTTAAGGTTTGGATATCTGTTAAGACTTATTTTAAATATAGATTCTGAAATTATATATATAAAAATATATATTGAATAATGTTGGTGCACTTGTGTTGAACTAAATTTTCATTGTGAAGCAACCCTCACTTGCAATGAAGTGGACACATTTTAGAAAAATAGAGTGAATTACAAGGCTTTACAGAGCAGTGCTGGAGACTCAAATTTAAGATTATAATGACATGATTTTAATAGGTGGTGGTCTAAAGTAGGTCTAAGGTGTGAAGCTCCATGGCTGAACTGGAATCCCACACTGGCCCTGGTCCCAGGATCACAGTGTCATCAGCGTACTTTACATCCAGGGGTGGAGAGGGTGAATAATGTTGGGCTGAGGCTGACTGTGAGCTCAGCCAAGACCTTTCCTCCCGTCCTCAACACCTGTTATCTGTCAACCAGGAGGAACAGGATCCAAATGCATATGGACATTGGAATACCGAAGTTGTTCACCGAAACAATTGGCTTCCCTGCGTGGATGGTTTTAAATGTGGAGCTCTAGTCCAGAAAGAGCATTCTGGCATATGTGCTTCTGCTGTCAAGGTCTTGTAGAGCAGTGTTTTTCAACCACTGTGCCACGGAATGCCAGATATAGTCAGGTGTGCCGTGGGAAATGAACCAATTCACGTTTTTTCTCAAAAAACATTTGCTCTCATAGCCGCTGCGCCGCGGGAGAATCGCTCTGAGTGGAGATTCTTTTCTGCTAGCTGATCACCAGAGGCTTTTATTTTGACATGAACACACGGAACTGGAACTTCATAACAGGACGACACTCCACACAACACATTTCTCACTCATGGTTGCACACCAACATCCAACAAACCAAACCAAACTAGACGAAATAATAACTATCTGAACCGAGGAACAAAAACACAACACAAGCACAAATCAACACAAACAACAACCCCAACAATAACCCTCAATAACCTCCGGCAACACATAACCTGAAGTCCCATCATGCCCTGCAGCGACCAACTCCGTGATGCTACAATACTCTTCACCACTAGAGGGCAGCACAGAACTTTGCCGTTGAAATGGAAACTTAACAGACATCAGTGTGGTTAATCTCCACCTCCTGCTACCATCTTGTATCAAAGTACTGTGTCAGTGACAGTGATGGAGAAGTTTTTGAAAAGGAAGAATGTGAACCAGGATCTCAGCTCTTCATCCATCAGGTCCAGGTTTCACACTGAGGGAGGCACTATGAAAAAAAGAAATTGGGAAATACTTTTTCTGTATTTATTTGATTCCTGTTGATAAAGCATTGATGAGAAAGACTTTATATTGTTAATAGAGGCTACAGAGTTTAAAATAAAAAAAATTTCGGTTGGTGGTGTGCCTCGAGATTTTTCCAAAGAAAAAAGTGTGCCTCGGCTCAAAAAGGTTGAGAAACACTGTTGTAGAGTGTGGTGGAGGTCCAGGGCCACTGCCTACATCCCAGGAATCTCACCTTAGTTGGAGCAAATTTGACGAGTCAAATTTACCCTCTTAATTGGACATTGCCAAGCTCTGTACAGGCAGCAGAGAGAACTTAGGGGTGTCAGACCACTACAGATGTTTTCCTTAGGTATTACAATACACTAATATTTTAACTTTGAAGGTTGAAAGTGAAAAATGTTATCCACACAGTACTCAGACTGACAGCAGGATTTATTTGTGTGAACAAGCAATATAGCACGCTTCACAGAGACTTACTAAATCAGGGCTAAGGTTGTAATGGTGACGGTAGGGGTAACAAGCCAAAAAGAGCAATCTGTCAAGCTGCCAAAATGTTGGACGCAACGTTATATATGTATGTAGGGGCTAAGATGTGGTTTTTGGGCTAAGGTCACAATCAGATTAAGACCAGGGTCGGGGAAAGGGTCATGAGACATTTGAGAATGCAGTATGTCAATATTGAGTCCCACAAGCCATGCTGTGTGTGTGTGTGTGTGTGTGTGTGTGCGTGCGCGCGTGTGTGTGTGTGAGAGAGAGAGAGAGAGAGAGAGAGAGAGAGAGAAAGAGAGAGAGAGAGAGATAGGGAGAGGGAGAGAGGAAAATGCCAGCTAAAAACAAGAAAAATGCACGTGAGACGAAGCCAAGTGTGTGTGTGTGTGAGTGCGTGTGTGTGTGTGTGTGTGTGAGTGCGTGTGTGTGTGTGTGTGTGTGTGTGTGTGTGTGTGTGTGTGTGTGTGTGTGTGTGTGTGTGTGTGTGCGCGCGCGCACGGAAACTAAAGTGGCGGAGAGGAGTGAGGGTGATCTAGGGTTCAGTGTACGATTGGCTCAGCTCAGCTGGAGGAGCTTTTAGTCCATTTCCCAGCAGCCTCTAGGACAGATGCACTGCCCTGAGCCATAATCTGTGTCTCGCTTCAAATGACAAATGGCACTGTGTAGCATATTGCATTATATATTAAGTACCAGCAGTCAGTAAGTTATAGGATGCTGCCACTGCCTGCAGCACTTGTCGCTCACTCAGCAGACTCTGTTTTACAACAGTCAATTAGATCCAGACCATAACCTGCTACTAAATCCTCTCCTGCTTAGGCCAGTCATCCGTCTTTAGACCCGGACTGAAAATAAACATGTCTGTCTGCTTACTGAAGCTGCTTGACAATTTTTAAAATATGGACTCATGAAATTGAGATTTTATTTTTAAATCATTCCTATTGGATGTAAATCAAACTTTCATGTAGTTCAATTCTATTTTCATCCCTTGAATTATATACTAATGATGATTTTTTTCCCAATATTTATTCTATATTTTTGTTGAATATTTCAATGAGTAAATACTGAAATAAACAAGAGGTTGAAAGAAAAATCCCATTCATGAGTGAAATATATCAATATGTCTCATTTTTACTGCATGTCAGCTTCCACATCAGAGCTTATGAACATGACATAAAACCAAGGAGATAACACCAACGTCTGCATATTTGAGTTCAAAAGTTGGATTTCATATGGATTTTATTGGTTTATCGGATGCATGGACATGTTGTAAATGAGAAGTATTTATTTTTGGCCTCCCATAGTCCGTCCTCTGAGTATCAGTCTGTCACCGCTCGGCTGCTGCATTTCACTGTCTGGTAACCAAAAGAGGAGGTTATACTGTTAGGGGTGTGTGTTGCTTTTACTCTCTCACACACATCTGCATAACTGAACCCAACCGATCACAAAATTGTTGAACACAACAGTTTGGGCTAATTTTAATCCAACAAAATGGTGTACAGAATGAATATATGTTTGGGAATTTACTAATCGTACCACAATACTCAGGGTGCTGAAAGGTTGGAAGACAGACATTGTCTTTCAGAAACTGAAATTGTAAACCAAATCAAACAACAGTATTCATTTTCAGTTGAGCGCATCTAATAAAAAGCTATTTTATTTGGGATTTGTTCGGTGTGCTTTTCGAGATATTTGTATTCACTGATACCATCTTATATAAACTGCATTAAAAGGAGTTTCAAAGAGGAGCTCAGGTGATTTTCACAGTAAAGTCATTGGAATGCTGTTGAGAAGAGTTTGGAGGCACTGATGCAGTGGACCAGGCCACGCCACTGAGTGCTGGTGGGATCTGTAGCTGTTGGCAGTTGGCAGAGTAGCTGTACCTGGTCTAGAAGGAACTGAAAGCTGGGGTAGTGGTGGCAGGGGTGGTGGGGGTGTCGCAGTAGGGGCCTGGACCAAATGGGATCAGGCAGTGGATCACAAGGTCACATGATCAGAGCTGAAGAAGGCCGAACTGTTCCCATCACATTGTGAATACGGTGCGTGTATGATGTCCTGCACAGCTCAGCCAACCTTTTGTGTTGAGGCAAGGTCAGAGCACCATCCTGTCCTTTGTGGAAGGAAGAAGAACTCTGGGGAACATCTCTGCTCTTGTCCTGAAGGACTGGGGGTCACTATCCCTGGCGACACCGGTATGTGCTGAAGGCTGTTGCAGAATCTATCAACCCGAGAAGCGTCCCCTGCCAAGATCTCAGACTGCATTCATGAGAGCAAGACAATGTCCACTGCCTTGCCCAAAAGCCAAGGCAGGTCTCCTTGTAAATGGTTGTCCGTTCGTTTGTCCATCCAGCCGATTATTTATCTGTCCCTCTCTCTCTATGAAACTCCCTCCATCCATCCATCCATCTCTCATCCACTCATTCATATATCTGTCATCCATCCATCTCTCGCTCTGTCCATCCGTGTGTGTATACGTAAAGTGGTGAAGTCCTGCTATTAACAAAACAGAAAACTGTTGTTCTGAAGTAATTAAATATTACAGTAGTTTTCCAAAAAAGTATATCAAAGTTTGCAGGATTGCCTTTTTTCACCTGTAATATTTCTAAAATGATAAATTGTTTACTCAATGTGACGCTGGAAAACGAATCCCTCATTTGTTCCAGAGTGGACTATTGTAACTCCCCATTCTCTGGGTGGAACAATCAGAGCTTCAGAAGTGTTCAACTGGTGGAAAATCCTGCAGCGAGAATCCCGACAGGAACCATGAGGTTCCTCCCATCAGGAAGCAGCTCCAGGTTCAGTAGGGAGGCTGACTCAGTCTCTACTGTGAAGCTGCTTCACCCTGGAACATTTTCTTGTATTGATGAGGAAAATGCCGAGCTTTATTATTCATTTTATTTTGTGGATAAACTTCACTCTATTCCTCAAAGTTGATTTTTTTTTTTTACCAAAAGAAGGAGGTCAGGGATTGGTTCATCTGTTCAGCAGAAAAGGCAGCTTTTAGACGAAGGTTCCACCGAGTCTGGTTCTACAGGCTCCTCTCGTCTGAGTCTGGTTCTGCAGGTTGCTTCCTCCTCCAGGGTGTGGTTTTTCAGATTTCTCCTGCTCTGAGTCTGGTTCTGCAGGTCCCTCCTCCTCTGACTCTGGTTCTGCAGGTTTCCCCTCCTCTGAGTCTGGTTTTGCAGGTCCCTCCTCCTCTGACTCTTGTTCTGCAGGTTTCCCCTCCTCTGAGTCTGGTTTTGCAGGTTCTGCCTCCTCCGAGTCTGAATATGCAGGTTTTTCCTCTAAATCTGGTTCTACAGGTTCCACCTCTGCTGAGTCTGGTTCTGCAGGCTTTTCCTCTAAATCTGGTTCTGCAAGTTTCTCCTCCTCTGAGTTTGGTCTGCCAGTTTATTCTTCTCTGAGTCTGGTTCTGCAAGTTCTCCTCCTCTGAGTCGGGTTCTGTAGGTTCTCCTGCTCTGAATCTGGTTCTACAGGTTTCTTCCTCTCCAAAGGAGAGAGAAAGACTTCAGGAGTACCAGTGGAATACATTAAAAACAAGGTATGGACAGACATCAATGTGATGAAGTCAGAAGAGTGGACAAGGTGAAGAGACAAACACAGAAAACAGGATGATTGAATGAAACCATAACCACAATCCAGACTGAAATGACAGAATCAGAAAAGCTCGAGCTAGAGTGGGAACATCTAGACAGGCTACCTGGTTTAATTTAGTTTCCTTTATTAAGAACCTGTCGGGGAGGTCCTTCTCCGTCAGGCTGGGGGACTCCACCTCTTCTTCTGCCCCGCTTCACTGTGGAGTCCCCCAGGGATCTAACCTGGGACCCATTCTTTTTGCTTTCTATCTCCTCCCACTTGGAGAGATTTTTAAGAAGCATGGCATGTCTTACCATTTTTATGCAGATGACTGCCAAATTTACATGCCCATTGCCAAGAATGAGCACAGCCCCCTGACACCCCTGCTCGACAGTCTAGGTGACAATAAGGCTTGGTTAGCCCAGAATATTTTTTAACTGAATGAGGAAAAAAACTAAATTATAGTATTTGGATCAGCCCTCACGGACTTGGGATCACTTGAAAATGATTTGCATCTCAAAGTCACCAGCGCGTTTTACAGACCAATGGCGTTTTAAAATCGGGCTTTTATCATCTTCGACTTTTATCCAAAGTTAAGCCGTTTTTATCTTTTAATCTTTTTGAGCAAGTCGTGCTTGAACGGACCGCAGACGCGATGCAGAGAAGCTCAGAGCTCAGAGCCTCCGTGTTCCGGCGCGGAGCTGCTGGAGTGCGATCAGCGCCGGAGTGGCTGCTCCTGCGTTTGAGCAGAAAGCTAAAGTAAGTAAGTAAGTAAGTAAACTTTATTTATACAGCACCTTTCGCAGACCAAGGTCACAAAGCGCTTCACAGTTTCAGTAAAAACATAAACAGGAATAAAATGCAAATACAGATTTAAAAGGCCAAGACAACACATTGATAGACATAACATCCCTAAAAGAACTAAGCGAAAGCCTGAACAAATAAATAGGTCTTTAGTTGACCCTTAAAGGAATCAACAGACTCAACAGAACGCAGAGAGAGCGGGAGATCGTTCCAAAGCTTGGGAGCAACAGCCTGGAAGGACCTGTCTCCTCTGGTCTTGAACAGAGTACGTGGAACCATCAAGAGGTTCTGATCCACAGACCTCAGAGCCCTGGCTGGGGCGTAAGGCTGGATCAGGTCTCTGATATAAGATGGAGCCTGACCGTGCAAAGCTCTGAAGGTTAAAACCAGAATTTTGAAATTGATCCTGTAGGACACCGGCAGCCAATGGAGAGCCTTAAGGACAGGGGTGATGCGCGTCCTCCTGTTTGTGCGGGTCAGGATTCTCACTGCAGAGTTCTGCACTAACTGCAGGCGAGACAACTCCTTCTTGTTTAAACATGA
Organism: Blennius ocellaris; assembly: GCF_963422515.1. Classification (NCBI taxonomy): domain Eukaryota; kingdom Metazoa; phylum Chordata; class Actinopteri; order Blenniiformes; family Blenniidae; genus Blennius; species Blennius ocellaris. The sequence continues at coordinate 27,613,638 of NC_137656.1, read as the reverse complement.
AAACAAACTGTTACAATAGTCTAAACGCAAAGACACAAAAGCATGAATAATCACCTCCAAATCGTTTTGCGAAACCATTTTCCTGACTTTGGAGATTCTCCTCAGCTGGAAAAAGCAGTTCCTAGTCAGCTGTTTACAGTGTTGCACCAGCGACATGTCTTTGTCAAGAAAAACACCCAGGTTTCTTAGGCTCAGTTTAACAGACTGGCCTAAGTTAATGAGTAAATGACCGTTTACTTCCACTAATAATTTACATTTTTCAGAAATTACTTCCAGTAATCCATTACTTGCAGTAATCAATTACTTACAGTAATTTTCAAAGCTAATAACCAACCATAAATCCCAACAAGTTATCCACTTGTTGGGATTTATGGTTACCAGGAATCGATCAATTCAGCTAACAGGCGTTTATTAACAAAAAATGCATTAATTCAGAAATAATTTATTAAACCAACACAATCAAGTAACAAACGTCATCTCACACGGAGATCTAATTTACTAAATAGCAAACACTATGTACAAAGAAAGGGTGTGTGTGTGTGTGTGTGTGTGTGTGTGTGTGTGTGTGTGTGTGTGTGTGTGTGTGTGTGTGTGTGGCTGAGTGTGGATGTAATGACCACTAGTGTCCACCCGGTGGCGGCGGACCTTGGAGGGTCAGTGTGAGTGGGTGTAATGATCTCAAACGGAAGGTAGAGAGAGGCAGGCGTCTGGTTTGGGGCGGTTACCGTGACGACCACGAGGGAGTGCAATGGCTCGATGCGACTACCGGATGGTGGCGGAACAAGAGGTTGTAATGACTCAAGTTACCACTGGGGGCGCGGCGGCACACGGAGGGAGAATGCAATGACTAGACACGTCCCCCAAAGGGCGGCCTCTCAAGAGATTGCAGTCACCCACGCGGCCACCAGAGGTGCTCGGCGCGCTCTTTCTGGACGGCGTGACGTCACATACAAGGCTCGTGAGCCTGCCTGGAGCGCACCTGGGTCTCGTAGCGGAGAAATCCCAGCGACAGTAAACTTCACACAATCTCAGAAGTGGAGTGGAGGAGTGCAAGGGAACAGCTGTGAGGAGAGGAGAAAAGAGAGAGAGGAAGCAAAGAGGGGGAGAGAGAGAGAGAGAGAGAGAGAGAGAGAGAGAGAGAGAGAGAGAGTTCTGGAGGCCGTGCCGTGTGTTCAGCTTGCACACAGAGTCCAAATCTGTAAATTAGGCAGAATTAGACTCCAGGAGCAGAGGGGTAAGCTGAGAGAGAGAGAGAGAGAGAGAGAGAGAGAGAGAGAGAGAGAGAGAGAGAGAGAGAGAGAGAGAGCTGCAAGGTGCGGAGGTTCGTGTGGATATTAATCCAACCCGCAGACACAGACTGCTTGGGAACACGGGATCAGCGTCCCGAGTTCAAGCACCACAATGAAAACACACAACAATATTAAAATCACGTTATTCCAGTGCTTCTCAAATGGTGGGGCGCGCCCCCCTGGGGGGGCGTGGTGGGGTGTCAGGGGGAACGTGAGGCGGGCGCGACTTTCAGTATTAGTGTCTTTATTCATGCTTGAAGGATTAAAAAAAGGGCCTCCAGCCACTAGGTGGCAGCAGTGCTCAAACTAATCAACAGGCTGCCTGTTCAACCAGTAGAGTAGAAGAAGTACTACACCAACACCGGTGTACAGAACTGGAGGAGGAGGAGGAGAGGTGGAGAAGTTTCTGACAGGAGTGAAAAGAAAAAAGGATGAGGCGTCAGAGGAAAAGAAAACAGGTGAGAGTAAACATAAAGCTAGTAAGAGCAGGAGATATGACGATGCTACGTCGCCCTTGGGTTTACCGTGAACACGTCGGGAACCAGGAAACACCCGTTTGTGTTTTATGCCTAAAAACTCTGGCAGCGGAGCATGAGACCAAATAAATGAAGACGACACCTGGAGACCATACACCATACACCTGGAGACCATACACCACACACCTGGAGACCATACACCATACACCAGGAGACCATACACCATACACCTGGAGACTATACACCATACACCTGGAGACCATACACCATACACCTGGAGACCATACACCATACACCTGGAGACCATACACCATACACCTGGAGACCATACACCCTACACCTGGAGACCATACACCATACACCTGGAGACCATACACCATACACCTGGAGACCATACACCATACACCTGGAGACCATACACCCGTTATGTCAGTAAGCCACTGGAGTTTTTTCATGGTAAACTCCATGAGTATGGCCAACAAGCCTCATTGTGTCAGCGCGGCATCAGTAAACAAAAAAGCCTGTTAGCCTCTTACAAAGTTTCCCACCACATCACAAGGTGCATAAAACCTCACACCATAGAGATTTATTTTGATAATCAGGCGGTTGTATGCAGAATGCTGGTGCAGCAACTCATACAGTGGTTTATACAGATAAATAAATAAATATTATCAAGTTCTGAATGGTAGTACAATTCGGGGGGGGGGGCCCTGAAAAAAATTCTGTCCTCTAGGGGGGGCGTGACAGAAAATAATTGAGAACCACTGCGTTATTCTAACTGCCTGCCCAGACTCTAAGCCTCACTTGGTTGGACGAGGGTGAACGTGCTTCCGTGGCCGGTTAACATCCGTCGATTTAGGGCTGCGGGCGGGTTTGTCTGGCGTCCCAGAGAAATAAACCTGAACTGATCTGTGAACACGGGGAAAGTCCACAGGATGATCCCAAGAGTGATCAGGCATTTCTTGCGAGGAGGAGGGGGAGATGAAGTGGGGTTCAGGTCGGCATGTGGGAGAGTGCGCGGTTGCAGCATCCAGGTGAAGAAAGAAACAAAACAAAAAAAAAGAAATTCCACCATTTGTTCTCTGAGGTGAAGGAACTTCGGGCCCGATTGGCGTGCTTAACACATGGTCCTTTGCCTCCGTGCAAAGAGGTACATCGTGTCCAGACGCAGATTAGAATTGGAAAGACACATGTTGCCTTCACGGTCTGGATTTTATACTTCAGCGTTGTGGTCACCCCTCCCCTCTTCCATGAGTGGCAACTGGACTTTGGCTCCAACACCACCTGTTTTTCCTCTCTTCACTTTTCCCTGCTTTTACTTTCTTTCTTTTTTTTCCACCCCCTCTTTTTTTTTTCTTTAATATATCCTATTTCTGTCTAGATTAAGTTTGCTTCAATTACATTTGTTCAGAATATACTGTCCTTTTTTGTCTCTGTGCTGGAACAAAAGAGAAAAATTAAATAAAGACTAAAGTGAAAATAAATAAATAAAAGGGAAAGTTTTTCCTTTCCGCAATCGCTTATCCTTGCATATTTGGAATTGTTGGGTTTTGTCTGTTAAAGTGGTTTGAAATGACTGCGTTATATTTTTTTGGTGCTATATACATAGAATTGAACCATTTTCAAACAATTTTTCAAAGATGGCATTTTCCCCGATAATTCAGAAGAATCTAGAAAATGTAAGAGAAGCTGTACTTCAATACAACGTTTGAGTCGCCCTGTCACGTCTGCTGGTCACCAAACAAACAAAGCATTTTAGAAAGGCAGATACTTTCAGTAGTAGTCTTTCAGAGAAAATAACTGGATGCAGTGAATCAGGACATCAACGGGAATAAGATAGTCGTGGAGTGATATGAAGGCTGTGGAATCTTTGAAAAGAAAACATTAAGAATACTCTGTTAAAACGCACAGTTGAAGCACTTTGAGACTCTTCCAAGTGTGAAGTTGTATGTTATAGCATGTATGGTAAATGACATTCTCATCTGCATAAAGCAGCATTATTCTTTCTTCTGAGCTTTCCTGAAGACACAAATGTTTATTTGAAAACACCCAACTAAATTTCAACAGTTAACCAAGTATATCACACTACATTTATATCAGATTCTCAGACAACACTAAAAATTAACATTAAAGCAAAAATGTAACATGCAACAACTAGCAGCTTAGAATGGATCGTCAAACACAGTCGGCAGCCAGTATGTTAATGTATACAGTGACTTGCTATGGTTGTTGGGATTCACTACAAATAATCAACAAATCTCTGATGATGGTAACACTACCTGGTGTTAATACTGGACAAACAGGTTCAGCCACTCATCCTGCACTCTCATTACACCATGAGTCCAAATTTTCCTCTCAATACTTGGAGGCAATTAACAGGAAAAAAATAGAATAGAGTAGAATAGAATAGAATAGCTTCATCGTCATTGTAACAAAGGTACAACAAAAGTCCCTTTGGCAGTTGGTGCCAAAAGACTGAAATGTAAATATTTGTGTCTTTTTTTCCCTTTATGGTTGATTTATTTTCCAAAATGTAATTGGTAAATAGATTATCAATGAGGCATGAGTGAATACTTTTTTATTTTCTAGCAGTGTATTGAGGCCCAGAGGGGAAATTGAGCCATCGGTAGCAGCCTTTGGGGGAGCTGGGGGGCCCAGGACCTTGCTCAGAGACCCCAATGCAGACTTGCTGTGAATGTGGGAGGAAACTGGAGTGTTGGGCCACTCAACCTCATGGAAGGGGGGAGGGGGGGACCACGCTTTGAGAACAAAGAGACCACATGGTCAGAACTGGAAAGTTCGCCATTGGTCACGTGATCACCCCCCGGATCACCCCCTTCAAGGTGCAATACTGGAGGCCAACGGCAGGGGGAGCACGAGAGCTCCCTCACCAGCTGGAATGTCCAGGGCGGGCCCTCCCTCAGGATTGGTCCACATGGCCCTGACCCCAGCGACGACCCGGAACCAAAACAAGAGGTAACTTCGCCCTCTTCCAAGCCGAACGTGCTCTTCGACAGCACCTCTTCGCACGGAGAGAAAGTACTGCATGTGTTAACGCTGACCGGCACGGAGTTCCACATCTGGCCGGACGAGCCGAGAACCACCGTGGATTTACTTTCGTTTTTCATTTTTCCTTTTTTCTTCTTCACCGGAGTACAAGTGTGCAGCTGCCAGCGCACCCTCCTCCCGCATGCAGACCTGAACCCGCTTCTTCTCCCCCCTCCTCACAAGAAGCACTTGATCATCCTCGGATCATCCTGTGGACTTTTCCTGTCCACAGACCATTTTAGCTTGTTTCCCTGGGACGCCAGAGAGAAAAACAAGCTCCAGCCGGGAAATCAACGGACTTTCCCCGCCGCAGCACGTTCACCCTCGTCAAACTGAGTAAGGCTTAGAGTCTGGGCAGACAATGAGAATAACGTGACTGTAATATTGCTGTGTGTTTATTATTGTGTTGAAGTCAGGGACGCCGATCCCTGTTTCCAACCAATCTGTGTCTGCGCGTCGGATTTACATCAGCGCGAACCTCCGCGCTGTGTAGCCCGCTCGCTCTCTCTCTTTCTCTCTCTCTCTCTCTCTCTCTCAACCTGCACAGATCATTTCTAGACTCCTGTGCAGGCCGAGACAGTGTGTAGAACTAGACAAATCTTGTCCACTGCCCTTTCTCCCCCTCCTTCTTCTCCTTTTTCTCTTTTCCTCTCCCTCACTAAACGATCCCGTAAAAGCAGCCACAGCTGTTCCCCATGCGCTCTGTGACCGTGTGTAGTTCACTGCCCCCTGGGAAAACTCGGCCACGAGCCCCCAGGCGCGCTCCAAGCAGGCTCACGAGCCGTGCACGAGCACAGTGACGTCACGCCGTCCAGAAGGAGTGCGCCGAGCGCCTCTGGTGGCCGCGTTGGTGATTGCAATCTCTTGAGAGACCGCCACTCGGTGGACAAGTCGAGTCATTGCATTCTCCCTCCGTGCGCCGCCGCGCCCCTAGTGGTCGTTCTGGTTACTACCTCGAACCAGACGCCTGCCGCCGTCTAGTGTCCGTTCGAGGTCATTACATCCACACACACTGACCCTCCGACGCCTGCCGCCACCTGGTGGACGTTCGTGGTCATTACACCCACACTCAGGCTTCCACACACTCACTCACACACTCACTCATTCACACACACACACACACACACACACACACACACACACACACACACACACACACACACACACACACACACACACACACACACACACACACACACACACACACCCTCTTTCTTTGTACATAGTGTTTGCTGTTTAATAGATTAGATCTCCGTGTTTGATGTTTATTACTTGATTGTGTTGTTTTAATAAATAATTTCTGAATTATTTTTGAATAAATACATTTTTGTTAATAAATGCATTTTAACTGAACTGATTGATTCTTGGTAATTATTGTGTATTTATTGTTGACAATTCACTGGTTTGTAACAGTCTGTGCTCGAAGCTCACACCTTCCTTGTTATTTAATATTGTTATATTTACACAGAAATATTAACTTTACTTAAATAACCCTTTTTGACAAACGAGACTGAAATTTGGTATTAGCTATTTCCAGCTTAGCTGGTGGTGCCCCGATTCAATTATTATTTGATAAATAACCAATTTATGCAAATTAATAATTTTCCATTAATAAATTATTTTTGATAATTTATTAACTTTTGAGTAATTACTCAATTACTCTAGGAGTTGCTGATGAGTAACTAACCGTTTACTTCATTAGTAATCCCAATTTTTCCCAAATTACTTTCAGTAATCTATTACTTTCAGTAATCCATTACTTACAGTAATTATTAATGCTAATTACCAACCATAAATCCCAACAGGAGGAACCCCACAAACACACAGGGAGAACATGTGAACTCCACACAGCAAGGCCCTGGTCCATATATGAAACCACAACCTTCTCACTGTGAGGCCAGAGTGCTAATAGCACAGTATTTCTACTCGTTCAACCCAGGATTTTATTTATTTATTCAGTTATCATCCTTTTGTGCCTGTTATTCCATTGGGGCTTTGTGTCTATCTGTGTGGTAATTTGCCTGCTTCCCTCATTAATCAGCTCACATTTCAGTTCATGTCTATATTGAACAACTTCAGCCACAGAGATAATGCAGATCAATTTGTAATGTCAATCACAAGTTTTTCAGAGCTCAGATGGTAAAACCAGGGCAGCTACAGACAATCTGCACCCATAAAGGTCAAAAAGGAAAAGACTTGTGCACACATGGTGCTGTTTCATCCGGGCGTTGACCCTGTGTCCCTGCTTTGACCCAGACACAGAGGGCGGCCTGCATCAGAGCTCCCTTCCAAACAATTAGACAGAGCTGTTGTCACCTTAGCCTGAAAGGGCACCGCTGGGTTTTCAGGGAGGCTGACAAGCAAAGACTTTCATGCTGAAGGTCCCACTTGGTGGATAAAGTGGGCAGAGATGGCTGGAAAACATCTGACCTACATAAAGGTCTTCTCTGGTCACATGCATTACTGAGCAATCGGCAGATCTATGGAAACCTCCAGAGTCCCCCAGGACAGCTCGCCTCTGCTCCGACAACACAAACTAATCCTGAGAAAACAGCAAAGGACAGTCAAATATTTCATCTTTTTATTATAAATTGAAATAACACTGATTGCATAACTCTACAATGAAGTTAAACTGTGTATGACTGCTGTAATATAGCAGCTGTAGTAAATTAATGTATTCTGCTCGTGGTTGGAGCTGAAGACCTGAGGTGTTTCCATTACACATGTGTTTTTCTATCCTCTAATATTCAGACTCTGACCCCGGGTCTCCTCCCAACTGGACACACCAGAAACACCTTTGCAGTCCAAAGCTCTGCTAATCAAAGTGCAGCAATTTTACTGAGGTCCCACCATGTGTCTGAGAGACACTTTACAATACGATACACAAAAACTATCACGGCTGCATGAAGGCGAGAGAAGAAGAAGTCAGAGACTGTCCTTCAGAAATAACATCGAAGTCATTTACACAATCAGCAGCTTTCTACGGTGGCCCTGAGGTGCAAACCACAACAAATTACTAAACACAACAACACATTGAAAAACAAAACTGCAACTTAAAAGACACAACAACAAATAAAAAAAACACAACAACAAATTAAAAAAAAACACTACAACTAATTGAAAAACACAACTGCAAATTGAAAAACACAACAACAAATGAAAAAACACAACAAATTGAAAAGCACAACACAAATGAAAAAAAACACTACAGCAAATTGAAAAACAACACAAATGAAAAAACACAACAACTAATTGAAAAACACAACACAAATGAAAAAAACACAACAGCAAATTCAAAGACACAACAACAAATTGAAAAACACAACAGCAAATGAAAAATCACAACAACAAATTGAAAAACACAACACAAATGAAAAAACACAACAACAAATTGAAAAACACAACAACAAATGAAAAAACCCAACAAATTGAAAAACACAACACAAATTAAATAAACACAACAGCAAATTGAAAAACACAAAACAAATGAAAAAACCCAACAGCAAATTGAAAAACACAATAACAAATTGAAAAACACAACAAATGAAAAAACACAACAAATTGAAAAACACAACACAAATGAAATAAACACAACAGTAAATTGAAAAACACAACAGCCAATGAAAAATCACAACAACAAATTGAAAAACACATCACAAATGAAAAAACACAACAGCAAAATGAAAAACACAATGGCAAAATGAAAAGCACAACACAAATGAAAAAGTAAGTAAGTAAGTAAGTAAACTTTATTTATAGAGCGCCTTTCGCAGACCAAGGTCACAAAGCGCTTCACAGTTTCAGTAAAAACATAAAACAGGAATAAAATACAAATACAGATTTAAAAAGCCAAGACAACACATTGATATACATAACATCCCTAAAAGAACTAAGCGAAAGCCTGAACAAATAAATAGGTCTTAAGTTGACCCTTGAAGGAATCAACAGACTCAACAGAACGCAGAGAGAGCGGGAGATCGTTCCAAAGCTTAGGAGCAACGGCCTGGAAGGACCGTCTCCTCTGGTCTTGAACAGAGTACGTGGAACCATCAGGAGGTTCTGATCCACAGACCTCAGAGCCCTGGCTGGGGCGTAAGGCTGGATCAGGTCTCTGATATAAGATGGAGCCTGACCGTGCAAAGCTCTGAAGGTTAAAACCAGAATTTTGAAATTGGTCCTGTAGGACACCGGCAGCCAATGAAGAGCTTTAAGGACGGGGTGATGTGCGTCCTCCTGTTTGTGTGGGTCAGGATTCTCACTGCAGAGTTCTGCATTAACTGCAGGCGAGACAACTCCTTCTTGTTTAAACATGAAAACAAACTGTTACAATAGTCTAAACGCAAAGACACAAAAGCATGAATAATCACCTCCAAATCATTTTGTGAGACCATTTTCCTGACTTTGGAGATTCTCCTCAGCTGGAAAAAGCAGTTCCTAGTCAGCTGTTTACAGTGTTGCACCAGCGACATGTCTTTGTCAAGAAAAACACCCAGGTTTCTTAGGCTCAGTTTAACAGACTGGCCTAAGTCACCTAAGTGCTGGGTTATCCCTGGAATAAAATCGTCAGGGGCTATAACCAATGTTTCTGTTTTGTCTGTATTTAACTGCAGAGTGTTTTCACTCAGCCATTGATTAATTCCAGCTAAGCAATGGACCAAGTAATCAAGCCTGAGGAGCTCAGTTGGCTTAAAAGTGCAGTAGAGCTGGATATCATCGGCAAAGATGTGGTAAGATACATCACAAAAACTCTGGATGATTTTCCCTAACGGTAGCAAATACAACAAAAACAATACAGGACCTAAAACAGAACCTTGAGGGACTCCACATAACACGTCTGCTGATTTAGACCTGATCTGGTTAGCTGTCACACTGAAGCTGCGGCCAGAAAGGTAAGATGTGAACCACTGAAGAACTGACCCTGACAGTCCTACTTCGTCCCTCAGTCTTCTCAGCAGGATCTGGTGGTCGACAGTGTCAAAGGCTGAGGACAGATCCAGGAGAACAAGAACAGTGCACTTTCCGGAGTCAGCGGACATCATGATGTCGCTGGACACTTTCAGTAGGGCCGTCTCCGTAGAGTGATGTTTACGAAAGCCAGACTGAAATGTCTCGTGCATGTTGTTTAGATCCAGGAATACTGACAGCTGTTCCGAGACCACCTTCTCAAGGAACTTGGACAAAAAAGGGAGTTTGGAAATAGGCCTGAAATTACTGAGCTCAGTCGGGTTTAAGCCTGCCTTCTTAAGTAATGGCTCTACTATGGTATGTTTAAAAGGATTGGGAAACACGCCTGAAGAAAGCGAGAGGTTCACCATTTTGGTGACCCAGGGGCCAATTACCTCAAAAACTTTACAAAAAAGCCTGGATGGGAGGACGTCAGATGAGCAAGAGGATGGTTTAATTTTTGTCACCAACGTCGAAATGTCAGCAAGAGACGCAGACGTAAAGGAGGACCACAAGCTAGGGGCCGGTTCAGTGACAGCAGGGGGACCCTTCAAAACCGGAGGGATTTTCTCCTTGATCAACTTAATTTTCTCAGTGAAAAATCTCAAGAAGGAATTACTGTCTGCTTCACAAAATACAGGGGTAATTGGAGCATCCGGACAGACAAGAGAATTTATAGTGTCAAACAACACTTTTGGATTTTTCTTATTTAGTGAAACCAGTTTTCGGATATAGTCCGATCTGACATTCTCCATCATTTCATTTAGAGAGGCCACAAGATCTTTCAGATGAAGTCTGTGCACCTCAAGGTTTGTCGATTTCCACAGACGCTCAGTCTTTCGACAAAGTCTCTTCAGACCCAAGATGGCCTCATTGTCCAAGGGCACACTGTCTTCTGTATTGACAGGTTGAATTTAACAGGAGCCAAAAAGAGTCTGCTGTATTTGGTGAAATAATACGCCTCTGAGACCTAACTTCTGCAGGCTTCGGCTCGGGACTGAAGCTCAGATCAAATAAAACGAGGCAATGATCACTTAAAAGGACATCATTTACAGACAGATTTGAGATGTCTAGGCCAAGTGTAAAAACTGAATCTAAAATGTGACCTTTTTGATGTGTGGGCTTGGAAACATGCTGCTCAAAATTAAAAGCTTCCGACAGTGATAAAAATTCCATTGCGGGGCAAGACGAGCTGTCATCAATATGAAGGTTAAAATCTCCAAGAATCAAAACAGATTCCAAATGTATTATGGAGGATAAAAAGTCACTAAAATCCTTTAAAAACACAGCAGCAGGGCCAGGAGGGCGGTTGATCAACACACAGTAAAATGGGTTGGAAGAACCCACCTTGACCATCTGGCACTCAAACGAAGTGAAATCCTGGGTCTGTGACTTTTTACACGAGGAATTGTCCTTGTGGACAACAGCCAGGCCTCCTCCACGACGAGAGGGGCGGGGCTTCCCCACAGCAGAGCCGCCAGGGGGACAGAGTTCCTTGAGATGAATGAACTCATCCTCTTTCTGCCATGTCTCCGATAGACACATTACATCCATGTCTTTTCTTGTAAAAAGATCGTTCAATGAGAAAGATTTATTTGCAATAGACCGTGCATTCAAAAGGCCGAAACGCAACGACGATGACGTCACGGAAGCAGTGCCTGCGGAGGGCAGCGTGATTGGACGAAGGGACGTCCAGCGGTCACGTGAGCTCCAGTTGGACCATGCGGGGAAAGCCGGTGTAAACACGGAAGCGCGTGGACGCGAGGGGAGCCAGTACTGACCACTGCTCCAGCGCTGAGAAGGCTCCAGGACACCCGCTGCAGTCCGCGTGGGCAACGGCGTGGGCGCGCCGTCACACAGGAGCGGAATCCGGCGTAAGCACCGCGCGCGTTCTCCGTGGCCGAGGAAGGCAGAGCCCCGGCGGGCAGCAGCGCGTCTTCGCCGGACCTGGACTCCGGAACGCGAGACTCTTTTCCTCGATTTCCTTGCGGAATATCCGAGGTGCAGCAGCAGGTACTCAGGTGAGTCAGGGGTGATGGTGAAGGGAGGAGGAAACGCTTGTTCGTACCCGTCCCGTGTACCAAACAGAGAGTCCCGATCACAGATCCGCAAGGCAGAGGCACATCCATTTGAAAAGCGGGTTGATATGATCAAATATGCTGTGGAAATGACCAGTAAAAACCTGTAGAGCAGGAGGCGAGCTGAGGCACTGCCAGTCACAGGCGCCATCTTGGACTTTCAAAAAAGACAACAGCAAATAAAAAAACACAATGACATTAACTTTAATTACTCTTTTCCTTCCCGGCATTTTCTCCTCTTGAAACAAAATGAAATTTTTTCATTTGTGTTGTGTTTTTTCATTTGTGTTGTTTTTGCATTTGTTGTATTGTTTTTCATTTGTGTTGTGTTTTTTTCATTTGCTGTTATGTTTTTCAATTTGTTGTTGTGTTTAATGATGTGCTGTTGTGTTTTTCAATTTGTTCAGGAGTTCACAACTGTTCTACAGATATTTAGGAGTAGATGTTGTATCTTATTACAGGAGTGTGGCAAAGTACTGTGAATGGCAGCAAAAATGTTCTCCTTGCTCATGCAGCACCTAATGTCACAAACTTATGTTCTGATTGTGTAGATGAGTCGTGGGCCACATTGCAGCCCCTGTTACCGCGCCAACAAAATTAGAACACATAACTGATCATTTTCCCCACCTTTTAAAAGAGAAAAAAAAGGTTTCTCCTGTATTTATGCAAGAAAAATCCTTTGGACATAATTTGATTGTTAATTACAGACTTTTAAAAAATGCAGATGTGAGTAGACAACCCAGTTAGTCAAATGGTCATGAAATTACCTCTATTGATTCATATTCAGTAACATGTTTTGTCACTTTTTTCGAGGTACTATAAGTAGAATTTCTTCATAAAAAAAACCCTTAGGAAGACAGAAAACAGTGTAAGGGTCTGTCTGTGCCGTGTGTCAAAGTCTCTACTCTGTGTTCACTTCCTGTTTTGTTCTGCAATCCTCCGTCTGTCTGCGTCTCCGTCACTTGCTCTTCCTGTGTACTCCTCCTCTGTGTGTGCTTGTGCAATCTGCTTGATTTGTCTCACCTGTGACTTCCCTCTCCTCATGTATTTAAACCCCACTCCTTCATGTCTCTGCACTCGATCGTCATTGTTGTTTTTTCTTCATGACCCCGGCCCATTCCTTGTGTGCTTCGTGTTTTGGATTCAACAGTGTACCGACCCCTGCTTGGACTTGGGCTACCTCTCTGATCGCCGGATGTAAACCAGTTTGCCCGGACTGTTTAATAAAACCTGCAAACACCAATTTGTTGTTGGAGTCTGCTTCCGGGTTGTCCTCAGACTTTGACACACAGGAATCGGAGTGAGAGCCATTTGAAACGTTTAAAATAATTATATTTCATTATACATGCAAGAAGAGACAAAGTCACAGTACAACCTCTGCATGATTGTCCAGGAGTTTGTCTCACTATAAAGTCGGATAGCGCCTCCTAAAGGCTGAAATTGTTTTGAGAAAGATCCTCCTGTTTCCTGCACTGTAGACTCTGAAGGTTACAAAAAGTGGCACTGAGGTTCCAAAAGTATTGACAGAGGTCATCATTGAAAACTCAGACTGCAAATAAACATAATTCTTTATGAGAGATACACTTACATTTAAAACAAATATATTTCAATTGGTCTGATCTTGGGTGTCTGGGTTTTGCTTTTTTCTCTATTAGACAGCGCAGCAATGCTGTGATATTTTTCTCTCGTCAGTAACCGTCAGAAGTGTCGCCAGCTCTAATGTTTCTCTACGAACAGTCAGAAGTACAGCAACCTTCCGTGGGAACAGTTTGCAGTATAATCGCTGCACTACTATGAACCAAAATCACTGCAGGTTCTGCCACAGTCGTGACGCTGGGCATCTTTCATCACCATGGAAACGGAGAGAGAAGCCGTTCTGAGATTGCTCTGGAAGCGATCCCAACAATATCGTTCAAATCCATTCTTTCTTTGTGACTAAATACATGTTCTTTTACTCTGTTACTTTGGGCCACATGCTCGTTGTTGCGTTCATTGTTCTGTAAATGAATAAAGCTCTGAAAAGAACACCTGCAGGACAACGGCGACTGGAAGATGTACTGTGATTGCACCAATAAATAATCTGATTATCGTAATTGAGTTGAGTCCGTGAGTTGTTGTAAATTAGCTATTGACAATAAATAATCTCAACTTTAGTCTTACTTCCATGTGTGCGGAGAAAGGCTTGAGGTGTGATCATGGTTACAGAGGCAACAAGCTCAAATCTCCTAAAAAACATTTTGTTTTAATCTAAATCATAACACAGGATGTTGTTTTGCTCTACATTCATGTGCTCATCATATTTTGCTCTTACACTATAACGTTTGGTAAGAAATTACCTACAGGTCAATAAACCGGAAGAACTACATATTTCACAGCTTCTGCCATCACAGTGTGAGGAGCGTCTTGAGGGAATTATAGTTCTTTTTTAAAAAAAACACTGAGAGGAAACAAAGAGGAAACAAAGACGCTGGAGATACGTGAAGTACAAAGACCATCTGGTACCGACACACTGGGAGCGAGGCAGTTCATATTCATGAGTATAGTATATAGTATAGTACAGGATGAGAGGGGGTTCATATACATGAGTATAGTATATAGTATAGTACAGGATGAGACAGGGTTCATATACATGAGTATAGTATATAGTATAGTACAGGATGAGACAGGGTTCATATTCATGAGTATAGTATATAGTATAGTACAGTGAGGTGATGACGTGAGGAGGAGAGTTAATTGGAAATGTGAGGGGAGACACACAGCAACGTCAGACACACAGGCCATGTTTACACGTACCTGGATATCTGAAAAAAAAAAAAAACTGTGATATTTCATGGTATTTATTTTCCAGGATTCTGATTGGCTATCATGGCTTCATGCTTCATGTTACGCTGCCCCCTACAGGTCTGGCTGCTCATAGTAGCTCTGAACCAGGTGGGTATGTGTGTCAGTGTAAATTAAATGATGTGTGATATGTAAATTATGATTTTTTTTTTTTTTTTTAAAGGAAGAGGGGGAAATGTCTGTTTTTATAAAAACCCAGGCATATGTAAGGGAGGCCTAAGACACACTGGGAGTGCTAACGCTATCAGAGCATGACAGAAAACATATCTGGATTTAACAAAAAATGTACACGGATGAGATTTAAGTAAAAAAAAAAAAAGAAAAATGTAAATTAAAATTAAAAAACATTTATTTGTTATCATATAGATTTTTATTCTCGTTAAGAATGGTCTTTTTTGTGCACATGACACACCCTCACCCCAAAACTCCAGCACTACCTTGTGCTGCATGTTCCAGCTCTCTAATGACTATCAGTCATATTTTAATAATGTTCATTATGTAACCAGTGATGTGCAGTCAGGGGCAGCAGGGCTAGCACGGCTCGCCCTGTCAAAAATTATTATTTTTTTTTGGTGTTTTTTTTTAATAATTAAAAAGTGATTCTGAAATCTGTGTCTGGAATCAATTAGTGACTTTAGCAACTTTATCCAGAAGACGACTGGTTATATTTTGTGGAGCTCAAATCTCCTATGTCCTCTAAATGCATCACAGCTCCTTTCCTCTGCTGGGGGGCCAGCAAGTAACTTCATTGCTACCCTCTGATGGAAGCTGGACCTGCTATTGGGTTAAAATGTTGAGTGACAGGATCATCAGCCAATCACATTTTGATGTATTATTGACATACCACATTAGGGCTAGCAGAGTTTCGAGTGCTGGCCTTGCTGTCATCATTGAAATGAGCTTGACTGATTGGTCCATGGGCAGGTGGTGATGAACAACTGTTATCTGCTACTCTGGAGTGATGGAGGCTAATTTAACAGCAAGATCATGATACGATAGTGGACCTGCTTTGGGGACCTTTTTCAATTGTGAGTAGAAGAAGACCGACACCAGAAATGGATGAGCTGAACTCAGACCATCAAAGGCTTTGTGCAGCATTTTACAGCAGGATGGATTTAATCTACAAGAGATGGGCTATTATGTGTTAGTTATTTTTATTTCTTTATTTTTTTACTTTCTCTGGATT
This sequence comes from Blennius ocellaris, assembly GCF_963422515.1. NCBI lineage: Eukaryota > Metazoa > Chordata > Actinopteri > Blenniiformes > Blenniidae > Blennius > Blennius ocellaris. The sequence continues at coordinate 27,597,776 of NC_137656.1, read as the reverse complement.
AGATTGGCACTGCTGTTGGCATTTGGTGCAGTTGTTTGATTGTAAATCCTATCATTGTAAATCAAACAACTGTAACGTTTGGTAAAAAATTACCTACAGGTCAATAAACCAGAAGAACAACCTTTTGGAAATACTGGAAAATGATCTGATGGTGAAGCTGCACAGTGGAGTTTTGATATGTTGTGGTTGTTGATCAGCTGTCTTGTTGGTGTGGGTTAAGTGCTGATGCATAGTAGTGGCCTTACTTTGGCTTTTGATTGTGTATTTACTGTAGGACATAATGTGTGGCTGGGGGTGAGTTACGTGATGCACTTGAACGCATCACTCAAAGCGGTTAGCCACGAAGCGGTGTTATCCCGTTCCAACATTGGGACACTACAATGTCTTTAAACCTTTATAAAGGTATATTAGTCCTGAGCTAGATGTCAAAAGTTCTCCACGTTTTATAAACCAGTGTCTAAGTCAGTACTATTTTTACTAGCCTAATGATATTGTTGTCATGCGTGCTGCGTCTGAGTCACATGTTAGCTGCTGGTCCAATAGGAGAGCGCAAAACATCCAAGATGGCGGCGACCGCTCACAGCAGTTTAGAGGAAAACTTGACAAAAACCTTTAACAAGTCATCAAAAATACTGAAGTATCTTGTGTTTTTGTGTCAAATAGACTTAATAATCCTTCCAAATGTCTCAAACATACTTTAAAATCCAATCCTTCAAATCAATAATGTTGAAGAATACATGAGCAGCAGTCGTTCTCTGTTACTGGTTTTATTGTTTTATCGCCCTTATTACACCCCCTGCCCCATGTCTCGCCACTCTATGTGAACCACTCTCCCTGTGTGTGTGTGTGTGTGTGTGTGTGTGTGTGTGTGTGTGTGTGTGTGTGTGTGTGTGTGTGTGTGTGTGTGTGTGTGTGTGTGTGTGTGTGTGTGTGTGTGTGTGTGTGTGTGTGTGTGTGTGTGTGTGTGTGTGTGTGTGTGTGTGTGTGTGTGTGTGCGTGCGTGTGTGTGTGTGTGTTAATGCACAGGAGTGGAGCACAGGAAGTGGTTCGAAGAGACGGAAGGAAGTCAGCCTCTCTCATTGAAAAATCTGTGTCCGAATAGTCCCTCCTTCCTCCTTACCTATGGACTTTACCTGGATGATGTCACATGGTTAAGGAAAGGTGCTCGGAGGCTTCCTAAAGGAGTTAGGAAAAGTGTTAGGAGGCTTCCTAAAGGAGTTAAGGAAAGGTGATAGAAGGCTTCCAGAAAGGAGTTAAGGAAAGGCGTTAGGAGACTTCCTTAAGGAGTTAAGGAAAGGTGTTGGGAGGCTTCCTAGAGGAGTTAAGGAAAGGTTTTAGGAGGCTTCCTAAAGGAGTTAAGGAAAGGTGTTAGGGGGCTTCCTAAAGGAGTTAAGGAAAGTTGTTAGGAGGCTTTCTAAAGGATAAAGAAAGGTGTAAGGAGGCTTCCTAAAGGAGTTAAGGAAAGGTGTTAGGAGGTTTCCTAAAGTAGGTCAGGAAAGGCGATCACATTAGTGTGGCAGTCGGACACTTTCACTTAGTGACGCCATAATAATGCGACGGCAGCGCAAGTTAGTGACGTCAGCTGTGGAGGGAAAGAACTATAACTTTCTGAAAATGGACGACAAAAAGCAAATCTGGGTTGTAGATGATTTCAAGTTGTTCCAGTAGATTATTGCTTTGCAGGCCCGCCCCTCCCTACACGCAGAACATGCGCTGTGCGTAGGGCCCCGCGATCCATGGGGGCCCCATTTTGCGCAAGTGAATTGAATTTCCCTCGGGATCAATAAAGTATCATCATTCTCTGCAAATGCGCAAAGGATGCGCCGGCATTTTGCCGAGAGGCGCGTAGAACACCGTCACCAAGTCAGCCTGAGGCTGGAGAGAGAGAGAGAGAGAGAGAGAGAGAGAGAGAGAGAGAGAGAGAGAGAGAGAGAGAGAGAGAGAGACGAAAGCGCGAAGCGTCACCGTCTGACCAATCAGCGGTCAGATGGGCCGGCAGGCAGTTGTTTACAGGTAGAGAGAGAGAGAGAGAGAGATGGCTTCTAAACGTCAATACAATAATAATAGTAATAATAATAATAATATTATTATGTTATTGGAAGGGGGCCCCCAAAATAAAATCCTGCTTAGGGCCCCCACTTGGCCAGGGGCGGCCCTGTTGCTTTGGTAACTTATATGATCTGCTCCCATTTCACTCACCTGAGTTTCCCTGAATGCTCCGATGAGCCGGCCCTTTAAATTTCGTCACTGCAAGGAATTGTGGGGCAGCATGAGCTGGTCTCCTTTGGTAAAGGAAGCATCAGTGTTTCCTAGGCTAAAGGAGGCTCTAAAGGAAGCATCAGTGTTTCCGAGGCTAAAGGAGGCTCTAAAGGAAGCATCAGTGTTTCCTAGGCTAAAGGAGGCTCTAAAGGAAGCATCAGTGTTTCCTAGGCTAAAGGAGGCTCTAAAGGAAGCATCAGTGTTTCCTAGGCTAAAGGAGGCTCTAAAGGAAGCATCAGTGTTTCCTAGGCTAAAGGGTGCTCTAAAGGAAGCATCAGTGTTTCCTAGGCTAAAGGGTGCTCTAAAGGAAGCATCAGTGTTTCCGAGGCTAAAGGAGGCTCTAAAGGAAGCATCAGTGTTTCCTAGGCTAAAGGAGGCTCTAAAGGAAGCATCAGTGTTTCCTAGGCTAAAGGATGCTCTAAAGGAAGCATCAGTGCTTCCTAGGCTAAAGGTGGCTCTAAAGGAAGCATCAGTGCTTCCTAGGCTAAAGGTGGCTCTAAAGGAAGCATCAGTGTTTCCTAGGCTAAAGGTGGCTCTAAAGGAAGCATCAGTGCTTCCTAGGCTAAAGGTGGCTCTAAAGGAAGCATCAGTGCTTCCTAGGCTAAAGGTGGCTCTAAAGGAAGCATCAGTGTTTCCTAGGCTAAAGGAGGCTCTAAAGGAAGCATCAGTGTTTCCTAGGCTAAAGGAGGCTCTAAAGGAAGCATCAGTGTTTCCTAGGCTAAAGGATGCTCTAAAGGAAGCATCAGTGTTTCCTAGGCTAAAGGAGGCTCTAAAGGAAGCATCAGTGTTTCCTAGGCTAAAGGAGGCTCTAAAGGAAGCATCAGTGTTTCCTAGGCTAAAGGGTGCTCTAAAGGAAGCATCAGTGTTTCCGAGGCTAAAGGAGGCTCTAAAGGAAGCATCAGTGTTTCCTAGGCTAAAGGAGGCTCTAAAGGAAGCATCAGTGTTTCCTAGGCTAAAGGATGCTCTAAAGGAAGCATCAGTGTTTCCTAGGCTAAAGGAGGTTCTAAAGGAAGCATCAGTGCTTCCTAGGCTAAAGGTGGCTCTAAAGGAAGCATCAGTGTTTCCTAGGCTAAAGGAGGCTCTAAAGGAAGCATCAGTGCTTCCTAGGCTAAAGGTGGCTCTAAAGGAAGCATCAGTGCTTCCTAGGCTAAAGGTGGCTCTAAAGGAAGCATCAGTGCTTCCTAGGCTAAAGGTGGCTCTAAAGGAAGCATCAGTGTTTCCTAGGCTAAAGGAGGCTCTAAAGGAAGCATCAGTGCTTGTCTGTGATGTCATCAAATAACCACAATAATCGGGAACTACAAGCTCCGGTGTAGCTGCAGCAGCTACTGACGCTAGCAGCAGGAAGAGCAGGGCCATAGACCTATAGAACTAGAGTTATTACGGGTTTTTGAGCAGAAGTCTTCTGCATTTCTGTGGGTTTTTTGTGTTTGGTGAGTCACAGCACCCCTAAAGGCCTGGCATGTGTACTACATACCATGAAGCCTCGTTGAGCGATGTTCATGGTGAAGTGTGGAAAGAGGTTATTTTTGGAGAAGGCTGGGGAGAAAAAAGATCTTTTTTTTTGTCGTGTGGATGTGCCCTTAGTTTCTTCCTATTTCCTTTCACAGCTACCATATGGTGAGAATGTCTTTGTTTAACAAATAATTGTGTTAATTAGTAACAATCTCAGGTCTGTTGTTCTTAATGTAGCCCCAGTAAGGGAACATGCAGAATCCAGAGAGCATAGAGATACAATTCTTACTAATAGTGTGAAAAAAATAGATATTTTAAAAGGGTGTTTTGTTTTTTTTTTTTTATCCTGGTGGCAGCATTGTACACATGTGTACCTGAGCTTTTCACAGGTGTGTATTTTTTATTTCTACTTTCTACGATGTGGAACAAGTAGGACCTAATATGCATAATGACTAAACTCGTTTTTGTAGCGGAATACGTTTTTGCTTAAAAAATGATGTCTTCATATGTAGAAAATTGATTTTACTAAACATTAAAAATAATGTGGAATCAGAAGGTTCTAATTACTGTGAAATAATTGTGCTTCCTGCAATGAGTAGTTCTCTCAAATATCGCTGTAGACATCAGGTCTATTGTACCCTATGATGCAAGAAGACATGATTCTCCCATAAGAACAGAGACTAATTGATTTCAGAATGTAAACATCAAAATTGCATCTTAAGGGGGGCCCAGCCCCCACTAGGGAGGCATGAGCCCCCCTTAGAATGTGATTTGTGAAATTGGGGGGGGGTGTCTCCAAAATATTGGTAAAATGCTGTTTGTTGCTATGCTTTTCGTTTTTGCTTATTTTTTAGTTTTGTCATGATCATGTGTAAAATTAGGCTATTTTTGATACAGTAAAACCTCTGATGTAGGGATTGTCCTCTCTTCAGAGGGACAGGTCACGAGGACAAATTGTAGGACCAGTTGATATTAAACGAACCAAACACTAAATATGTTATAGTAATTTAAAAGCAAATAACTGAATCAATACAAAGATGTATACTGTATAAATACATATATACACCTGTATATAACATGTGTACCAGATAATGATTAAATGAGATTTTATGTACTTCAGGGACCACATACAGTCCAGTTTCATCCTGAGTGACCAGACTGGTAAAATATTGCCATAATAACCTTTAAATTTACACTTCAAAGTTTTTCTTTGTTGTGGTCACAGTGTATGGAATGAAATGTCTATATTTTTACAAGATCAAACTGTTAGTACTGAAAATGATCACAATTTCAACATAAAGTCAATTTTAATGAAACATTCTGGTGCAAAACACAATGAAATATCAAAATAAAGCTAGTATAAATCCTCTATAAGCTCCTTGGTGGGACCAGATTGGAGCCTCTTGGTGGGGTTTGGCCCACGGCTCTTATGTTCTCTGCTGTTAAGGGAAGGTCAAGCTTTCCTGTACCACAGTACCACAGTACATGACGTCAAAATCCTCATGAAATTGGGATCTATTTCCATAAAACAGGAGCTTGAGAGCTAAAGGCTATGCCTCCATTCTACTTTTAGTAAACCTAGGAACCTCCAGTAAGCCAGCACTCTGAGAACCAAGTGTTCTTCTTGGGAGATACGGGACTAACAGTTCTTTAAGATATGATGGGGCTTGGTTTTGAAGAGCTTTATAAGTGAGAAGGAGGATTTTAAATTCTATTCTAGTTTTACAGGGAGCCAATGAAGAGAGGTTAGTATTGGAGTGATGTGATCCCTTATGCTGGTCCTTGTCAGGACTCTTGCTGCAGTATTTTGAATTAATTAAAGACTTTTTAAGCAGTTATTTGGACACCCTGACAATAAGGAGTTAGAATAGTCTACTCTTGAAGTAATTAATGCATGGATTAGTTTTTCGGAGTTAGCATGTTTCTAATTTTGGAAATATTGCGAAGGTGAAAAAAGACAGATTTGTTTCATGTGTGAGTTAAAGGATAAACCCTGGTCAAAAATAACTCCCAGGTTCCACACAGTGGTACTGGAGGTCTAAGTAATACCATCCAGTGTGACTATATCTTTAGATAATTTCTCTCTCAGATATTTTGGCCCAAATGTAATAATTTTAGTTTTACCTTTCAGGAGTTCAGGAGCAGGAAATTACGGCTCATCAAATCCTTTATATCTTGAAGAGAAGCTTTGAGTTTAGAAAGTTAGTTATTATCGTCAGGTTTAATAGAAAAATAGATTTGTGTGTCATCTGCATATCAATGGAAGTTAATGGAGTAGTTTTTAATGATATTCCCTACAGGAGGCATGTAAAAAGTAAAAAGTATAGGACCGAAGACAGAACCCTCTGGAACTCCATGTTAAACCTCAGTCTGGACGGAGGAATTATCATGAACATGAACGAAATGGAACCTGTCTTATAAATATGATCGGAACCAGTTTAGCGCTGTACCTTTAAGCCCGATAATGTGTAATAGGATGTTATGATCAATAGTATGAAAAGCAGCACTGAAATCTAACAGGACCAGAACACAGACCAGTCCTTTGTCTGAAGACATGAGAAGATCATTAGTCACTTTGACCAGACCAGAACTTTGACTCTGTGCTATGATGAACTCTAAAACCTGACTAGAAAGACTCAAATTGGTCATTTTTGCTTAAATGATCACAAAGCTGACTTGCGACCACTTTTTAAGACTTTAGAAATAAAGGGAAGGTTGGACATTGGCCTGTACCTTGCTAAGACACTTGGGTCAAGGGTATTTTTTTAAGAAGAGGTTTAACAACAGCAACCTTAAAGGCTTGTGGTACATAACCTGTTATTAGAGATAAGTTGATGTGATCTAGTATTGACATACTAATCACAGTGAAAATATCTTTAAACAGTTTAATGGGTATTGGGACAAGTAAGCAAGTTGTTGGTTTAGATGAAGTCATGATTGAGTATAACTCAAGGACTTCTATAGAGTGGAAAACTGGATACCTGGAAATCAGGCTCCACTAATGAATCTGAAGATGTGGTTGATTGATCGGCGACTGCAGATCTGGGTATTGAGTCTTTAAGGTGTGCTAACCGTTAAATATGTGTTACACTGCACTGGACGTGTTGTCCAGTGCAGTGTGTCCTCATTAAGATGTGTTCACAGTTAAATATGTGTTAAACAGTGACGTGTCGTCCAGTACAGGGTGTCCTCATTAAGGTGTGTTAACAGTTAAATATGTGTTAAACAGTGACGTGTCGCCCAGTACAGGTTGTCCTCATTAAGGTGTGTTAACAGTTAAATATGTGTTAAACAGTGACGTGTCGTCCAGTACAGGGTGTCCTCATTAAGGTGTGTTAACAGTTAAATATGTGTTAAACAGTGGCGTGTCGTCCAGTGCAGGTTGTCCTCATTAAGGTGTGTTAACAGTTAAATATATGTTAAACAGTGACGTGTGGTCCAGTACAGGGTGTCCTCATTAAGGTGTGTTAACAGTTAAATATGTGTTCAACAGTGACGTGTGGTCCAGTGCAGGGTGTCCTCATTAAGGTGTGTTAACAGTTAAATATATGTTAAACAGTGACGTGTGGTCCAGTACAGGGTGTCCTCATTAAGGTGTGTTAACAGTTAAATATGTGTTAAACAGTGACGTGTCGTCCAGTACAGGGTGTCCTCATTAAGGTGTGTTAACAGTTAAATATGTGTTAAACAGTGACGTGTCGTCCAGTACAGGGTGTCCTCATTAAGGTGTGTTAACAGTTAAATATGTGTTAAACAGTGACGTGTCGTCCAGTACAGGGTGTCCTCATTAAGGTGTGTTAACAGTTAAATATGTGTTAAACAGTGACGTGTGGTCCAGTACAGGTTGTCCTCATTAAGGTGTGTTAACAGTTAAATATGTGTTAAACAGTGACGTGTGGTCCAGTACAGGTTGTCCTCATTAAGGTGTGTTAACAGTTAAATATGTGTTAAACAGTGACGTGTGGTCCAGTACAGGGTGTCCTCATTAAGGTGTGTTAACAGTTAAATATGTGTTAAACAGTGACGTGTGGTCCAGTACAGGTTGTCCTCATTAAGGTTTGTTAACAGTTAAATATGTGTTAAACAGTGACGTGTCGTCCAGTACAGGGTGTCCTCATTAAGGTGTGTTAACAGTTAAATATGTGTTAAACAGTGACGTGTCGTCCAGTACAGGGTGTCCTCATTAAGGTGTGTTAACAGTTAAATATGTGTTAAACAGTGACGTGTCGTCCAGTACAGGGTGTCCTCATTAAGGTGTGTTAACAGTTAAATATGTGTTAAACAGTGACGTGTCGTCCAGTACAGGTTGTCCTCATTAAGGTGTGTTAACAGTTAAATATGTGTTAAACAGTGACGTGTCGTCAAGTACAGGGTGTCCTCATTAAGGTGTGTTAACAGTTAAATATGTGTTAAACAGTGACGTGTCGTCCAGTACAGGTTGTCCTCATTAAGGTGTGTTAACAGTTAAATATGTGTTAAACAGTGACGTGTCGTCCAGTACAGGGTGTCCTCATTAAGGTGTGTTAACAGTTAAATATGTGTTCAACAGTGGCGTGTCGTCCAGTGCAGGTTGTCCTCATTAAGGTGTGTTAACAGTTAAATATATGTTAAACAGTGACGTGTGGTCCAGTACAGGGTGTCCTCATTAAGGTGTGTTAACAGTTAAATATGTGTTCAACAGTGACGTGTGGTCCAGTGCAGGGTGTCCTCATTAAGGTGTGTTAACAGTTAAATATATGTTAAACAGTGACGTGTGGTCCAGTACAGGGTGTCCTCATTAAGGTGTGTTAACAGTTAAATATGTGTTAAACAGTGACGTGTGGTCCAGTACAGGGTGTCCTCATTAAGGTGTGTTAACAGTTAAATATGTGTTAAACAGTGACGTGTGGTCCAGTACAGGGTGTCAATCTTACCAGGTCCATTCCTCATAGATATATGATTTTTGTATGTGATTTTGGCATGAGGGTGAATCTTCACTCTTTCACTTTAATAAAGTAGTGGGCCTGCATGTAATTCTTGTCCTCACCATTAAAGTGTGGGGGCGCTATTCTTAAAGGCCACTTTATATTAGCCAGCTGCTCAATTTCAAACAGGCAAACCTCATACATTTCAGATTTCCACAGAAGAATAAGCAGGAGCGACACCAGGAAGATTATCGGACCAGTGGTCCTTCTGTCTGACAGTCATGTGTATAACTGTATTATTGATTGTTAGCTGTGTTGTTTAATGATGGCACTGAGGACTGGAGCTCTGGTTGTCTGGACTCTTTTGTTTTAATTCAGAGGTTATTTTGTGCCAGTTAATGTTGATTTCATTCCCGGTGGAGTCGCACTGGTTTTTTTTTGTGTCTTTTTTTCATTGACGTTCAAACTATGTCCAGACAAGGCGTACAAAAAGCAGTTATTTTTCAGTGGATCAGGCAAATACCCCCCCACCCCCCCCCCCCCCCCCCCCCCCCCCCCCCCAAGTGTGTGTTGGAATTTATCCAGTTAAAAAAGAAGTGTTTTACTTGTTAGGAACATAAATACTATATATCTAAAAAAAAGCACTGCACTGAAACTTTGCTAGATTTCTGATTCACTTCTGTGGTTGTTTTTTTAGTATTAATTTTTCCTATGTATCATAAGAAAATCATGCAAATGTTTTCCTTGCAGATGCAGGTACAAATGGACCTTTTTCACGACAACCGGAAACAGCGCTTCGTGGGGACAAGTAACTTCCTGTTTGTACCGCTCTCATTGAAAATGGACCGTATTTTTTCATCAGCGCTCTTTGACTTGCCAGCTTTTTCATTTGCCGATGCGAAGGCAATTGCAGCGGCGAATTCACAAACATCGTACATGTAAATAACATGTGCATAACATCGTGATTAAGAAGTGTAATTTCGTGTGCTAAATTATTTGATGTATTTAACAGAGGCATGGTATAGACTTTGAAATGATATGTTCACATTCTGATGTGTGTTTGCTATTAATATGTGAAAGAAAACGTGCTAGATATTAGTTTTGAAGATGATGATGATGATGATGCCAGATGTTCACCTTAACCCTGCTTTTCTTCTGCATGATTATAGTATCAAATATTGTGGAGGGAGGGACAGGTAGTGGTCAGAGCTAAATGCTTCAGGTCCATGAGGAAAAATGAGGAGCCTCACAGACTGCAGGTTTGAAACAGTCAGAGAGTCTTTTGGCTCATGTTCATTAGTTTGAGTTCCTGTTGATGCCAGCTGAAGAACCTTCATGTACAATGGACAACTCCTGTATGACTGAGAGCTTCTATTTCTCTTCTGCTGCGGTTGCAGTTCATCTTCAAACATGATTATATTACTTAATTAAAGCTAATTATGCTTTAACTAGTATCAGTTATATATGTGCTGAAAACACGTATATGTAGATCTGAGCAGCTGCTAAAGGCTTTTGCAACCATGTAGTTCCCTCCTTTATCAGACCGCACACTCCTCCCAGCTCCAGCTGTTCCTCCTGCACTGGCCTGCACAAGTGAGCTGCAAAGATGGCACAGACCAAGAACACAGGTAAAAAAAAGAAGTGGAACCTTTTTTTTTCTTTTGTAAGATCATTTAGCATGTGACAATCTCCTTTATAGTTTTAGTAAATTAAAGGTATAGTAGAGGATTTTCTTCTTCCGGGTGGATCATCAAAATAACTGCTCCTCCCAATTGTCAATCATTCTGGTGATATATGACGTAAGGCCGTCGTACGTGCTCGTCCCTGCACGCAGCTCACTCCACACGGTCCTCATCATGCCGGTGGCCGACCCGACGCATTATTCTCGGACATTTTTACACAGTTTCACCCCCTCTGGTGCAAATCTTCTTGTAAAGTGAGCTTATGTGAGCGATGCCGACTTGTGACTTGTAAACAGAGCGTGCACGAGGAGAACTGGGCTCGTGCACGTCTCTCGCACGCGTTTTAGTAGGCGTTCCGTCTCGGGAGCAGGTACAGCGTTGCGCATGCGCATTTTTTTCAAACGGTGGAGAGGGAGGTTCTTTCCTAAAATTCCTGAAAATCCTCCTGTATACCTTTAAGTACAAATCTTAACTCTCACAAAACTATCCATCCACATCCATTTATTTATTTGACATATTTATTGTTTTTTTTTCTTGTAAGGGGATCCATCCTGAACCTGCCAGTGAGGTGGTGGTGCGAAAGCCCAAAACGGTTGGAAAACGATGTCTTCAGTCCAGCTGTACGGAGCTCACACAGGTATAATTTATTGTGGTAATATTTTTATGCTTGTAATGTTTCTTTTGTCATAACTTACTGTGATTATGTCACTCGTGTGTTTGTAGGACCACTTCTTGATCCCGACATCTTTGCATCAGGAGACAAACTATACCAACTGGCTCTCCGATGTCCTACCAGTGCCCACCTGATAAGTCCTGCGGTGGCATCATGCTGCACCACCTGGCTCCACACTTCCCTGCTCCTCCTATGACGGAGCTCAGTCTTCCCAACATGTGCTTTGTGCCCACACTTGGTCAACTTATGCATCTTCAGTCTCTGCAAATGTCACTGGAAATGTAACGTGTTTTAAAAATGCTTTTTTGTCAAGGTTACAACTATCAGGTGAGCAGGTAATATTCATTAAAACCTGGTGGATGTGTCCATTACAAAAGATATATTATCTAAATATTTAGCAAACATTCATGTTTTGATTTGGTGGATATTCTTTTGCAGCATAATCCACTATCAATTTAGGTTATAAATTAACTTAAATAGGTCTTCAGAATTTTCTGTTTTTACTACAACTTCTAAATTTAACTTTTTGCAATTAAACTCAATCAATCCATAAATTAAATGAAGAAAAAGCAGTACAGTATTTTGCTCAAATGTGTTTTACTTCAAGAGCACATTTAAAAGAATAAAAACTGTTCAAACATTTACATAACTAAGAACAATAGAACTATTTACAGAATGATTAATTGAGTCCTCCAAACAAAATGGGCCGTGGAAACAAACAACAAACAAACAACCGCTAACAAAATCCTCTGGGGTGAAGTGCCGGCTGCTCCCCGTCTTTATACAGAACGTCGGACCCTCCTCCCTTCTAATGGCTTGGATCCACTGCCTCCGTTGGTCCGTGTCCGTAGGAAAGGCGTGGTAAGAGAGGTAAGGTTGTTTTTCTTGTAGCACAAGAGCAACCAGGAACAACAACAACAATAAGTGCGTCGAGACTGAGCCATGAGTGTCACTGTCCAACGCTAAACCGATAGCCACCGGATGCTGATTATCCCCACATCCGATTTTAGACGCGGAAGTGTGAAAAAGGTCTATAGGAATGTGGAATCAGCACAAGTACATTAAAGCCTACGACCCACTGCTGAAACTTTGGAGCTGTCTGCTTAAAAACTGAAGAAAACATTTATTATTGGCCATGGCCAGAGCTTTTGATGACATAAAAGTGTCAGATAGAGGGAGGGAAGAGAAGCATGGTGACTGATTTGTCCATCTTTTAAGGAAGAAAACAACAAAAATATACATCGTCAGCATCATGCTGTGTTCTGGAAGTGACTTAATCTCAGTTTTCCTCCATCGCTACTTGACAAATAAAAGAGAGCGGCTGGGAGAAGTTGATGGAGCAGACAGGAAGTGAAGCGGCCGGCTCCACCCACTCTAATTCTGTTTGCTGTCAGACTGTTCCACTCTACAATTATCCGGCTGAATGGTGCCTGTACACCATAATTGCTTTGTTTTTTTTCAATTATTTCATGAGGCTCTGGTAATTTACTTCATTCAATTCAAATATGTCAATTAGACATTATAATTACAGTTTTCACTGTATCGCTTTTTGCTGTCACTGGAAAGATGTAATACTGCTATTAAAGCAGAGCACAGGGACAGTTACATATTATCCACGCAGATCTACTGTTGTCTCTAGCAATAATACACATGTGAGGAGACAAAAAGATACTTTACATGCAACAAGACATATTGTTGAAAGACTGAATTTGAAGTGAAGTGTTGGGTATGAGGTGAGGTGGGGTGGAATTAGAGCCTCTGGAAGCCTGCAGGGTTCAGAGGGCGGCAGAGCTTCATATTTTCAACCAGTATTTCTTTGAAGGCTATCGATTAAGAGCATCCAGTTGAAGCGTTAGCTCCATGCCCATTTATGAGTAAGTACCTATACATTATGGTGCAATCAGCCATAGGACCACGTGCCCGACACCAATATGTTAGAAGGAGATCATTGGAATCCAGCAAGCAGGAAACTTGGGCCTTATTGCATTTGACTTGCCCATCCTACAGATGCTTTATTGCTAATTAATTTAAGTGTCAAGTTGCTACTTAAAGGCCTTTTAATCTCAACAGACCAGATGAGAAAAAAATGTATAGCACAACACATTATGGTTTCACAATGCACTGCAAATTTGGGGTTTTTGCAACATCAGCATGCACAGAATCCATGTTGAAAGAGTTAATGCACAAACAGAATATAAGAAAGCAGTCCAATCACAGCTAGCGTAAACCAGAGGCAAGAGGAAGAGTACTGAAAACCCCAAGCACAAAGAAATCTGAATGGAAAAAGCTCCCTTGATCTTGATTCTCAGTATGAATGCAGACGGTGCAAGAGAAGGCTCACCATCCTTCTGACTTTTTGGGTGTTAAGCAGAAGGAGTGAGAAAAGTTGCTGCAGGAGAACTGGCTTGTTCTAAGAGTTAAGCTAAGAGTTCATAGCGACGTCACTTTTTGATCCTTCGATGTCGATTCTTCCTCTCATTGTTAAGCAGCATTCACCAGCATTGAATTGTTCACCACAAATAGGGAACGTGAGCTGGTTTACTTTGTTGTGAGAGGGTGAGTTTTACCCTACTGATGACGTGTTGTTGCAATAGTTAATCTTTACTGGCCGGTCCAGGGAGATGATACACACTGTCCAAGGAATGTGACTGCTTCCACTTTGCCAATAGTTCAATCTGGCATTCTGTGTCCCTCCAGTAATATTGAAGAAAGTGTAATTCCTTTTCTTGTACTGCTTTGTGGTCAAATTGTGATGCTCATGGGTCCATTGTTCAGGGTGGACAGGGCCCAGCATGACTGCTCTGCAGCTAACCAGAGATTAAACTCAAGCTGTGGTATTTGATGCATTCTGACCTTTTTCCATCAGAACTTGCATTAAACTTCAACAAAGGCTTGAGTTCACCTGATGGATCAGACTGATAGGAGAACGTCACTGTGCAGGGCACTGTTGCCAGTTCAAACCCAGTTCCATTCATTGAGCCTGAGGCTTGCTTACTCCAATGAATTCTTTTCAATGAGCCTCTATTCCTTTTCCCACCGCGAATACATAGATATTACAATTGTTTGTTTTTGATATTTGGGCTGTATGCAACTGTTCTGCAGCCATATTTTCATTTTAATACAGATATTCCTGTTTTCCATCTTTTCCCAGCTGTGGATATCAGAGATATAAAATCACGGAGCAGATGCGGGTGTAACTGAAGCTTAGTGAGAAATGAGACGCCAAACTTTGACAATGCATTTCCAAACTCAACCCTCTTCTACCTCTTTGTGGCTCATTTACATCCAAACCCTTCCTGGGAGGTTCCTGCTCTGTTATTGCAAGTGTTGCATTATGGGAGGTTTGAGATTAATGAAGGTCTAAATATTTGGATACATTTCGAGGAGAGGTGGTTACTCTTTTCTTTAAACCTTTTAGTTGGGGACTTGTTGCAGGTTATTGCTTCTGTGTATATGAATCCAGATTTTGAACATAATGTATATATGAGCCAAATGTGTGCATGTGTTGTTAAGTTGTTAAAAACCTAATAAATATGTTTCTCCCCCCCAAAAAATTCCAGATTTTGAAGAATGGCTGCCTCCCTCTTTCATTCTTGATGTATTACTTATATAAGACGGAAACGACTGTCGGTTAGTTTTCCAATACTGAATGTGAATCTTTCCATAACTCTTATTCAAGAGTATTAAAGGTAAAGGGTGGGTTGTGTAATGTCACGGCATAAATGTGACGCTTGTAAAAGAGATGAATGAGTAGCTCAAAACTGCAAAGTGTGACAGAAAGTATTCCTTTCGCTTTACTCTGATCCCCATTAATAAACCCAGCTCAACCAAGAGCTTTCAAAAGTCTCCTCATCAGCAAATAGAGTCCAGCTGTGTGCTACCTAACTTCAGCAGGAACCGAGCCGCTTTGTGAGACGTTCTGTGGAGAACATTTATCAGGAAGACTGACCAACACCGCAGACAGGTCAGGTGGAAAATAGTGGACAAAGAGCTGATGACACCATAATTCCTGTTAATTCAATTATTAACGCCTTCAGAAATAACTTTGAAAGGCTTAGTTGCCTTCACAAGATGCACACTGGAATGTTGACAGATTTTGTGTGAATGATGTGGATCACACAGGAAATGCTGCTTTTCATGTTTCTGTGGTGCATTTTATGTGGATTTTCCATGCAGTATATTTAATTATCTACTTCAATATGTCTACAAAGACATTCTATTGGATAGTTCTATATGCCATGTACTAAATTGTGCAGTGACTTGCCATGAGTATCAGGGTTGGGTAGGCAGGGAATTGCTTAACAAGGCCATCCGTGAGGATCCACACCTCGCTCCAGCACCGGATCCTCCCTCACTGACACTCCTGCAGGTAATTGACAAATTGATTGCTCCCACCTCTTAAGCCCTGCAGTGAGGCGGGTCCGGTACCAGAACATTGTGTATCTCATATGAGTAACCGGCTTGCGAATGCACTCCACGGCTTCCTGCTTCAAGCGTCCTCGCCGCACAGCTCTCCCTGCTGCGCTCCCGACTCCTCACCCCGTGTGCCCTCAGCACACCTCCTCCTGGTGCAGCGCACCTTCCTGCTGCAGTCTTCTGCCTGCACACTCTGCATCCCGGAGTCTCTGTTCCCTCGTCTCAGGACTCCACGCACAGCCGTAGCACCATTAATATCAACACCACAATTGCAACACTTAGTATTAACAAATTGTGTTTTTCCCTTCATAACCACTGAAGCCAGCAGTGCTTTTTAGTTTTGACCTTGCATGAAGGCCATGGCAGGACAACATGACACACACAACCCTCTTCACTCCTGGTTGCCAATTTCAAAATATTAAACGAAACTAAACTAGATCAGTTAACTAACCACAGGAACTAAGCAACAAAAACACAATATAATCATCACCAACACTAACAAGCCCGATATAACCAAAATAAAGACCTCTGAAGCCCCGCCAACCCAACTCCCATAATGCATTGCAGCGATAAGCTCTGTGACGCTACAATATGTTTTGACTGGCAAGTGTTAATCTAATATCAAGATGGTAAAACGGAACTAAAGAAACTTAAACAATGATTCATTATCAGTCTCCAGACTCTCCCAACAAGATATTACTCAGGATATGGCAGCGCATCTGTTGTTTATGTTGGAAATGTGAAACACATGAAAGTAGGAACACCGTTCTGAGCTTTCCTTTGCTGGAGGTCTGGTCGCTCAGGTCTTGGTCTCTCTAAAAGCTGCTGTTTTTCCTCCAAAGAAAGTTGTGAAAATGTCTCTCGTCTCTAGCGCTGTCAACTTGCCTGTTTACCGGCCAACTAGCTGGAGCTCGCAGCGTATGTACTGCGAACGTACCTATAGCATTTAGCATAACCACAATTACATCCAAAGGCAATGTAGCAATCTGCCTTTTTACCTAAACGATTTTCATATTGGGGAAGTGTGTGCATGAGCAAACATACCTACACGCTGGATATGACTGGCAAAGGCAGAGCAGCAGTGCCTTCAGGAGGGGGTGTGGCCTTCTGGAAAGGGGGTGTGGCCTTCAGGAGGGAGTTTGGTCTTCAGAAGAGGGTGTGGCCTTCAGGAGGGGGTGTGGCCTTTTGAAGAGGGTGTGGCTCTCAGGAGAGGGTGTGGTCTTCACAGTAAGACAGCACAGGAGTGCTGAGTGACATGTGCAGCCTCCCTGCCTTACCAGGAGATGGCAGTGTTGAGTCATTTGGGCTATAAAAAGCATAAAATGCTGACACTTTCAAACCTTTAAGTGCTGTCGGCTACCAGAAATTGAAAAATGTATTAGAATTACATTATAACTAAAACAAATATTCAAAATGAATATTTCATTAATTTCAATTCAGCCTTGGATAGGCACTGGCTACCCAGATTACCCTGACTGCACATCACTGGAAGTATGTATTCGCTGCAGACATATCTTTATAGAACATTCACTATACCATGTAGATTCAACCTGTTATGTTGAGTGATAGAATGTGTTCAGACTGTAGACACATTATACCAGATCATTCAATGTACCGGATGGATTGATGACCAGTTTATTAACACTCTGTCATTAGCATGAAATATGGCGTCACAAGCTCTTATTCGTCCTCACGGGGGAATAATGCTAAGCTAGTGAACGGATTCAATCAGTGAAAAACAGGCTTTGGACAGGACAGCCTGTTTGGTACCTCCATGGACATCTCCATGTCTTAGTGGCCTCACTCATGGCTGAAAGCTGAAGTGTTTCAGGCTGACTGACGCCAGGAAACCAACACAGGTAGAGATCCAGTTACCTGCAGCTTCTACTTTTATTTGGTTTGTAAAGGGATACTCATTACAAAAGGTTTAACCCCAAACAACCCGAAGAATTCAGATGCACCAGATAAGAGAAGAGCAACTCTGATCCTTCAGAGGAAGCATCTTAATGCCACAAATGTCTGATGAAATGGAAACTTTGTCAGTATGATTTTTAATACACCGTATTAAATTAATTTGCTGGTATCTACCTTTTGAGCAGAATGTGTACTGCTCAAATAAACAAACAAAACAAAAATCTATGTTTCTAATTGAAATACATGTTCTCCATCAGCTCCGTGGGTTTACTGTCTCCCAAGCCGTTGAGAGACAGGAGACGCTCAGCTCGCTCGGCGTCGGACAGCTGGAACAGCCGCAGGAGTTGAGTTTTGAGGGCGGCGTATCTCCCTTGAGCCGGCAGGTCCCGAAGAAGCCCCATCACTCGGCGGTTGGTGGAAGAGTCCAGAACTGCAATGACGTGGAAATACTTCGTCTCGTCTGCCGTGACCCCTCGGAGGTGGAACTGAGCCTCGATGTGCTGGAACCACGGTTCCAGATGATGTCATGTCGTCATGTTGAATGAAGACATATTTGGCTGCCATTAGGTTCTTTGGAACGTACGACCGGGCAAGGCAGTGATGAACTGGAACCGGGTCCAATGTGTGGACTGCCCCGTTGAATACTGGCCGTCCCGCTGCGACCAGCCAGAGTTCCGATGGCTCTGGCAGGAACTCTCCGGGGACCCGTAGTGGCTGACCCAACACCAGCTCTGCAGACGATGACTGGAGATCTTCCTCCGGAGCCGAACGCAGGCTCAACATGACCCATGGCAGTCGGTCAGCCCAGCTGCTGTCTGTGAGTGTGGCTCGGAGAGCGGCCGTCATCGTGTGATGGAAACGCTCACAAAGTCCATTGGAATGTGGGTTGAATGCCGTGGTCCGGTGCAGCTGCACTCCCAGGTGGCTATGAAAGCGTGAGCCACTTCAGCCGACGTCGTTGAAATCGACTGAGGTGGTCGTCGTTACCTCTGGCCACCTGGTGGTCCTGTCCACCATGGTGAGGAGGTGAGTAAAGCCTTGGGAGGGAGGCAGCGGACCCACCAAGTCCAGATGCACATGATGAAGCCTCCTTTCAGGAACCAGGAACAGCTCTAAGGGGGCTTTGGTGTGGCGCTGTACCTTGGACCGCTGACACGCCACACAGGAGGCTGCCCAGCTCCTGACGTCCTTCTTGAGGCCCGGCCAGACCAACTTTGCCCCCCCAGCTTCACTGATGCTCTCACGCCTGGATGCACTAGGGCATGAACAGCATCAAAAACCTGCCGTCTCCAGCCAGCAGGTACCATGGGGCGGGGCCGACCTGTAGACATGTCACAGAGGAGTGTGGCACCATCGTCGTGGAACCGCAAATCCTGCAGCTGTAGACCTGTGGCGGCTGTCCTGAAGGCCTGGATGTCAGAGTCTGCCTGCTGGTCGCTGGCCATGGCAGTGTAGTCCACCCCAAGATGCACAGAGTCCACGTGTGCCCGAGAGAGGCAGTCGGCCACAGCATTACTTTTTCCAGCCACATGCTGAATGTCTGTGGTGAACTGGGAAATGGCAGAGAGGTGGTGCTGCTGCCACCCAGACCATGGCTCCGAGGTCTTGGACATGGCGAAGGTGAGGGGCTTGTGGTCCACAAAGGCAGTAAACCGCCGACCTTCCAACAGGAATGTAAAAGGGCGGACGGCGAGGAAAAGAGCCAAAAGTTCCTTAAAAGTTGTTTACTGAAAAACGCCAGAGGCTGCCAGGCTCCAGCCACCCATTGTTCACATACTGCCCCCACTGCGTAGTCCGAGGCATCGGTGGTGAGCGCTACCGGCGCCGTGGGAGATGGGTGGGCCAGCATGGCGGTGTTGGAGAGCGCAGCCTTGGCCTTTTGGAAAGCCAGGATCCTTTCTGCGGACCAGTTCACGTCCTGCTTGGCCTTTCCGCCCCTCAGTGCTTCATAAAGAGGCCGCATCAGCTGAGCTGCATGTCTGATGAAGCGGTTGTAAAAGTTCACCATGCCCAGGAACTCCTGCAGTGCCCTGATGGTCTTCGGGTGTAGAAAAGCAGTGATTGCTTTCACCTTAGCCGGTAAGGGCACCACTCCCAGTGCTGACACATGGTGGCCCAGAAACTCAATCTCTGAGTGTCCAAAACAACACTTAGCTGGGTTCACCATCAGTCCATGCTCCTGCAGTCTTTCAAACAGCTGACGCAGGTGTAGCAGGTGCTCCGCGGGCGAGGCGCTGGCCACCAGGATGTCATCCAGATAGACAAAGAGGAAAGGCAAGCCCCTTAACACGGAGTCCATCAGGCGCTGGAACGTTTGTGCTGCACCTTTCAGACCAAACGGCATCCGCAGAAACTCAAACAGTCCAAAAGGTGTGATCACTGCAGTTTTGGCTACATCCTGTGGATGGACCGGTACCTGGTGGTAGCCTCTCACCAGATCCACCTTGGAAAATATTACCTTCCCTGCCAGGTGGACGGAAAAGTCTTGGATGTGCGGAACAGGGTACCGATCATGTGCCGTGACTGTATTAAGGCGCGGAAAATCCCCACAAGGCCTCCAACTCCCATCAGATTTCGGGACCATTTGCAATGCTGACGCCCACGGGCTGTCAGAGCGTCGCACCATACCCAGTCTCTCTATAGTGGCTAACTCCTCCTTAGCGATCGCCAGCTTTGCTGCATCCAGTCGGCGAGGGGGAGCAAAAACCGGCGGCCCAGCCGTGGGGATATAATGTTCCACTCCGTGTTTGACGATGGCGGCTGATAGGTGGGGACTGTCAGCTCGGCGGGTCCCGAAGCAGCCCCATCACTAGGCAGGTGGTGGAAGAGTCCAGAGCTGCGATGACGTGGAAATACTTCGTGTCGTCTGCCGTGACCCCTCGGAGCTGGAACTGAGCCTCGATGTGCTGGAACCACGGTTCCGGATGATGTGGCCAAAACTCAGGTAATTTGACCGCCGCAGCATACACCACGGGCGCTTCGGCCCCCACGCCGCCGGGGATCGCACTGCTGCTTGCTTCGATAGACATGTTCATATGTCAGGGTCACCAATGGGGAGGCGGAGAAAGAGGAGATGGACGGAAGGAGTCGAGTCGCTTTTCTTTATTTCCTCCAACAGCAATAACAGTTCACCTGTCAAAACCAACCGCCCTGTGTCACCACACTTACCCTTATAATCCCTCCCCACTACCAACACACCACACTACGTCACCGACACACCCACTCCATTCTGTTTGGGAGAACCTCCCCCTCAGGTGCACACCACAATATAATATATACAGTACAATAATTACAGTTCATAATTGTTGTAATAATTTATCATTATGAAGTTATAATAAGAACAACTAATAAGAATCAAACAGTGCTTCAAAACTAATTGTTTTATTACACTACACGACACTGAAAATACTCCACCCATAATTCCTATTGTGTTATCTCAATACTTTAAGTTGGACACAACATTCTGACATGGCAATTATATGTTGTCAAATCAATTAAGAGAATTGTATCAGCTAAAACCCCTCAGTCTTAACTAATTCTAACTTATAAACTGCCTATGTGGGGTATATTTCAATGAGGGGAGGCATTTTTTTAAAGTATGACCTATTGGTGGGAGCTGCACGGAGGCCAAGCATCTTGCGCAGGGATCCCTGGTGCATGTGTTTAGGAAGAACATGGAGGACCTGGAGGAAACCCACAAACACATGAGGAAAACGTGCAAATTTCAATGGATTCGGTAGAAGTGACCGTTGGATGTACTGTCTGCAGTGTGGGGGCCCAGAGGAATTCTTGAGGGACCAGCTATGACCTATCAGGTGATTCCAGTCAAAGGGTAGGGTTTCACGTCCAGCAGTGTTTTACGCTGACCACCATGCACAGTCCGGAGAGCAAACACACAAACCCCCCCAAACGCTATCCTCCTACTGCTACCATCAAGAGCGTGCAACCTGCTCCCTCACACTCTGCCTCCTTTCTGCTTCCTGGCCAACTAAATCTCCTCTGATCTGATGAGCCACTCAGGCTGGGGACCCTTTCTTTGCCACGATGCCCACCTGTCGGACTGAAGAATGTCCCCCTCACTGGTGACCAACAAAGAACCCCACCCGGGGGTGTTTACTGTGCTCCAAGTGTAGTTAGACCTATTGTGCTGCGTGAGTGTTTGTTGGTGAGGTTGATGAAATATTGATTGGTGGTGATTTGTCCCGGCACAGGACCAGTCTAGACATGTAAACACAACAATGAGACTTGACACATGGAGGTCGTTGTTCATACAACCATACATTATTCAATGGACTTTTTTGGAAAAGCTTACAGCAATGGAGGAAAAATGGCCTAATGGAACACCGTCACCAACATACTAAGAACCTTTAACATTAATGCAATATGCACTTTCTTAGTTTAAGGTGTCTTTTTTTGTTTTTTCTTGTGCAACTCTAAATTTGATCATTAACATCCCCTCAAAGCAGTCCTAAACCAAGTTACTGACACACCATCTTATGATGAAAAGTGGTTTTACAAGACAACAAGGAAATCTGACTTGAACTGTCCATGCTGATCATTTCTGCCAACAATTCCTTCTTATGAAACTTTGCTTTAATTATGTAAAAATGCTCAGACAACCAATTTTGTGTGCTTTCGACAGAATTGACAGAATCTTTCTGCAATCAGGATGAAACAGAAGTAACAGTTAGTCCAAAGTAAATGTAGGCACATAGAATAGTTATTTTTTTCTACTTGTTCTAAACATCTCTGCAAACGTAATTTACATTTTGTCATCATCCACATCTTGTCATATTTTGTTTCTATACACTTTTATTAATGTGTCACTTTCAAAACACCCACAGTCGCTATATACATATCAAATAAAAAACATTTCTCAGGTCTCTGTCTGCCCCTGTGTGTTTCACCTCCTGTTTCCAATTAACCAATGGCCTCCTCTCTCTGCGTGCTCCTATTCTTGTGTTCCACCTGTGTGCTTCCCTAACTTGTGTATTCAAACCCTCTCCCTCAGTTGTCTTTGTTGGTTCATCTCACCAATGTGTCTTGCCTCTTGTCATTACGTCACCCCTCCCATCACGTCGCTCCTGTGTTCTCCTCGTGTTCCCTGGACTTTTGCTGTAATAGTGTTTATGGAACTTATCGAGTCTGCGCTTGGGTCTATCCACACTCCACCTGCATTCCCTGACACATGTTAGTAGCAGTAAAAACAACCATCCTGTGGCAGAGAGGTGAGGCAGCACCTGAGTCACATCAGGAGCTTCCTCAGCTCTCTGTCCGTTCAGGAGGAGCTCCGAGATACAGAGTGACCGGCGGAGGAGACACAATGCGGAGTCTCTCTGTGTGAGTTTTGAGATCGATTTAATAAAGGATTTTGTAACAGCTGACTCCGCCCTCTGTGGGTGACCCCGATGGTGGCGTGCATCACTGCCACACTCGCTCCCTGTCAGACCCACAGAGGATGGAGGAGCACCTCTCCAGGCGGAGGAGGTGTTGGTCCGGCTGCTCGGTGACTGCACCCGGCTGCAGAGTCGCTCCTGCTGCAGGAAGTCCCAGCTCCACGGAGGAAGGCGAGGCCTCGCCAGGACAGCACAAAGGTGGTCCACACAAACACTGACAGCGGGGGCCGTGGGCAGTGACGCGCAGTCAGGGTAGCCAGTTCCTACCCAAGGCTGAATTGAAACGAATGGAAAAAATACTTTTAATTGTTTTAATTACTGTTTAATTATAATTTATGTTCCAATTTCCAGTAGCTTACAGTAACTATGAATTTGAAAGTGTCAGCATTTTGTGCTTTTCATAGTCCAAGTGACTCAGCACTGCCATCTCCTGGTAAGGCAGAGAGGCTACACAAGTCACTGGGTACGTCCGAAAGGTCCCTCCTTTCTCCTCATCTATGGACTTTACCTTAACCCCTGGATGACGTCACAATGTTAAGGAAAGGTGTTAGGAGGCTTCTTAAAGGAGTTAAGGAAAGGTGTTAGGAGGCTTCTTAAATGAGTTAAGGTAAGGTTTTAGGAGACATACTAAAGGAGTTAAGAGAAGGTGTTAGGAGACTTCCTGAAGGAGTTAAGGAAAGGTGTTAGGAGGCTTCCTAAAGGAGTTAAGGAAAGGTGTTAAGAGACTTCCTGAAGGAGTTAAGGAAAGGTTTTAGGAGGCTCCCTAAAGGAGTTAAGAGAAGGTATTAGAAGGCTTCCTGAAGGGGTTAAGGAAAGGTGTTAGGAGGCTTCCTAAAGGAGTTAAGGAAAGGTGTTAGGAGGCTTCTTAAAGGAGTTAAGGAAAGGTTTTAGGAGACATACTAAAGGAGTTAAGAGAAGGTGTTAGGAGACTTCCTGAAGGAGTTAAGGAAAGGTGTTAGGAGGCTTCCTAAAGGAGTTAAGGAAAGGTGTTAAGAGACTTCCTGAAGGAGTTAAGGAAAGGTTTTAGGAGGCTCCCTAAAGGAGTTAAGAGAAGGTATTAGAAGGCTTCCTGAAGGGGTTAAGGAAAGGTGTTAGGAGGCTTCCTAAAGGAGTTAAGGAAAGGTGTTAGGAGGCTTCTTAAAGGAGTTAAGGAAAGGTTTTAGGAGACATACTAAAGGAGTTAAGAGAAGGTGTTAGGAGACTTCCTGAAGGAGTTAAGGAAAGGTGTTAGGAGGCTTCCTAAAGGAGTTAAGGAAAGGTGTTAAGAGACTTCCTGAAGGAGTTAAGGAAAGGTTTTAGGAGGCTCCCTAAAGGAGTTAAGAGAAGGTATTAGAAGGCTTCCTGAAGGGGTTAAGCCAGTGGTTCTCAATTATTTTCTGTCATGCCCCCCCGAGAGGACAGAATTTTTTTCAGCCTGGCACCAGCATTCTGCATACAATCGCCTGATTATCAAAATAAATTAATAAAATGAGCTGGAGGCCCTTTTTTTATCGTTCAAGCATGAATAAAGACACTAATACTGAAAGTCGCGCCTGCCTCACGCCCCCCCTGACACCCCACCACGCCCCCCCATTTGAGAAGCACTGGGTTAAGGAAAGGTGTTAGGAGACTTCCTAAAGGAGTTAAGTAAATGTGTTAGGAGGCTTCGGAAAGAAGAAAAGGTGAAGGCTGAGGTGGTTAACCGGGAAGCTGAGGAGGTATTATATTCATGTTAAGCTATAAAATATCTATTTTTTTAAATGCCAGATGAATTTCATTTGGTTGAAAGTGGAAAAATAATGGTAATAAAAGTTCTAAATTCTGAGTTCGTGGGAGGAAAAAAGTTGTTAACTTCCTCCTGGATCATCCAGGCTTCATTTAGATCTCAGCCTCTGCTTCAGGTCTCACCAACACAACCCCAGTGTGAAAGTTGTCTGTGTGAAGAGGCAGCCAAGGAAAAAGAGAAGAAGGATATTTGACTCTTTGTGAGGGAGCCAGCCGCTGCTAAAGCCCTGCTCAGCACTTGTTCATCTGATGAGCCATGTTGCTGCCTTCACTGCACCAACAGTCAACAAAATTATACCAAAATCTTCATTTGTGTGTATTAATTAAAAAAAAAAAAACAATTACATCCGGGGAGTCTTAATTCATTTCATGCCACTTATGAAATGACCCCCTCAGGACACTTTTATAGAGGAGAATCCGATAAGCCAACAGCTCTCTTTAGAAGCAGTCCTGAGGTGGAAACTTTCTGCAGGAACAGAGGAGGAGGAGTTATTGTTGTGGCTTGTTTGGTAGAGTAGTCATCTCCCAATTGAAGGTTGCAGGTTCGATTTTCAATTTCACCAGTGCATATGTTATAGTGTCCTTGAGCGAGACACTGCACCACAGATGGTTGCCAAAGGATGCATCGGGTTCACAGTTTATTCAAACCACTTCTGCAACAGGATGGAACAAGAAGTTAATAAATAGTTTGAAATTGCCCCTTTTTCAGCACACTGCATGTCAAAAAAGATTAAAACACCATGTTCCTGCTTGAGAATTTTAAAATAAAGTTTATTCCGGAAATGATAAGCTTGAGGAGAAAAGGATGGGACTGAACACGGAGCTCACAGTGTGCTTTGTGCACTTTGGTGAAACACAGCATCCTTATATGTGATGAAATGCGCCTGCAGTCATAGCCCCAGGCTAAGGCAGCCCCAGAGACAAAAGAAGACGGACTGCCACCATCATGTTTAACCAGCCCTGACACATCATCGCCCTTATTGCGTCTCTCAATCTGAACACACACACACACACACACACACACACACACACACACACACACACACACACACACACACACACACACACACACACACAGGGCACCAGTGCTGGAGCACCATCTGTCAGCCTGGTGTCAAGTGGCCCTTGTCTCCAGTGATTATGGGAGCTCCTGCTGCCTCAGGTGGTCTTCGGACCCTTCTAGAAGGAGGCCAGGCCCAGCCATATGGTCTGCAGGGGGGGGGGGGGCACCCAGGGGACAGAGAGCAGCCACGGCCGACCGTCCGTCTGCGCCTGTCTGTTGAGATGTCCCGGCCTGGAGCTGAGTGAAGGGGAAGGGCCTGACAGACATCATTCAGGGAGTCCGAGTGAAAGGAGTAAGGGAGGACTCACTGCAAGGCGAACTGGTACTCCTGGAATATTCCCAACATGACACAGTGACAGAGAGAAATCCTCAAAAAAGGTGTGCTGCTTATTACAGTATCAGCGTATTTGATATTAGGCATGGACACGAGTTGAAAATCATATTTACATACATTATTAACCTTTCAGAAAGTGGGCAATTCAGAAGATTTTAATCTAAATGGAACAAAAGTCAAAGCTATCATCTGTTTAACATTTACAAAAGAGAAATAAACCTTTTAATTCAGCCGTGACAGAGCTTTCAAACTGGATTCATTTTCTCTGGTCTCATTTGAAAAACAGAAGTCAGTCTGTTTAAGTTTGTTTTACTTTATTTCACTAATGTAAAACTTTTTTTTTGTATAATTCAAGGGATGGTGTGCAATTCCAGAAAACAAGCCAACAATTTGTGAAAAGAATCAGCAGCAGAATAAGTGGAAGAGATTAAAAAAAAAAAAAAACTGTTTGCACCGGCAGTCAAACATAATACTGCTTTTATGAAATAGGTCATAAATATGAGCATAGGTGCTGTAATGTGTCTAAAGAACCATTTCTAGAATGAGTTTGTGTGAATGCTGTTATGGCTGGGAGCCGGAGTGTAGTGTTCTGAAACCCAGAAGCAGACCAGGAGGCAGAGCAGGTGCAATTAGCAACAGTTTATTTGTGTTGCATAACCTGGGAGACGGGGGTCCGAGACTCTGGGGTGCGGAGCGCACGGGTGAGAGGACTGCAATGCAGAGGAGCACTGCGCTGAGAGGTGGAGCGCCAAGGACGCTCGGAGTGAAGAGCTGTGGAGCACACGAGGACCGCAGCAGGGGATAGTGCCGCGTGGGGAGGAAGCTGGCTGAGAACGCTTTGAAACAGGGAGTCGAGGAGGTGACTTAGAACAGAGACACAATCTTCTGGCACCGGATCCACCTCACTGCAGGGCTTCAGAGGTGGGAACAATCAACTAGCAAATTACCTGCAGGAGCGTCAGAGAGGGAAGATCCGGTGCTAGAGCATGGTGTGGATCCTCACAAATGTGACTTGCTTTGTAAAACGTCAGGAGTCGTCAGATGGTGTTCAGTTACTGTGTGAGGTTGTCTTTGATGTGATATGTGAAGGATTGTGAGTTAACAAGTTAGTAAAGCAAAGATTAGCATGCAGACCCTGTGTCTGTGGCAGAGCTAACGTTGGTTTACAGGTTGATAACTGCTCCTAATATCATTATCTATAGAACTCAATCACTGTAACAGAATCAACACATCTTCATAAAGTTAAACAGTTCTATCATAGCATCAGGTTTAACTAATCTCAGGTAAAGCCCAGTTGTTACCAACTTCCTTGAAGGAGTTCAGTTGTTGTCCTGCTGGAGGGAAGCTGGTGTCTTCTCCTGTAGTTAGCACCTCCTGCTAACTGTGGTTGCTGGTTCTGCAGGCTGAGGAGAAGAAGATGGAGTTGATGTTTCAGGAGTCCTTCTTTGCAGCTCCTGGTTGTTCCTTTTGTCCAGACTGAGGAGCTGGTCGCTCAGGTCTGTGATGGTTTTCCAGCTGGTTGAGGAAAACACAAAGAAGTTCTGTGAGGTGTTGTTTCCCTGGTCCGTCCTGGAGAAACTGCTTGGTTTTCCCTGGTTGATGGAAGAGCAGACTCTGGGCGCTGGTCTCTGGCTCAGGGGAAGGTCTGACCCTCGTGGTCGGGTCAGCAGAGGAGTTGAAGAGTGAAGGGTTGCAGGCCTCTGGTGCTAGCTGTATGCTAATGCTGGGTGAGCTTCCTCCAGCAACCCCATTGAACCCCATTCTCCATTGAAGAACAGGAGCAAAAGCCTTCTGTCAGCGGAGCTGCTCGGACACAGCTCCTCCCTGGTGTTCACCGGGGAAGACTTGGAGGAAGATTCGCTTGAGGGGTCTCTTCCAAAGGCTTTTGTTGAAGTTTGGGGGATCCGAAGGTGTGGAATCCTGAGAGCCTCACCCAATCGGTGACTGGCTGAGTGCATGGGGGAAGTGTCCTTTGAGCAGAAAGCGGGGAGGATTTGCATGGGTCTGCCATGGCAAAAGGTCCTCCCCCGTGAGTAATGCTCAGTCACATTCCTGAGCCTGAATTCACGTCATGATAGTTGTATTATAACAAATGAAGATTGTCTTTCCCTAGAAATGAACAAACTTTATGTGGTCTTGTGAGATCCCAACAGGAGTGTAGCTGTTACCAGTGGCAGCTGTCCAATAGAGGGCACTGCCCCCTGACAAAAAAGGGGCAGACCTACATTACAAAATATATGAATAAACAGTAATCATTTCAAAATATGTTTATGTCAACAAACTAACAACAAGCCCTGAACTGTATTCGCATTTTCTAAATATAAACTTCAATAAAAGAGATGATTTCTTGATTTTATGTGTGTGTGTGTGTGTGTGTGTGTGTGTGTGTGTGTGTGTGTGTGTGTGTGTGTGTGCGTGTGTGTGTGTGTGTGTGTGTGTGTGTGTGTGTGTGTGTGTGTGTGTGTGTGTGAGCAGCCTGGGGTAACATGAAGCCACCCCGAGGAGGCAGGCCTTAGAAACAATCTCACCAATCACTGACATTTGAACCTCCCCTGGCTCAGTGATTGGCTGAAAGTAAGTTCTGGTTTGTTCTGGTGTTTCTACCAGATGTTGACATGAAGACAACAAGTGGTGAGTTTCATTATTAACTCTGTCACTTCTCTGTTAATTCATTGTGATCAGAGAGAGTCCGGACAGGGCGAGGGGAAAATGTCAATGGCATCTAATAGTGGTGAGGAAGAAAAGAAAGAATCTCAGTGGCGCTCCTCAATCAGTAAACCTCCATCAATCTGAAACTCCATAAGTAAACCTCCATCAGTCTGAAACTCCATAAGTAAACCTCCATCAGTCTAAAACTCCATCAGTAAATCTCTTTCAGTAAACCACCATCAGTCTGAACCTTGATCAGTAAACCTCCACCAGTAAACCTCCATCGGTCTAAACCTCCATCAGTAAATCTCTATCAATCAACCTCTATTAGTCTGAACCTCCATCAGTCTAAACCTCTATCACTAAACCTCCATCAGTAAACCTCTCTCAGTAAACCTCCATCAGTCTGAACCTCCATCAGTAAAACTCTCTCAGTAAACCTTCCTCAGTCTGAACCTCCATCAGTAAACCTCCATCAGTCTAAACCTCCATCAATAAACCTCCATCAGTCTACTCCTCCATCAGTCTGAACCTCCATCAGTAAAACTCTCTCAGTAAACCTCCATCAGTCTAAACCTCCATCAGTAAACCTCCATCAGTCTACTCCTCCATCAGTCTGAACCTCCATCAGTAAAACTCTCTCAGTAAACCTCCATCAGTAAACCTCCATCAGTCGAAACCTCCATCAGTCTAAACCTGCACCAGTCTAAACCTCCATCAGTCGAAACCTCCATCAGTCTAAACCTCCATCAGTCTAAACCTCCATCAGTCTAAACCTGCACCAGTCTAAACCTCCATCAGTCGAAACCTCCATCAGTCTAAACCTCCATCAGTCTAAACCTCCATCAGTCTAAACCAGAAGTCTCCAGGTCCAGTCCTGGAGGGCCCCTGTCCTCCATGTTTTAGTCTCTCCCTGCTTCGGCAGACCTGGATCTAATGATGACGTCATCACCAAGGGTGAGAAAAAGCCCAGTAACCCCCTCGTTCCCCCGTTCATGATGACGTCTCACCCACCGCATGCAAAGCACCCTGGGGTTTTTTGTGGTATGGGTGATAAAGATGGCCTTGTGTGTTTTCTGGTATTGTTCTTTCAATGATCAAAATCATGTTTTTGTTCATTGTTTTTGCTTTTGTTATTATTGTTGTTGTTTCTTTTTGGGGTTTGTTTTTTATGCCTACCATCTAATTTATACTCTTGCTATAAAATCATGTTACTGTCTAGATCAGGGGTCGACAACATTTAATGCTCAAAGAGCCATTTGGTCCTGTTTCCCACTGAACACAACACCCAGAGAGTTGCACACATTTTATTTTGACAGTCCCACCAGCAGACCATGCCAGGAGGACACGACACACAAAACCTTCTTCACTGCTGGTTGACAACTTACAACTAATAAACTAAACTACATGAACTAAGCAACAAAAACACAACACAACACAATTATTAGCAACACTACAAACCTAACATAACCCCCAATAATTACATTTAAAACACGTCAAACAGAAGCTCCCATAATGCATTGCAGCTCTCAGCTCCTTTATCGCTACACATTATTAAAATGGAAGATAAATATGGGAGATGTGGATTGTTAGAACCATGAGTGTGATGGTGTGTCTTTAATGTCCTGTAGTTGTTGTGTAATTCACTAGAATGTTCCGTCACTCTCAACAAGTCTGGAATGAACCTCCTGGAATTGTCGGCGCTCCACAGCGCAGCAGTTTTACTGTGAAAGGTACAGGAAGCTCCCAGCTTCAGACACCAGTTGAGCCGCTGTCATGACCTGCAGCCGCAATTCTACGTTCTTCATGCCATTATTGTTGTAGTGACGTTACATTGCTGCGTCGTTAACGACCCGCCTATATTTTACCCCATTCTTTGTAGGGACTGCGCTCTGGGTGGCTTTGCCTCCTTACGTCCCTCCGGGATGAACTGCAGTGGGACAGAGGCTCAAGGAGCCGCAGTGGAGGGACCAAAGAGCCGTGAGTTGCCGACACCTGGTCTAGATAGAGCTGCACAGGCTGGTTTAATCTTGAAAATCATGTTACTGTCTAGATAGAGCTGCTCAGGCTGGTTTAATCTAGAAAATCATGTTACTGTCTAGATAGAGCTGCTCAGGCTGGTTTAATCTAGAAAATCATGTTACTGTCTAGATAGAGCTGCTCAGGCTGGTTTAATCTAGAAAATCATGTTACTGTCTAGATAGAGCTGCTCAGGCTGGCTTAATCTCATAACAGTTGGAACATATTTGGATCAGTGTGATAACTGTAAAAAAAATATATGTAGCACTAACAAAGGTATTGTATGTACTCCCCACTTAATCTATCTCTCTGTCTTCCCTATCCTCTCCTCTCCTCTATCCTTTCACTCCAACCGGTCAGCAGAATGCCGCCATATCTGAGTCTGCTTTCTACAAAGGTTTCTTCCTGTTGGAGGGAGTTTTTCCTTTCCACAGTCACAAATAAACCTGCTTGCTCATGTGGATATAGTGGGCTTTTCTATTTTCTATGTTAAAAGCACCTAGGAATGAAAAAACAAAAATTGTAATCATTAAAAAAAAAAAAAAAAAAAAAAAAGACCACAGACCCACTAAAGATACAATCGGAATGTATGTGGCCCCTGATCTGAAAAGAGTATGACACCCCTGCCTAAAGGATGACCAATTAGAAAAGTTAACCTGCAGGAGAAAAAATGATTCGCTCCATTAAAAGTTCCCACTTGGCCCGAGTCGAAGTGAGCTGGGGTGTTTCCTGACCAGCACTCACTCTCATTCTTTGCGTGAACTCAGAGATTTAAACTTGGTTGACTCATCATTTCCCCAGAAGTTGGTCCTGGAGTTTCACACTCTTGAGACAGAGAAGACACACATTGTGGCATTGTCATGTTTATTGACAACTTGATGGCTTTCTGATGTCATTAATTGTACATTTCAAGATCCTGGGAGAAAGAAAACCTGCTTTGTGTACCTGAAGTGCAGGAGGTGAAGAAATGATGTGTGACCTGCCTTGTGCCAACAAATTATTGTACTAATGCACTTTGAAAAGCTCTTTTTACTTTGGAGGAAATAAAGACTATTGAAAGTGGGAAAAAAAAGATGGCCTTGTGAAACGGTTTGTGCACAAAAGAAAGATTTGTCCTTGTTTGTGTTGCAGGATGATCACCAGATGGGTGTAACTGACCTGTGCTAAACTTGTTTTTTTTAACTGTTTAAAGGCTCTGAGCACTGTCTTTTATGTTGGTTTTCTTTTATTTGCTGTTGTGTTTATTGATGCAGTTCATTTCAAGATGAATTGTTGATGATGTTCCTTTTTGCTCATGTTGTTTAGAGTTTATCTCTTCACTCACTTCAGGTACTTGTTTATGGAACAAAGTAAGCTTTGATTTTATTACGATGTCAAATAAACTGTTGTCATGCTTCCTACTAATCCATCTGACCCGTCGCATGCACTGAAGTAGAGTGCTCTCAGTCACATTCAGGCTGGTCCCAAGTGATTATATTGATGATCAATACGAGTTTTAATATTTAAAAACTCAATAACTTGACGGCTATGACGAGTACGAGCCTGTGTCGAAAGGGGTGGTTCTCGACTTGACCGTCGTCGAGGAGGCTGGTGTAACCCAGTAGAGAAAATGGGTTGTTTTCTCTCCTTTTTGTTGTATTTTACAATTGTGTACTTTTATTTTGAAACCGATTTATTTTGAAAAGAGGAAGTGTGATCCCCTCGCTCAAACTTTACTTCCTGTTTTGACGGTCACGTTGGGTGATCATGACCTTTTGATTTGTTAGAAATCACACAGTGGTTTATCGGCCTTTTTGCACTCTGGGGATGAGAGAGACCGGCTGTAGACGGTCCGAGCAAAACATTTTGGGTCGTCTGGTGAGTTTTGTTGGGGAAAAAAAAAAGTGATGTAAACATATTTGCACTATCCTTGAGTTCATTTGGTTTATTTGTGGCATTAAAGGTATACAGGAGGATTTTCAGGTATTTTAGGAAAGAACCGCCCTCTCCACCGTTTGAAAAAAATGCACACGCACAACGCTGTACCTGCTCCCGAGACGGAACGCCTACTAAAACGCGTGCGAGAGACGTGCACGAGCCCAGTTCTCCTCGTGCACGCTCTGTTTACAAGTCACAAGTCGGCATCGCTCACATAAGCTCACTTTACAAGAAGATTTGCACCAGAGGGGGTGAAACTGTGTAAAAATGTCCCAGAATAATGCGTGGGGTCGGCCACCGGCATGATGAGAACCGTGTGGAGTGAGCTGCGCGCAGGGACGGGCACGTACGACGGGCTTACGTCATGTATCACCAGAATGATTGACAATTGGGAGGACCAGTTATTTTGATGATCCACCCGGAAGAAGAAAATCCTCTACTATACCTTTAAGTGGAAGGAGCACAAGCTGGAGAGGCTGTGCCGTGGCGTTCCTTGCTTGTCCCTCTGATACCTCATCTTGGTAAGTCAATGCCATGTGCGAGTAAACACGCTAGCGCAGGGGTGTCAAACGTACGGCCCGCGGGCCGGATCCGGCCCGCAAGCGGGTTTGATCCGGCCCGCGAGATGTTTATGTGAAGTATAAAAATGAGCTGCAATTTTTCAATAAACTGCTGTTCTAATTGCGTCCACTGGGTGGCGCACTAGCAATTGTGTTAAGGAAACACCCCCGGTTTATTCCGGGGCAGAGCAAGCAAGCAAGGTCAAGCAAGCGCAGCCAATCAGGATGAGCTACTTTGTGTTTGGCCCGCCCTAATTATTACGGCTTCTACTTTAGCATTATATGCTTCGTCAGCCTCCTTGCCCCAATATGTCACCGTCAAAAAAGGGAAAAGTGGACCCAGAGTGCAGAGCGTTCCAAGAAAAATGGTCATCCTGCTATTTCTTCACAGAAGTGAAGGGAAAGCAGTATGTTTGGTGTGTTCACTGCATGTTGCAGTGCTGAAAGAATATAACCTTCGTCGCCACTACGTGAGTCTTCATGCCGACAAATATGACAACTTCCCAGGACAGCGGAGAAAAGAGAAGGTGGATGAACTGTTGTCCGGTCTGAAGAAACAGCAGTGTGTTTTTACTGACAGCCGAGACGTCAGTGAAGCTGCGGTGGAAGCTAGCTACATCATTGCTAACGACATCGCAGTTGCTTCAAAACCATTGAGTGAGGGTGAATTCATTAAAACGTGCATGGTGAAGGCAGCGGAGGTCTTGACCCTGAAAAGACACAGACTTTGCAGATATCAGCCTGACAAGAAACACCATTGCAGACAGGATTTCCATCTTTCCGTGGATTTGGACAGCCAGTTAAAGAACAAAGTAAACGCCTTTATTGCATTTTCAGTTGCAATCGATGAAAGCACGAACATTACAGATGTTGCGCAACTGGCCATTTTCATCCGCAGAGTAGGTGGTACATTGATCGTCGCCGAAGAGTTTGTGGAGATGGAGCCAATGTCAGATACAACGACAGCCGCTGATATTTTCAGCGTCGGCGCCCTGGACCGGGTCGGAGTGGACTCTGGCCAGGTTCCCCAACTTGACAAAGCTGTGGTCCATGTTTGGAACCACGTATCTTTGTGAGCAGGTTTTCTCTGTAATGAGCATTAATAAAACAAAGCTGCGCTCCAGGCTCACGCACAGACACTGAATCACATCCTGAAGTTGTCTGTCACTCAGAAGGTGACGCCTGATATTGATGCTAAAAGCTAAAAGATGCAGGTATCGGGAGTCAAATAATCAATGCAACCCCACTCAAAGTGCTGCATGAGACACCTTCATATAGTTCTGTGATCTATGACACACTTCTGTGAATCACTGTGTTTGTGTTCTTTGTCGTCAGAATTTTCAAAAAACTTGAAGGGATTTATGATCAATAGTATTGTTGTTTGCACTATTTTGGACACACTGTCCTCAGGCTCCAGCTTTGTGTTTATATGTATTTCTGTTGATGTGCTATTGTTTTTAATTTAATTTATTTTATTTTATTTGTATATTTAACCTATTCTTGATTTGTGACTGGTTCTTGCAGTTGTTGGATGCAACAGGATTTTATAATTTTTATCTACATTGCTGCCTGAGAAATGACCCCCTGATGTAGTTCTGTGGTCTGTGATCCTGTTCTGGTTCTGTGAAATACCGAGGCATTGTGTGTTCTTTGTCCTCAGAATTTTGTTAACAGTGTTTTATGATTTATAGTGATGATGTGTTTGCACTATTTTGGACAGTATTAAAACAAAGAAAGCCATCTGAAGTTGTTGTTTTTAAGTTATACACCATGATTTTACAGGTCCGGCCCGCTTGGGAATAGATTTTCCTCCATGTGGCCCCTGAGCTCAAATGAGTTTGACACCCCTGTGCTAGCGCGATGCTAATGCTAATCGCGAGTGGTATTTTTCTGATAAAAAGCAATGAAAACATTATTTTGGGGCAAGATATGGTGTCTACCCATGTTGGTGCATAATAATGCAAGGAAGTACTTTTGGTTATTTTCACACTGTTTTTGACTAAGTGTAATTATTATTTTGTGGTTGAATGTACACTGTGGTTATTTTCGATGCAAAAGTCTGCAGTAACTATGCTGTAATGTTAAACCCAGTAGCACAAGTGGGGTTTTGCTGATTGATGTGTTTATTTTAAAGGAGAATATTGTATTGTATGATCTATTTAATGTCATAATTCTCAAAAAGGATAAAAAGAAAAATTCATTGAATTGTTTTACATGGATAAAAACTATTTCATGTACTAAGAAATGATATTATGATTTAAAAACATGCATGTAAAACATTATTGTATAGTTTGTAATACAGTAATGAGAAAAGATTAAAAAAAAAAGCTATAGCATTGAGATAAGATAATGGACTTTTGTTCAGCTGTACACAATAATACATTATTGTTGTGCAGGCTAGTTTTTCATGGTTAAGAAAACCCTGGATG
The DNA here is from genome assembly GCF_963422515.1 of Blennius ocellaris. NCBI lineage: Eukaryota > Metazoa > Chordata > Actinopteri > Blenniiformes > Blenniidae > Blennius > Blennius ocellaris. Next base: position 27,562,345 of record NC_137656.1, on the reverse strand, counting down.
GAACCACCTTGGATGTTCTCCGGACGGAGATGGCGAGCCTGTGCCCAGAAGTGAACTTTGAAGAGCAACCTTCCTTCATGCATTGCAGAGTGGTAACACCCTAAGCTGCCACTTAAAGGACAGGAAATCAAACACTGAAGACAATTGACTTGATTAAACGACTAAAGAAGACAAACTGAAATACACTGAGCTCAGTAAGACTTGGGGGTTTATGTTCCTTTTTGTTGCATAATGCCGGCTATGCCTACTGTTGTACATTTATAATGTTTATTGTTATGTTTTAAATAATATTTCCTTGTCATACTCACTTGTTGCCTCCAGCTATTTCATCACATTCACTTAGTTCCTATTGTAATCCTTTCGAGCCGAGCAACTGGTCTATACTTTAGATTATTCCGTACCTACGTAACGTGAGTCGGGCTACACTTGGCTGGTGTGTCTCACAAGAGGTTCTTCTACCACATTCTAGAAGAATCTGAAGAAGAGGTCGCAGTGGCAAGACAAACATCAGATCTTACACTGGATCAAATCATCATGAAGGAGGTGCATGGAGGCTCCATGATTTGATATGATATGATGTAATATGATATGATGTAATATGATATGTGATGTGATGTGATGTGACATATGATATGATATGATGGAATATGATATGTGATATGAATTTTTATTCTGAAACACAGAAAAAAGAAACAGAAAAAGAAAGAAGAAACATTCAGCTGATTAAAACAAATACAAAAGAAGACACAATCCACTCACTCTGGATACAAAAAGGAGTAGAAAGAACAACAAAAGTTATTTATGCCTACAAAGAAACTATTGTGCCTCTCAAGAATAAGTCCTTTATATCCTTTTTTGAACAGAACTATATTTGATATTTGTTTTATTCCACAGCTTTGCTCCACAGAAAGTGACACAGACTTTTCATCGTGTGCACCTCATGTATCTTATACATACATTTAGTTTTCCTCTAAACTCATAACCACTTACCAAAATAGCATTTTCTGGATATTCCCTGGTAATAAGTTATGTTTTGCTTTGTGCATTATTTGATTAGTTTTAAATGAGATTTTAAAGTTTTTGCTTGTAGAAATAATGAATTGGGGTGTGTAGCAAATCGTCTGCTGGATTTTTGTTTCAGGTTCTTGACGATGTCGACCGGATTGAGCAAATGACTGTTGGAGGGACCTCCATCCTGGAATGGTGGCGTCAACACAAGAAGCGGATCACCAGGTCTACTGTTAAGAACGGCACTGGAAAAGGAAACCCAGAGCGACTTGTCAAGAAGGTCCTGAATGTTGGACGACCCTCAAAACCAGGAGCCAGAGCCATGTCTGTACATATCCAGTGTGGAATAGAGTTTAAACACACTGCTTGTGACATGTTTGTGAAGCAGGTACACAACAGAGGACTTGAACACAATCTGAGGAAATGTGGCTTATTTGTATGCAAAGAACACGGACAACTAGCGGCTTCCCCCGATGGTCGGAGGAGGAGGTGGTCGAGATCAAATGTCTGTCAGCAAGCCAAAACTCACCCTGCAAGCTATGCTCAGGAACCAGAGGAAATCAGATTTTACTTCCAGATATAGTGAGGAAGGTGGGCTTTGTGTGAAAACCTCTCATAAATATTATCAGGTACAATTGGAGATGGCTGTATCTGGTGGTAGAAAGGCTTTACTGGCAATATTTACTAATGATTCCAGTCCAATGTGCTGGAATACTATTACCTTTGATGAGGAGTTTTGCAGTGATGTACTCCACAAATGTCTTGATTTCCCTCACAGGTGGATCTTACCTACTCTTGTGGTTGAGCCTTTTGGCAACAGAAGATAATATACATGATGAGATGTTAGATACTTGATTTGAGCAAATGGGAAAACTTTTTATATATATATTGTGTATATTGTAAATACTGTGGATAAAATGCTTAAAAATATCTGAATCTGTAAATATTTAGAATGTTGAATATTAACAGATTGATGTAAAGTGATTGAAAGGCATTAAGGGACAGATATTTTAAAGGACTCATATTTGTCTATATTTCATGTTTCACAGTCCATCCTATGCTCATGTGGGATCATTATTTGGGTGATACAGTATACAATACTTGTGAAATTATAGCTATTTCTTGGATTGAGCTGACGTCACCTCTCATGAAATGGGTGATTGTCAGCTCCTCTGCCTCCCCCGCCCTCATGGAGACTGCAGACCAGCCCATAGCCCACCTCCTCCTCTCGGCGCCTTGTTAGCGTCTTTTATTGTGGGAACAGCAGCAGGTTTCAAGACGAGCTTCTGAGTAATTGCTGTTTCAAAGTACACGCAGTTCTGGAAGCAGTCTTCAGTGAAGTGTCGCTCGCAACAAACAGATTTTTTGCGGATTTCTGAAGCAGGTCCGCAGGAAAAAAATCCAGCCACATTCGCTGCTGTGCTTCTTCTTTTGGCAAGTCAAATAGTGTGGATACGTGCATGCACCCGAAAACACATTTTCTCCAAGTGGACATGATGGTGAAAACACATTTTCTCCAAGTGGACATGATGGTGAAAACAGTTATCCACAGCCACAAAAACAGCATAGACTGAGATAGCGCGCAGAGAAGAGGCTGTGAGCGCTCCTTGGCACATTCGTGGGCGTGTCTTGTTTTGGTTTCTCCGCATGTCAATCTTCCTGGAGGCGGGGCTTCTCCAGCTCTGTGACGTCAGCAAGGTGGTGCTGCGTCATCAAATAGAATCAAGGTGTTGAGCTCCTCCACCAGTTAGAACAGAGAAAGATCGCTGTGAACTCAAGCTTGAGGGAATCAATGAAAAAAACACTTTGGGGAAGTATATGAACCCATAATAGCACTTTTATGATGTTTAAAGCACAGAAAAGATGATTTAGTATAATATGGGTCCTTTAAGAATGATCTTCTCTTCTGCTCCTTTTCATTCAAAATATGTTGAATTGGAAGTTTTGTTACTAAGACTGTTTATTTTTAATTCTGTTTTTGCAATCAATCTTTGTTTGCAGAATAATGGATGGCCTATTGAATGACTTTTTTTTTGACATGGCTGTTACTTATCAAACTGGAAGCCTTGTTTATAACAAACACATTCTCTTTCACTTTTTAGTCACAAATGTATTGATGCAATGTCATGGGTATCAAGTTTTTTTCAATCATAACGTACTCTGCTTGGCACATCTATCAGGGTGGCTCCTCCTTTAAGGGCAGAGAGATAATTAAGCACAGGTGCACTGCCTCACCTTCCACACTGACTTTTCATATATTTAACATTCAATAAAAGGATCAAACGGGCACACACTTTCCAAATGTCATTCAGGGCATGCCACTCTGTTAGAGTTAGTTTTTTTGTCATAATGTTGAACTGTTTGATTCGACCGATGCAGCGTTCCTCATGGATCCGGACTCTTGCCACTGCCACAGACTCAACAACTTCCGGGAGGTCAAACTGTCTTCCTGCTTCAGGAAAGATTGATTTCAACCTGTGCTGCACGAGGGCCTTCTTGTTGGTCCAACCTTCGTCAGTCATTATGGCATCACCCTTTTGGAGTTTTTCTACAAGCTTGTTCAATGCCATGGTTATGGTGCTGAAACACTGCTTTCAATTAGATCTGACACAAAGTTGGGAATGCCAGTCAGAGTTCTCCTGATTAGTGCCTTGGCAGTGCATGTCCCATGACGTTCCAAGTCTGAAAGGCATTAGATTTCAAATTCAGTGCAGTCCAGGATAGTCACCACATCAGTATGAAGTTGTTTGAACACCTCAGGTATGTACTTCTGTATTTTCCGTTTGCTGATCCAGATAGGAAATTTTGTCAAGACTTTGCTCATCAACTTCAGATATGTCAGCCATATGAGGGAAACAGAGGAATTACTGATCCCAAAACCCTCAGCGAGCACATCCTTGTTTGACCACGACAAGTGTCAGAAGCACGTCATTACAGGTCTGCAGGCTTCTTTTGGGACCACGCTTCACCTCATTGTCTTCGTCACAGTTGTCGAACCCCCAGTACTTAAAGTTTGTGCAGTACGGTTGCATGTAATAGTCAATAAAGTACATGAGAGCCTCATATGAAGAGAGACCTGTCAAACACATAATCCTCTCGTCGCTGCCAGCAAACTTTCTCTGCAGTTCAATGTTGGTTTCGTAGAGTTCCTTCACAATGTCGAGAAGCTTGATCACTGTAAAGACTAGTTTTCATAGAGTCACTACGTCATCACTTTCTGTCACACTGTATAGCAGACAACAAGTTTGCCTTCAGCCAGATGTGGGTTTTGCAATAGTAAGGTTACTGTAAAAAATGATTGAGTGTATTTTACATACAGATGAGCTACTACAATTGCAAGATAGTAAATTTAGTTTCCCTAAATTTTGTAGCAAAGCCTGAAAAGTCACTTTAAAAGTACCTGGTCAAGTTCCATTACTGGGGGGTTGACCTCTGAGGTTGAAGGAGAAGCATCAGATGACTCGACTTTCATGGTCTCATCTTCATCAGCTCGATGTTCCTCTGTCTCCGCTGGGACAGATGCACTAGTCTCTGCTGTCACCAAGGCTGGTGATATCTGGGGAGCGAGACAAACAACCGCAATTCCATTGAATGTTTCACCAGCTGGGGTTAGTGCTTGCAAAGAGTGTGTGTGCGTGTGTGTGTGTGTGTGTGTGTAGCTTGGTCCTCACCTGCAGAGCACGTCGTGATGTTCTGGTTGATGGAGCCGTCGCAGCAGGCATGGTCCCAGCCAGTGGGTCATACTTCAGGAGGCATGCACGTGTTCTGGACCACAACTACTGTCAAACCACCGAAGTATTCTATGGACATTGTCACTCATCCTCCTTCCATTCAGAAAATGTAATGAACACACTGGAGGGGCTGAGCCCAAGTGGGCATTACACACTCACCTCCTCCAGACTTTAGGATCATTTTTCTGGAAATGAATAAAAACTCAATAAAAGCGAATCTTTTGAGTTTGTAAAACAGTGTGGAACACAACAATTAACAGGCATTTCTCAGGAAACCGATAAAAGCAAGGACTGTAGCAGATCACGGATTTGTTTACACAGCAGTGAGCAGCAAGATAGCGGCGACGAATGCCACAGAGTATCCCACAGTGCAGGCAGGATTCCGCTACGTCGTCGTGAATTGGGTCTATTGCAATCAGGTGTGCTACAAGTGGGGGGCGCTAAACCCTGCAGGACGCCATCCCTCCAGGACCAAGGTTGGACACCCCTACTCTAAACCTCCATCAGTAAACCTCCGTCTGTAAAACTCCTATCAGTAAAGATCAACCAGTCTGAACCTCCATCAGTCTAAACCTCCATCAGTAAACCTCCTGCCTGTTTGGTTGGTTGGTTGGTGGCTGGTTGGTTATTAGGTTGACTGGTTGGTTGGTTTGTCGCTTGGCTGGCTGGTTGATTGGTTGGCTGGCTGGCTGGCTGGCTGGCTGGCCGGTCGGTCGGTCGGCTGGCTGGCTGGTTGATTGGTTGGTTGGTTGTTTTTTTTGGTTGGTTTGGTGGGTGGTTGACTGGCTTGCTGAACAAACAAACAAACAAACAAATACATAAATAAATTAAAACTACCACTAAAATGCCATTATAAATCCTTGAAAAAGGCTTTGAAAAAATGATACAGAAGCAAAAATAAATATATAAAAATCAGATTGAACATTACAGAACAAGACCCAAGAGTGAAGTGCTTTAAAGACTCAGTTAAAAAAGAAATGGCAGCAGGAACAAAGTTCTCCTGTCACAATACGTCTTCGGTTTTTTGGCTTTGAATCTCCATTTAGATGGCAGGAGCTGGAACTCTCTGGTCAGGTGATGGAGTCATTATTAATAATTCCCTGCTTTGAACTCAGATCAAACTGAAGTTATAATACTTGGTCCAAAACATCTGAGAGAAATGATCTAAAGATAAATTAACACTGGACGGTATTACTTTGACCGTTGACCTCTGGTATCACTATGAGGAACCTGGGAGTTACCAGGACCAGGACCAAGACCAGGACCGGGACTAGGACCAAGACCAGGACCAGGACCAGGGCTGTCTTTTTTCACCTGTAATATTTCTAAAATGATAAAATGTTGACTCAGTGTGACGCTGGAGAAAAAAAAATCCATCATTTGTTCCAGTATGGACTATTGTAACTCCCTATTTTCAGGGTGGAACAATAAGAGCTTCAGAAGTGTTCAACTGGTGGAAAATCCTGCAGCCAGAGTCCCGACTGGAACCAGGAGAGATCCTCCCATCAGGGAGCAGCTCCAGGTTCAGTGGGGAGGCTGACTCAGTGTGTAGCAATCGAATAGAGGCGGAGCTCCCAGCTCTCAGGCTCCTCCCATCAGGAAGCAGCTCCAGGTTCAGTAGGGAGGCTGACAGTGGGTACATCCGAAATGTCCCCCCTTTCTTCTTATCTATCCACTTCTCTTTAACCCCGGAAGTGTTTTGTGTAGCAGCCATGATAAGGACTGTCTGAGTTCTCAGTAAGCAAAGGGAAGGAGGCTTGGAGCCTCCTTTAGCCTAGGAAACACTGATGCTTCCTTTATCATAGGAGGTGAGCTCATGCTGCCCCACAATTCCTTGCGGCAATGTCATTTAAAGGGCCTTAACTCCTTTAGGAAGCCTCCTAAGAGCTTTCCTTAACTCCTTTAGGAAGCCTCCTAACACATTTCCTTATCTCCTTTAGGAAGTCTCCTAACAACTTTCTTCAACTCCTTCAGGAAGCCTTCTAACACCTTTCCTTAACCCTGTGATGTAATTCAAGGAGTTAAGGTAAAGTTCATAGATCAGGAGAAAGGAGGGACCCTCAGTCTCTACCAGTAGAACGGAGGCATAGTCCAGTGGAGGTTTATACTCATGGAGGTGTAGACTGATGGATGTTTAGACTGATGGAGGTTTAGACTGATGGAGGTTTACTGATGGAGGTTTAGACTGATGGAGGTTTACTGATGGAGGTTTAGAGTGATTGAGGTATACCAATGAAGGATTAGAGTGATGGTGGTTTACTGATGGAGGTTTAAAGAGATAGAGGCTTAGAGTGATGGAGGTTTGCTGATGGAGGTTTAAAGAGATAGAGGCTTAGAGTGATGGAGGTTTGCTGATGGAGGTTTACTGATGGAGGTTTAGACTGATGAAGGCTTAGACTGATGGAGGTCTACTGATGGATGAGCTATACTGAGCTTCTTTCCTTTCTCACTCACAATGTGTCACCATTACATGTCATTCACATAGTGACGTCTCCGTGTCTGTGCTTTCTCTCTCTCTCTTCCATTCCACGGTGGCTCATGCTTGCTGATGTTGAATTCTTGTTTTCTCTGTAAATGTGCCTTGAGATGACTGTGTTGTGTTTTGCACTAGATACATAAATAAAGTTTAATTGAATTGTTAACTTTAGCTACACTCGGTAGAGCGCCGACTTTCCCCAATGCTACATTTTCTTGTAGAACTGAGTTAATATCACGAGCACGATAGCCATTAGCTCATATTGATGCTAACTAGCCGGTCAGGTCGCTACATCACTGTGTGAAACTCCATGGCAACAGACACTGATCTCCTTTGATCTCTGTGAGGTGCCTCTCGCTGTGTATCAAACATTTTTTTCTACAATTTTTTGGGATGTATGTAGAAAAGGTTATCCATTAGCATCCCAAGATCTATTGATTAGTCCTTGAACAATGACAAATCATTACTGAAAATTTCATGTAATTTGGGTGAGTAGTTTTTGTGAAAAGTAGTTAAAATACATACATACTGGAGGAATACAACTGAGCTGCCCTAGCTTACATTCACTTCTGCACTGAGGCAGTGCTGACCACCAAAACCATCAAGGTGTTCCCCAATCACAAGCTGTGGATGGACAGTTATGTTGGGACAGTCCTCAAGGCTTGGGATGCTGCCTTCAGGTCAGGTTTCTATAGCCCCCGACCCCCCACTCTCACACTCACCAGCCTCAGCCACAGACTGACACACTGACTGCTGAACAGCCGCACTTCAATCCAGAACTGCCTTTACTTTACATTGTAAATAATACAAGATGTTTACAGCTGTTTCTATGCATATACTGTTTTTACTGTGCACATTACTTTCTGATTTTTATTCTATTTATTCTACCAGCTGGTTGTCGCCAATGAAGTTTCGTTGTTTTATTACAATGACAATAAAGTTCCTTATTCCCGAGTGTATTATTACATACCTACATAAATACATACATACATACATACATTCACACGATAAGAAAATACATGCAAATGAACACAAAACCTTCTTTCCCAACTTTCTTTGGCAACCATGTCCTGCAGGAGGAGTGGCGCCACTGTGGACCGACCATCACAATCTGAGTACATGCACAAAGTTTACAGGTTGAACTCTCGCCAGGCTGGGAGAGTGCCCTTCGTTAATACATATAAATCTACCCACTCCCACCATCCTCAATTCAAAAACCACAAACCCAATGCCCTCTCGCATCTGTTTGACGCCTCTCCTGACTCGGAGGAACCCGGCACCGTTAGCCTCCTCCTGAGAGGTGGGTGCTGTCTTCTGGGAGGTTGAAAAGAAGGTAAAGCAGGGGCTCGAGGGGCTGATGGTGCTGGAGGGGCTGATGCTGATGGAGGGTCTGATGGTGCTGGAGGGGCTGATGGTGCTGGAGGGGCTGACGCTGCATGAGGGGCTTACACTGCTGAAGGGTCTGACGGTGCTGGAGGGGCTGACACTGCTGGAGGGGCTGATGGTGTTGGAGGTGCTGATGGTGATGGAGAGTCTGATGGTGATGGAGAGTCTGACGGTGCTGGAGGGGCTGACATTGCTGGAGGGGCTGATGGTGTTGGAGGTGCTGATGCTGATGGAGGGTCTGATGGTGCTGGAGGGGCTGACGCTGCATGAGGGGCTTACACTGCTGAAGGGGCTGATGGTGTTGGAGGTGCTGATGGTGATGGAGAGTCTGATGGTGTTGGAGGTGCTGATGCTGATGGAGGGTCTGATGGTGCTGGAGGGGCTGACGCTGCATGAGGGGCTTACACTGCTGAAGGGTCTGACGGTGCTGGAGGAGCTGACACTGCTGGAGGGGCTGATGGTGTTGGAGGTGCTGATGGTGATGGAGAGTCTGATGGTGCTGGAGAGGCTGACGGTGCTGGAAGGGGTGACGGTTCTGCAGGAGCTGATGGTGCTGGAGGGGCTGAAGTTGCTGGAGGGGCTGATGGTGCTGGAGGGGCTGATGGTGCGGGAGGGGCTGAAGGTTCTTGAGGGGCTGACGCTGCTGGAGGGGCTGATGGTGCTGGAGGGGCTGATGGTGCTGGAGGGGCTGACGCTGCTGGAGGGGCTGACGGTGCTGGAGGGGCTGATGGTGCTGGAGGGGCTGACGCTGCTGGAGGGGCTGACGGTGCTGGAGGGGCTGATGGTGCTGGAGGGGCTGATGGTGCTGGAGGGGCTGACGGTGCTGGAGGGGCTGATGGTGCTGGAGGGGCTGACGCTGCTGGAGGGGCTGACGGTGCTGGAGGGGCTGATGGTGCTGGAGGGGCTGACGCTGCTGGAGGGGCTGACGGTGCTGGAGGGGCTGACGGTGCTGGAGGGGCTGATGGTGCTGGAGGGGCTGACGGTGCTGGAGGGGCTGATGGTGCTGGAGGGGCTGATGGTGCTGGAGGGGCTGACGGTGCTGGAGGGGCTGATGCTGCTGGAGGGGCTGATGGTGCTGGAGGGGCTGATGGTGCTGGAGGGGCTGATGGTGCTGGAGGGGCTGACTTTGTGTGTTAATTGTCTCCATAGTCTTGGCGCGTGTGTCTCGTCAGCCTCTCGTGCTTCACCTGCTCCCTCTACTCCTCCAGTCTCACTGTCACGGAGCTTCATATGAACACGTCCAGAGTTCCAGCAACTCCTCATGTTTCCTCCGTGTTTTTGACTCTCAGTGTTTTTCAGATATCGTCTTGTTTTTGTTTTTTTTTATTCTCTCAAGCCCCGCCCTCTTGTTCACCTTTATTCTGGTTATTGAAATTAAACTTTCAACTGACTTGTTATGTCCATCTGCTTTTGACTTCGTCATATTCGTGACAATAATAATACTCAATGACATATGTTATGCTGTCAATCCATGAAAATGTTTAAATTAATTTCAAACGTTTTTGTTGCACAATGAATCATACTTTTCTTTCACAATTAAAATCTTGTTAATGAGCATGAATGCGAAATGAAAGGAAACACTAATAATCACAGTTGAGTCTTTTGTGATATGTATTTTGTGATAGCTTGTGAAGTTCTAACATATAGTATGACAGCCTGTAAATCACTGCTATACAAATTGTATGTTTTGCTCCGCAACACATAGTATTCCTCTGTAAACTGACCATCGCTGCACAGCTGTGTAACTCCCTGGATGATTCTCATGTAGAATGTCTCTCCCCCTTAAACAGAATGACACAAATGTCATTGGCTGCCCTTTGCTTTCTTATTATTAAACAATGCGAAAATGATCTGTAATGGCCAAATCATCCATACATAAGCTGGAAATATCCAGAAACAACACGAAAAACATTCCAATTTGACCATTTATTATTAAAGACACGATTACACATCTCTATAATAAACAGTTTCGAAGATACACTATTCCTGTCCCACCAACTTCCTGCTGGATTTCATCTGTTTTGTCTGACTGGAATATTCGGTTGTATGATTATATATAATATATAATAATGATATACTTCTAATTATACTATAATGCATTGACGTTGTGCTGACAATCTTAACTGAGTATTCTCTGTTTTTCTCCCCTTCATCTTCTCCTTCAAAGGGCCTGTTTGCAAGCAAGGCTGTCATTGTGAATAACAATTTGTTTTAATGGCTTACCTGGTTTAATATAAATACGATTACATTAAACAACGCGTGTCTTCCCAGTGTTTGTTTACCCAGCCTGTGGGCCGTTTCACTAATTCTGTATTTTACTTGTTTCCACATTAAAGAGTGTGTTGGAAAACCCTGCTGCGGGTGTCGTTTGCCCGCTAGTGCGCGCCCCCGTGGCAGTCGGTGAGACGAGAGGGCGCGGGCGCGCGCTCTGATTTCAAGCTCGTGCGGGGATATTTTTCATTTGTGCGCTCATACGCGCACACGCTCTTCAGATGGTATCATCAGTGAGACCACAGCCATTAATCTAATAAAAGTTGTTCTCCCTCCTTTACGCCACACTGGCAGGTGGCACCTTTAAAAACCACGTCCTTAATATATCACAGCAGGCAGGTGATCAGACCGTTTGTATGGAGCTCTGTGAAAGAAGCTCCCCCACCCCCACCCCCCATATTATTCTATTGTAAAGAAAAACCTCAGAAAATACGAATAAACTCATGTTTGATAGGCTACTTGATCTCAGCAGTTAGTACGCAGCTGCATGTGTTTGTATTTATTATTTATCTATAACAAAATAGCTGTTAGAATTGATAGATAGATAGATAATTGTCAAAATCATACTTGTGGATATTTATCAGGATTATTTTCTCCTGTAGACATTACTGGTGTGTTAAAAAAACAACAACAAAAAACAACCCAGTGGGCTGAAAGTTTAAAAATATGACAGCACAAACCAAGTAACGTGCTTCTTCATTATAGCCGGACCAGCATGCAACATTTCAACAGCTTCTTAAACTCTCGGCCAGAGTAGCTCTCTGAAACAAATAATAATTTTTTGGCCCGACTGCCCTGATAAAATAGTCTCCATCCTCAGCTTAATTTTACCCCCAATGAGTGTTATTTAGCCTACATTACAAAGCAATTAATATAATCGATTAAAAACATCAAATAGTATTCTGTACATGCCTCGAAATAATTCAATGAAAGAGATTATTTCAATTGTGTCATACAGGAAAATCACAATGTCCAGAGGAGTTTGAGCCCCAACAGCCCCTCCCAGTCCCTGTTCAAATATCATACCCCTGCTAAACTATTACATTTCGTGACCCCACCAAAAACTGCTCTTCAAATTGCGTTTGTTTGTCTCGGTCCTCCCCCGTGATAAGGAGTTAAGGCCCACAGGCGCCATGTTGGTAAGAATATAAATGTATTTGTTTAAAAGTGTGATTTCCTCTTCATGGCTTCCTACTGTGAGTCCAGCTCAAATGAGAAGTTAAAAACTGAGATGTAAAGTGTGTTTTCTTTATGGCCACTGTTGTGCACAGTAGGCCGCCCAGCACCAAATAAATACTGCAAGAAAAACATTAGACGGAGGACAAAACTCTCGCTGTGTGCGTGTGTGTGTGTGCGCGCGTGTGTGTGTGTCGGCGGAGCCAATCAGCTGCTCATGCAGATGACGTGCTGATGTTCTACGTCAGCCCTGGGAGCTTGTCAGGATCAGAGCTCCACACACGCGCCGGCAACTCACACATACACACACACTCCCCTCTCCGAGCCGGACAGCAACAACACACACCGTCCCACCACACAGCACACCCGGCCCCCGTCCATCGGCCCCGCGGCAGCAGCGGAGTAGCGAGCCGCACACACCCCTCACACACCCGGCTTCCCAGGCGCCCGCAGCCCGCTGTGACAGTGGACCTAACGTCGCCTTACTTTGTGGACATGGGAGACATGGGGGACCCGCCGAAAAGTAAGACATCCATCCGTTCTGGAGCTTCTGGCGATGAGAAAAGAAAAGAAGTGCTGATAGTTGAGAGTTGACTTAAGCTTTGTTGTGTTTAAAAACATTTTCACGGCCTATTAAAAAAAAAGAGAAAAGAAATGCAATCACAAAATGCTGGATTTTACTGGAGCGAAATAACACAACCTAAAGATAATAATAATAATAATAATAATAATAATAATAATAATAATAATAACAATAATAATAATAATAATAATAATAATAAACAGGTCATTCGGTGCAGTGTGTGATACCTGTGTGTGTTCCTTCAGAGAAGCGGCTGGTTTCTCTGTGCGTGGGCTGCGGGAACCAGATCCACGACCAGTACATCCTGCGCGTGTCCCCGGACCTGGAGTGGCACGCAGCTTGCCTCAAGTGCGCCGAGTGCAGCCAATACCTGGACGAATCGTGCACTTGTTTTGTCCGGGACGGAAAGACATACTGCAAACGGGACTACATCAGGTAGGGACGGGACTGGACGGGACAGGACGGGCCGGGCGGGGCCGGGCCAGCTCATCTTTACCCCACCACCACCATCCGCACTCTCTGGAGCTGCTCGGAATATGGAACTATCATATTGTTTTGAATAGTTTGCTTCCATCCGATTGAGATTATATGGACTTCGTTACGTCTTTTTGGAGCATTGCTTTTTTTCCCCCTGCTCAAACGGTTCTATGAATTATTTGCACAAAACCCAGAGGAAGCGTTCAAAACCTGCGCGTAAAAGTCACATTACACACGCATCCATCAATTCGATTGATTGTTACTTCACGTGTCCTCTATAAAAAGAAGGGAGTCCAGACAATATGCAGAAAAGTAAGAAAATCATCGTATTTTTAGGAGACTTTTTGCCTTGAAATTGCGCACAGATTTGGCGTTATCACAGCCCGTTCACTTCAGTATCAACCTGGAACCCTGCAGTTTTTAGCGAACTGCGTGAAAACTATAATAAAAATAAGTACAAACCGCGATGTACAAAAAACAATTCGCCGTAATTCGAAATAAAAGTATAAATTCGAGGTGCAGCATGACATCGTATGCAAATATTGATTATAATATGAGAAATACCGAAACTACAGTTCTTACGCTGCTAGTATTCAAACCAAAGTAATAATGCATTTTGTATTATTATTATTATTATTATTATTATTATTATTATTATTACTATTATTATTATTATTATTATTATTATTATTGCTCGCTGGCTGAGTGCAGTCACACTGATCGGGGTGTGTGTGTGTGTGTGTGTGTGTGTGTGTGTGTGTGCGTGCGTGCGTGCGTGCAGGTTATACGGGATTAAATGCGCGAAATGCAACATCGGCTTCAGCAAGAACGACTTCGTGATGCGGGCCCGCTCCAAGGTCTACCACATCGAGTGCTTTCGCTGCGTGGCCTGCAGCCGGCAGCTCATTCCGGGGGACGAGTTCGCCCTGCGGGAGGACGGCCTCTTCTGCCGGGCCGACCACGACGTGGTGGAGCGGGCCAGCCTGGGCCCCGGGGACCCGCTCAGCCCGCTGCACCCCGCCAGACCGCTCCAGATGGCAGGTAACAGTCCCGGAGACGCCTCGGCCCATCTGACAGCGCAGGCTACACTTTTCTCTCTGGTTGTGTGTCTGAACGAATGTGTGGAAGCATATTTCCTCCGACAATAAACCCCGCTGCGACTTGTCCCAATGCGCACCAGAATGACATTTCATTTAAAAAAAACGAACTGCACCTCCAGTCTTTCAGACGGCCGCACTGTAATAGCATAGTGAGTTAAGTTTAAGTTATTTTTTTAAAGTAAGTGTCACCCGCTTCTCCCGTCACCGTCACCTAACAGAGGACTTATTCTACTTGTTTATGTCACTTGTGCGCATCTCGCTTTATTGCAGGCGGATGATTTTAGATTAGATCGTCAGAAATACAGAAAGTGATCTTCGCCGGTGGACAGTGCGCCAAACGCGGATTTGGATGCGTTTCGTTGATTAGAATTCGATTGCTGGGCTGCACTTTAAAGAGTGCATCCAGGATGTGCTGCTGCTGCTGCTGCTGCTGCTGCTGCTGCTGCTGCTGCGTTTTGATGTGGGCTGATGACCTCGGGTCAGCTCTGGTCAGTCAAAGCTGCTTTAATTCATAGTTTCCAAGCCGGACAAGCAAAAATCACAAAATATGTTTGTATTGGACCTTATATTAATAAAGATATAGTGCTGTAGCTCCACGGATTCCGGATACGTAAGATTAAACCTAATATTGACTCAGTTAGCATCGAAAGTTGACTGACGCATTGGGAAAAGGAGGATTTAAAAAAAAGGGTGTCAGTCCTTTTATTCAGAACAATTTTTTTTTTTTTTTGCTCCTTGTCAATGCCCTCTTCTGTCGTCCTTCATCCTTTCCTAACAGCAGAACCAATCTCTGCGCGGCAGCCCGCCCTGCGGCCGCATGTCCATAAGCAGCCTGAGAAGACCACACGGGTCCGGACGGTGCTCAACGAGAAGCAGCTGCACACTCTGCGGACATGCTACAACGCCAACCCGCGGCCGGACGCCCTCATGAAGGAGCAACTAGTGGAGATGACCGGCCTCAGCCCGCGGGTCATCCGGGTCTGGTTCCAGAACAAGCGGTGCAAGGACAAGAAGAGGAGCCTGCTCATGAAGCAGCTGCAGCAGCAGCAACCCAACGACAAGACGGTGAGAGCCGATGGAAGCGCGATCGTGTCAACTCTGACAGAAAATAAAAGGAAAGAAAGAATCCGACACATTTAGTCAGAAACCTGTTTGCCAAGTAGCGAAAAGTCGGCTCCTCCCGCGACCCTGCATTGAACACAACTGGCTGAAGTGGAACTAACGGCTGGATAAAGGCAAAGTTATGAATAGTCCTAAACAATACGACCCCATAGCCACATGCCCTCCAACAAAGTGCAGTTGAAGGTTTCCCGGGGGTGGGAGTGCGGGGCTTTGTGCACCGGCAGACACGTGAGGTCAAGCGCTCACAGCACGAGTCGTCCTATGATATAAACATCTGAACACTGTCCCCGAATTTAATTGTGCGCCTTGTTTACTGATCGACCGGTGGATTCATTTCAGAGGCCACCCATGCACACCCCCGCCTTCACCACCCCCACCCTCCTCCTCTCAGCCTCCTCACACCTACAAAGTCAAAGATGTGCACGACCAGGGAGCAACCTCCTGCTCTTCATCATCCTCCTCCCCCCTCTCCCACTCTGCAGAACATCCAGGGGATGACAGGCACCCCGATGGTGGCGGCCAGTCCGGAGAGGCACGATGGCGGCATCCAGGCCAACCCGGTGGAGGTGCAGAGCTACCAGCCGCCCTGGAAGGTCCTCAGCGACTTCGCCTTGCAGAGCGACATCGACCAGCCGGCCTTCCAACAACTGGTTCGTCCCTTTTTCCTCCTCAATGTTCAATCAATCCTCCGGACACTCTGGATTGGAATTTAGTAATTTAATTGCGTTTGCTATTTGTAAGAGTCTCCGTTTGCGCGGACGCTTCCTCCGTGCGTACAAACACTTTTACCAGCAGGTTTAAGGTTTGTTTCGTTTTTGCTGTTTTGCTGTTTTGCCCAAAACCATTTACTTGCGTTAATATACTTTATTTCCGCTTTCTCGTATTCTGCGAGACGAAAATCCAGAATTACCGCCAATATTTTAGAGGAAGTATTTGTGTGGTTCATTTGAACAATGCGCACAATTTATTCCAGGTCGCCTGTCAAAGTTGCTCTTTAGTAAACAATCCTGCAACAATCTTAGAATCGCATCTGAATAGTTTTTGAGGATTTCATTTTTATTTAGCGACTGATATTATCAATTTTAATCAAGACCAATGGCCTGAGATCCTCTGAAAGTTTGCAGCTTTAACGCAATTAAAATCTATATTATCGGGTTGTTTTTTTTGGTTTTGTTGTTGTTTGTTGTTTTTGTAGAGTTTTTTTTTTTTTTTTTTAACAAATACATATTTTAATTTAAATATGCAACAAGAAAGGCTGATTTAAAAAAATCCGAAGTGGTTTTGTGCGGTCAGGGTGGAGGCTCGACATTGATTTATCTCCTTCGTTTTCACGACTTTCTCCTGGAATTAATCTCCTTAACGAGCTGCAATTTAAGCGCAAGCGTTCTGGGGAGGATGCAGCAAATACGCAGTGTCTTCCTTCATTTAAGTGGATTATTTGGCCAGCATTTAAGAAACGAGAAATAAATAAAACAAACAAACATATTTTTTGCTTAGAAGAAGTTATGAGTGAACGATGCAAACTGGTTGAAAGCCAAGGTGGATAATGTAATAACAACATTTTAGAAGGCATCAAATTCTCACTGCATATTGATAGCAATCATATGATCTCTTTTTCTAATATTACCAATTTAATTAGAATATTTCTGTGAATATCTACAGAAGATAAAATATATTACAATTGGTCACTTGGAATAAATCATTGAAAAGTGACGCAAAAGGAAATAAAAACCCTCTTAAAATAATAAGTGAAAATAAGCCTTCTGTGTGGAGTGTGCTCCATTTGGTCCATAGTGCATCATTTGGCACATGACATTGCAACCGTTTAATACATTATAGCATTATTTAAAATAGCATTATGTTTGCTACGGAATTAAGAACAGCGTGTAACGACTTCCTATTATTCAGGGAGGAAAATTCCTGATCTCCACCCTCCAATTTCAGGGGTCTGTTTTAATAGAATAGAATAGAATAGAATAGAATTCATTTATTAATCTTGAGAGAAATTCCTCTAAATTCCTATGAAAACCCAAGTAGCTTTTGGGTCCAATTATCTACATGCAGCTACTGCAAAATGCACAAATGTGCTGTGCAGAAGCAACTTATGCATGTGAATTAAAGCACCGCTGATTAAAAATCCACATAATTCTATGACAAAGCAAGATTCAATATATGCATCTTTGAGCACAGAATTAAATGTATACTCTTTTCAAACACTATATTTTGACACCTTGATCATGAATGAATGAAGCTATATTTCAACATACAAATAGATAAGAGACATTTAAATTGAAATTGGTAAATCAAAACAAAAAAACAATGACACAACACATCCCACCTGCTCACATTTATATGTTGAAAAGGTGTAGGAAGAAATAAAAAAAAGTATTAATTCCCACTCCTCATCATGATGTGTCCTTTCTGTTGTAGCTTTATAATGCATGTGCCTGATGAAAAACACCCCCAATTTTGCAATCCAGTTTTTAAGTTGTATTTTGGACAGATTAAAGATAATAAGTGCCACAAGCGGCTGCAGAGGTGTGTGTTGGTCTTTCTGGGCCTGCTGGAAAACAACACATCGATCCTTCAAGACCGGAAAAAAATAAATATGTCTCAAGACTCAAACTGTCACTGTTAGACATGGGACTCTTTGGCAAATCGTGTGGTTTTCCACATACTGCAACTCGCATAGGATGTTTAAATGCATGAGTGTTGAAGCAGATTCAGAAACCAGAGTGTGGGGCAATTAGGGAGACGGCTGATATTTTGTCAGTCATTTTGTTTCTCCCTGTAAAAAATGTTATTCACAAATATTTATTCTTTTTATTATGTTAATTACAGTTAGTATTTTATAACACTTAACAGGGGCTCAATAGCGTCCACATTTCTTCCTCTAATATTAAGTTCATTGACGTGGGTGTTGGTCATGGAGAGAAACAGCTCCGGCATCAATTCTATAAATGGTCAGTGAACACGTCACACTCTAATATAAATATCATAACTGATTATATCTATTATGCAACTGATGCAGTTTAGTATATGTGCATTGCAAAAGTCATACTTGGGGATTCTTCATTTTCTGGCCAAAAACACAATGTTCTCGGACACAGACTCGGTAGTGTGGAAATAAAAGGGAATCTGTTTCCACACAGAGACATTTGTAGGATTCAAGACATGAAATATGTGACTTTGGTCAAGTTTTTATTAAACACAAATGAGATATGATTATGTGCCTTATAAAGCAGAGTCTCAAACTGATTCCACAGACTGTTATCAGATCTCAAATAACAACTCCAAAATGTCACCTGTTTTAGTGCAAATAAGTTCAAAAAATTATCTTACGTGGTATAAAGCACACGGCCACCTTAAGTTTCTTTGTAACAAGTGTTTTGCAGGGACTTGCTTTGCTTGTCAGGGTGTGAGATGTGTGCCGCCTGCGGTGTTCGTGTCTTTACATCACGAAGCAGACGGCAAACGAGCTTGAAGGATTCACTGCAGCAGCATCCTGCAATGGCCTGTTTATCATTGTTCATTTAATTTACTCAATATCCCGTCCAGTTCCAATGTATCTATATGACATTTAATTTTATTCAGAGATTCATTGTTTAAATATGCAAGTGAAAAAGCTCGCCTTGGGCAAGGCTGCAGCTTGTGGCTGCAGGCCCCATGTTTGACCGCCTGGTTAGGAAGGCAGCGCAGGGCGACTTTATTTATTCCAACAGCAATTAAACTGCTTTGCCTTAACAAACATTTACAGCTGGAAAAAAACTAAAGCAACGTAAAAGGTGAATGTGAAGGGACAGATAGAGTTGTGAAAGCAGTTGAAACGCGTTGGGTGGATGCTAGTTGTGTGTGCCGGCTGCAGGGAGGAGCGAGAGCTTCCCTCTGCCTGCCGCTGAACAGATTTGCCGGCGCACATGTTTCTAAGCCTGGCTGTGTCCGCCCTGCAGGTCACCTTCTCGGAGGGGGGTCCGGGCTCCAACTCGACCGGCAGCGAGGTGGCGTCCATGTCGTCGCAGCTCCCAGACACGCCAAACAGCATGGTGTCCAGCCCCATCGAGGCCTGAGGACGCCCTGAACTTTGAACACACACACACAAGCCCGACCATGACCCACAACCCGGCCCCGGCCGCACCTACACAACCACCCTGGTTGTAATTTTGACACTGTGAAGACAATCATGGGATTTTCTTAATTAAAAAAAAGAAAGAAGAAAAAAAAAAAAAAACTACAAAAAACAACACAACCCATCTCTCAACACAAAAAATACTAGAATAAAGGTCGGGGGACGCTGGCTCCTCTCCCCCTTCATGCCTGGTTCCAGTTGCCAAAAAAAAAGAGGAAAAAGACGAAGGGGACATGAACCTGGCTCCGTGCATACATTCAAATGAAAAAACAAAGACTTGACTTTGAGTTTTTTTTCACGCAACAAGGACGATACGGAAGAGGAACAAATGGCTTTTCTTCATTAAACAAAACAAATCCCCACATGATGACTCCCAACACCCAAAAGCATTTGCAACAAGGTATACCTCTATTTTACCACAAGCTTCGTGGGACATTTGTGTGAGTTAGTGTCCGTCCAAGACTTTTTTTCTTTCCCAAAGATGTGTAAATTAATAATGATGATAATAATAATGACAATGATAAGTTAAAAAAAAAAATGTACCGTTAGCTCTGGAAGAAAATGTTTTTGTTTGTTCCTGTGCAACAAGATTATTTATTATTTATTGTCAAAAAATTTGCCACCTTTTGTGTAACTTTCTTAACTGAAGTAAAAAAAAAAAAGAGAAAGTTTCTTTGTGCATCTTGTGTAAAGGCGATGGTCTTATGGGGCTGTTTTGTCTTATTTCTTCTGTTTATTGGAAGGAAATGAGTAATATGACGGGGGGGGGGTGCTTCGCTGGGTGGAGGTGCTTCTCTAGGTGGGGGTGCTTCAGTGGGTGGGGGTGCTTCAGTGGGTGGAGGTGCTTCAGGGGGTGTAGCGCTCAGTGCACATGCGCTCAGTTTACCCTGATGCTGGAGTATGGAGGTCAATCTCCCCAGATTACTGAATGTGACTCATCCTTTTCATTTCCTGATTCCTGAAAACCTCCCAATGTGACCTGTCCTCCTGCTCCAGTGGTCTGGACCTCTCTTCCGTGTCAAACATTGAGCAGTGTTTAAAACTATGTCGTATGCCCAGCTTCCTGAAGTAATGTGCTCAGCCAGTTTGTGATCAAACTGATTGATCTGCTTCAGCCAGATGTTCCTGATGCGTTCTAAAGACGTGGTTTAACAGGCCACGTCATTTCACGCCAGAGTATAAAAGCATATGATTCATTTACTGTAAATCATAAGACTATGTTGTATTATATATAACACATTCCACATGTCTTTTAGTATTTTCCAGTCTACAAAGAAACATGTGAAGCCTTTCGTTTAAGAGAGCAATGACATAAAAAAAAACAACAAACACATTATGAAGCTTTCCTTAAGCCTTGAATCTACATGGATCAAGTCTCCATTTGACCTCATGGGGTCATAATAAGTGCCCGATGTTACAGTTTTTTATTTAACATCTCATATCCCTTCTGGGTTTTTTTAAAAAAATTTATATTCAGTGTTGACAAATAGTGCAGTGCAATTGAAGAATGTGCAGTCTCTTTCCTAATGTGAGAATAGTCATTGTATTTGGAGAAAAAAATAATAGGAGTCACACATGAAGAATGAAGGTATTTAGTGCTGGTTTTAAAACAGATAACGGTCTTCTATACCCTCATGTTGGTTTGTCATGTCCACTGTTGCTCACAGATTCAATTGAAATGAAACTGCAGGTTTTTCTTATGTTTTGTGTTATGTCATGTTTATAAGAGACGAGTCCCATCCTTAAACCTTCCAAATCTCTCCTTTAATCCAGTCTGCTTCCTGTTGGAGCTGGTTACTAAAGAAGATAAAGGCTGGCAGAGAGTGGCCTGAGCTGTCACTGTTACTCTGCTTTAATGCTGCTTAATTCTCTGGGCAGAGCATCTTCCCACCTGCCGTGCTGTGAGCTCTCTGTTGTGCCTCTGCAGCTTCCACCAGGCCACGGCTCCCGCAAAGCTCCACATCTACAGCGAGCCTGGCGGTCTTTTTCAATACTCTGGCTTATTATTTATTTAATTTACAACTGGGAATGGAGGGAGGGGGTCTGTGGAAGTCATTCATATACATTCAGCTGTCATGGCTTTCCCCCCCAGACTTCTCTACAGACTTATTGAATTCTAGGCCATGGGACAGATTCCAGCTCAAACTGACTGACGCTGGACCAGCTACTGGTTCATCACAGGAGGACATTGGGATCTCTGGAGAAAAGTCCTGCATGCACATGGAGAACATGCAACATCCACACAACTGATCCAGGACTTTCTAGCTATGAGGCGAGAGTACTAACCGCTGAGAAAACTCAATGTGCCTCATTAATAATCATTGACCTGTTTGCTTAGTTGTTTACTGAAGTAAAGAAGGAGGTGACGCCTACAGAACTCCGCTTCAACCAAACCACAATTGTTTTTTCAAATGCAAATTCAATCTGTTTTATTAGCAATGTCAAGCAAATGTTCTCCGCAGTTGTGATCAGAAATGAGACGCTATTGGCCAAATGTCAAAATTCTCATCCATCTTTTCACATTAATATCATATGTGTTGGCTTCCTATTGGCTTCTACGTAGGAAGCTGAATGATCCTTCTGGAACAAACAGAGCCCAACACAAGCTGCGTCACTCACTTGTGTTGGGCTCTCATTGGAAAATAATAGTACTAATACTAACAATACTAATATTACTACTACTACTACCACTACTACTACTACTACTACTACTACTACTACTACTAATAATAATAATAATAATAATAATAATAATAATAATGATAAATTATGCATTTTATTGGTAGTGTGCATTTGTGAATGTCAAAGTGCTTAAAGCATTTTTAAACAACACTTAAATCAATAAGGGCTGCTATGTCAGACACCCCCACTGCTTGCCTGATGGGGAGTGGGGTGCCAGATTTCTCCGAGGGCTGGTCTCCTCACTCATTTCCATCCCGAGTCATTGTGGGCTCATCCAGAAGGAAGGCAGTTGTTTCATGAGGCCTGGCCAAGGTACAGTGCAGCTTTTGTTCCATCTCTTCATCAGGTCTGAATACAGTCCCAGAGCCAGACAAACCAGGAGGCTGTATTATCAGGACTCTTTGTCCAGCATCCCAGACCCCCCCCCCCCCCCACCCCCACCCGCTCACCACCACCACCACCACCATGCATGCAACAGGAGAGTCAGCGCTGAGTCTGTCTCTGGGCTTCCCTCAGTCAAACTCTTTCAGGTAACATGGTGTCTAGTTCACAGTTTCAATGTGTAGATAATAGCTGGGAGCTGATGTCAGAGTTAATGTGGGCACTTTGGACTCTGTTAAGTTGATTGGGACATCGGTTCTATTTTAAATTGTAAATCAGCCCCCAAACTGTGAGCCACGCTTTTTCTATGTTGAATGATTGTGGATTTCTTCATGCAACCATCTCCATTTCTGCTTTTCATTCAGGCTGCTTGCTGTTTTGTGCCATTTATTTGATGGAGCTGTTAAAAGTAAAAGTGATTTGAAAAGTCTCCACAGTACACAAATAACAGCATTTGTTTAGTTTGTTCAGGTTAAGTCTTTAGTTTGTGGAATAAATCAAACCGGCATCAATATTGATGTTTTTCAAACAAAAACGCACCATTAAGCTGGACTTTCATTGACATAGCAAGAAATAATATACACATTTCTGTTGTGACACGTTTCATGTGAATGAACGGGTTCCTGGGGGTGGGGGCATGTGAATGTCACTCAGGAGACCTTTGGCCACTTTCAGACGGGAGTTGTCCTGCAGAAACTCTCCCCGACACAATCAGTGATCACGAGCAGACAGGAATGACTTAAAACGTAAATGAAAAGCTTTCAAGTGTCCAAACATCAACAGGTAGACAGTGTAAACAAATTGAAACCACTGGATAATGTTGACCAGTCTCCATACAAGCTTCTTAGTGGCCAAGCCGACTGCAAGGGGGCAAGAGCACCGGAAACAACAAGTTAACATGTAAAACATTGAACAGTCATTTCACACTTTAAAATACTACTGAGGGACTGTTTTTCATATTGTTTTGCATGCTGATGAAACATGAGCATGAAGCACAATGTTTGTAAAGGTGGCACCTCATGAGAACCTCATCTCCACATAGAACCACAAATGGAACATCACAGATGCAACTTGAATATTATTTCAAGATGCATTCATGCAGAAAATGAGGATGTTTTCTTGGCTACATACATCCACCAAACATGACACGTCATCTGAATCCCTATTGGCAGCAGCAGCGCTAGAACCAGTGGAACACCAGCTCTTAGAACATGGCTCACCTTGTCTTTAATGTGTTTCTTATTAAAAGTGGAGGTTGGCAGTTGACCTGATCATGCCGTTGTGAACGTAGCAGTTCAGTCATATTCAGCAGGAGTAACTAGAAGCTGCTCCTGGAGAGCATCAGCAGGGTATTAGAGAGCCTGGAGCCGTCACACAGATAGCATCTAGAAACCAAGGCAACACAAACCCAGAGCTCACCAAAACCCCACGGTCTCCTAGAGATGATGCTGGTGAACGTCTTGTTTAAAGTGCTGCCCTTTAGAGAGCTAGACGGACAAGTTTAATAGTTTAATAGCCATGTCCTGTGACTAAATATCGAGATGAGGTGGGATGTTGGTATGTAGTATTCCATTCTATATAAATCCTGAGATATTGTCTCTCTCTCTCTCTCTCTCTCTCTCTCTCTCTCTCTCTCTCTCTCTCTCTCTCTCTCTCTCTCTCTCTCTCTCTCTCTTCTCAATGCATTCTCAATGCAATTTGGGCTGAAAGTTTTTCTGACAAGCATAAACTGAGTGACATGTTCACAAACCCCTTGTAAGGATTGTTCTTATATGTAAAAAAAGTTGGTGACCAAGAGGTCGATTTCTTTCTAGGGCAACATTTTAATCAAGAATCCATTCAAATATTTATTTTAAAGACTTGGATATGTTTCTTGGTTTCTTTGTTTAAATCTTTTTCTTAATCATTGGCTCTTCCCAGAGGGCACTCCAGCTCAGATCGATTCACAATGACGTCATTAAAAAAAACATGTGTGAATCCCTCATGTCTGTGGATGAAGCACCATGAGTGGCTTAGTGGAAATGGTGTGTAAATCACTCGCTTTGAGTCAGTGAGGAAATGCATTTGTGCAACTGACTCAAATGACTCAAATGATTCAACTGACTCAAATGATTCAAACGATTCAAATGACTTAAATGAACCAAACAGCTCAAATGATGCAATGCACTCCAATGACTCAAATGACTCAAATAATTCAAATGGCTCAAATGACTCAGACACCCAGTTCACGTTGTTGAAAGACTCGTAAACTCTTGAGTTTCCAATCATTACAATCCAATGTATTTTTGCAGAGCGGCGTGGCAGTTAGCATTCTGAAATGTTATGGACTAGAATCTGGGCGTGTGTGTGTGAGTGTGGGGGGGGGGGGGGGGGGGCACAAAGTATGCAGAAGCAATCAGAAACAGAGCAGCAGAATCAGCAGATTTTATCAGCACAACAGTTACTTCTGGACATGTGACTAAAAGAAGCTGCTTTCATTTTTCTCTTTTTGACTGGAAAATATGTGAATGTGAAACAGCGAAGCTGAGTTCCCTCTCTGTGTCTGCCCAAGGACGGACAGTCCAGTGTGTGACCTCCAGCTAGACTCAGCGGGGAATGACTTTAACACTTTGGAACCCTCAATAGGATGAAATGGTATCGAAAATTAATTTTCAAGTAACTCAGATTTTCTAAGATTTCCCTGCTGAGAAACCCCAGTGAGCAACCACCATGATAGACTGACCTGGAGTCTGCTGCTGTAGGGAGAGCTGCTTGTTTCTCGGAGTCGGGTTTGAGGAAGAACAAAGCTCTCTCTCTCTCTCTCTCTCTCTGCGTTAATGTTCTCTGACTCAGCAGGTATTCAATACATTCAACATTCAATTTAACTTTATTTATATAGCGTGAATTACAACCAAGTCATTTCAGAGCACCTTTACAGAGAAAACCCAAGAAATCCACACGGGCCACTGTGGAAAGGACAAAGTCCAGGCATTGCCATTGTTCCACATATCGACACTGCTGCACACAGAAAAAACAACCCTAAGTGTGTATGAATGCCTCACACAGTTGTGGGGCCCTGAAATATTTGGCGTGATCTCCTTTTAGATCGTCGTCCGATTAACGCGGTGCAGCAGGAGCTGCTCGGCCACACAACCATCACTGCTAGTCAATTCATGATTTTCTTTAACAGCAGCTGTCTTCTAACCTCACGCCTCACATCAACCTGCGTTCAGCTCAGACCGCCCAGCATCCAGCAAAGGCTTCGCTGTCAACATTGTACGGGGTAAAGACTCAGAGCTTGAACAAACAAGTCCATCATGAAAACTGTGTTATCAATCTAATCTTTTTTCATTTCAATATGACATGTAGAACCTGCTATTCCTTTAAACTTTTAATTGGATGAAGTTTCTGCGTGTAACGATGGTGTTCCTTACATTTGGCACTGGGCTGCAGAGAGAGAAGGAAAAGTTTTATTTTGAAAATAAATATTTCTATTAGTTTGCATTGTGTGTTATTTTGAAAAATGCTTCCCTTCCATCAGCATCACACCTTGGTCTTTCTTGTGTTTAACTCCATCACACGCCTTCTGGTCTGCAGAAAAATGATGATGACATATATACAACTTGGTAGTTTTATTTTGACAGTAACCGTAATAACAATCTAACTTGGTGCTTTTATGTTGACAGTCACCATAATAAGAATCCAACTTGCTGGTCTGTCCACTTGTATGTCAGTGTTCTTCTATTGTTAATATTTAGAACTCATTGTTCTCTGCTGTGTGTGTGTGTGTGTGTGTGTGTCTCTGTGTGTGTGTGTGTGTGCTTTCATTACAAAAGCGTCAACTCGTGGCCAACATGCATTGATTTCAGTGTTTCTGCCACGTAAACAAACATAATATTCAAGATGTTACGTGTCACTTTTCTGATATGAGAATGACGCTGCGACTCACCTCCTGTAACCTATTCCTCACATTATTTATTCCATTTAAAACATATTTTCACTCTTTTGTTCTTGAAGTTGTCTTGAATTGTAATTCTGATTAATTGATTGCAGTTTCTTGTGTATGAAAGGGTGCAAAATGCATTTAAATAGTATAAATTACACGTGGGAGCCAAATACTGTGCAATTGAAACATTTAGCTGAAAAAAATTATTTCTGCATAAATGTATGAAAAAAATGTGAACTATCACTCCAAAAGACATTGATTTCATTTTCTGGATTGAATTATGGAAAATGTTATCAGCTTTAATGACAATACAGAACCAGTTCCTGAACTCATTTTTATCAGAACATCCAAGATTAACAGAAGCCAAAAATAAAAAGTGTACACCAGTGATCATCAGGCAACTAAAGCATGAACGACAAAGATTTGAGTTTACATTTGATTCACACATTTTGCTGAGGAAAAGTAGAATTGCTGCGAACAAATGTTCAATTATGAGTCAGAACTTTTCACTAAACCCACTCAATTTCAAAAGCTGCTTTTGTTGTCTTGCTGGTTACCAGGTGAATGTGCTGCTTCCTCCACAATCAGCACTAATTGGACCATCAGGTGACTTGTTGCAGCCGCCCACTCAGCGTTACAGAGGCTGACGCTGCTGCGGTGGGGGAGCTGCCGATGCAATATGTGGAGACCCAAATGTGACTTTCACATGGTTCAGCGGGAAGAAGGCCGCTCGCCTCGTGTGCATGTGCAAAACAAGGCAGAGTGCAAAACAAACCAGGTATGGTTTTAAAGTACTCCAAGTGACGCGCTGTACGCTAGCCTTCATCCTCCTCTGCTATGGCAGGCTCTCTCTGGGCGAAAACGATAACGCACTTGGCTTTGAAGCACTCAGACGAGCACAACACCTGAGAGTTTTGACCTTCCTTGTTGTGATAGGCTGGATTTGTGCGCTCAGGGTCGCCACTGAAATTGGCACAACAACAGTGGAAACCAAAACAAGCTTGACTGGAAAATCATTGAAAAGCCTCTTACCTAGTATGCATATCCCACCCGGAAATTGATTCTGCACCCCCCCACCCCTCTCCACCACCGTTATAAATGACGATGGACAGGTCTTTTCCAGGCAGCTTTAATTTATCTTCACCAATAATGTGCACGTACGGAAAATTCTACCTCGTGAGCGTTCACTGGGATTATTCCCATTGGTTCTGTTTATGCACGTAAATACCCAGACACTGCTTTACTGCAGGCTCATATGACTGGGAGGATGCTTGTATTACTGCCAAATTAAACTACAACAACAAAAAAGACTACATGTTTATAGTCTTCTTTTCTTTCCGCAAAAACATTAATTGTAAATTTTTTATATTTTAAATCTCATGGGATACAAATGTTTATATTGCAGTCTGGTTATTTACAGTGAAATCTTACTGCTTATATAAGTCCGGATGTTTAGATTGGCAGCAAAGGAATTTCCTTCAGGGATTAATACAGTATTCACATTCTATTATATGTATACTATTCTACATGTTCAATGTAAAGTAGAAATACATATATTGTGTTCTAAATAAGTACAGTGAAGTCTAATAATACACAACAAACTTCAAATGTTTTGATTACAGTCTAAATGTTTGCAGTAAAATATAAATGTGAGCAGTTTGCAGTGATGTTATAGAATAGAATAGAATAGAATAGAATAGAATGTTTTATTTGTCATTACATAGTTGATTTAATGAAATGATTGGTGCTGCTCCCATTGGCTTCAATACGAAAAAACATAAAAAATATATATTATATGTCATAATGTTTTGATTAAAATCTAAATGGTTAAATGTTTTGAGAAAAGAGTTACAGGAAAGAGGAAGGGTGTTGGAGGTCATGTCTCTCAGGGAAAAGCTGTTACTTAGCCTGTATGTTAACTGTATGTTAATGATTTATAACTATACCTTATAAACTAGTAATAAATCATGAATAAGCCATTAGTAAACTACTCACTAATGACTTAAGTATCAGTTAATTCTTTATATACATTATTAGGACGTTATTCTAAAGTTGCAACTATTCCTCATTTACTAACTGTTAGTTAGTAAATTAACGCATTAACTTTTGAGTAACATTTTAATTTGAAAACACAATTTGTTTTTGTCATGAAGGCCTGTTGTATATATTGACCAAATTTCAGGTCTCTGGGAGTAACCCCCTTGAAGGTCGTTGTTTAAAAAAGTTCACTGAAAACCCAAAATGGAGGACATCCTGTTGGTTTAGAGCAGGGCTCCTCAAAGGTCGGTGTCCTGCATGTTGTAGCTCTTCCAGCTTCAGCACACCTCAATGGGATGTTGATGTCGTCATCAAGCTTGTGAAAAAGCCCAATAATGAGCCTCTTATAGTATTCAGTGTGACAGTAGTGTATAACAGCAGTGTGTTGCAACTGAGAGGAACTTAAAACATGCAGGACGGGGGCCCTCCAGGCCCAGAAGAGAACACCTCTGGTTTAGAGTCTGAGTATATCTGCCGAGTTTCAAGGGTATAGGTAAAACATGTTATAAACATGTTGCTCATAGTAGATGTTACAAAAGTGAAAAATGATGTAGGGGGTGCTATGGAGCCATTTTGCCAGACACATGCACAATGACCATAGAACACATTTGTTTAGCCATTTCTGATGTGAGTGCAAATTTTCACAAAGGTTTGAGCTTGTTTTGGCCATCAACAATGCAGCAGTTAGAGGAGTAGACTACAGTCCAACTAAACTAGACCACACAAATAAAATAAAACAACCACTAATAACACTGTACCATGATATGTACCACCATACCAAAATTAGAAATCCAAACACCCCAAAGTCCATCGGCACATTGCAGCACAACAGTTCAGTCCAGCAATCGGCATTGTGATCGTTACGATACCTTACAAATACAGAGAACACGCTTTATTTCTATATCTGCAACAAGAGAAACAATGGGAGCATTTTGTGTTTCAGCTCCAGTTTACAGCCGTTGTGGTCGGCAGAGTTCTTGGTGAGGAGGGAGTCTGTCCCAGAGGACAGCCCTGCAGATCATATGTGTTTTCAATAGGTTTTGGGGAATGATGGAGTACTGTGGTTCAGAATTTAACGTCACTTCATAGATGATAGGAATGTGTCTTTCATCTGACAGTAACCATAAAAAAAAAAGAATAAGAAGAACAAGAAGTCAGGAAAAGTGGAATGAGGCATTGGTGACAGAAATTCAACGAGAAAAGACTTTTGACAGGGCTTGTAGACAAGAAGTACTCCAAATTACGTTCGACACCGTGAGGAATGGTGCTCAATGGAAGACCTCATTGGATGATTGTAGGGATGAGGCCAAGGCTCTTGGAGAGCCACTTCCCTTCAGCTCTTGAATCATGAATGGGCTCCTCTACCGGCACATATCTGTAATGAGCCATTCGCAGCCATGACAA
This sequence comes from Blennius ocellaris, assembly GCF_963422515.1. Lineage (NCBI taxonomy): Eukaryota > Metazoa > Chordata > Actinopteri > Blenniiformes > Blenniidae > Blennius > Blennius ocellaris. The sequence continues at coordinate 27,532,460 of NC_137656.1, read as the reverse complement.
CTGGAATCTGCAAAGGTCAGGGGTGGAAACGAGAGAGGGAAGCTTCAGTGTCCATTCACACATCACATATGATTAATGTAGGGATGTTTAAAATATATTTAGTAAACTTTCAGGAATAATCGGGACTCACCCTCCCAAAGAAAGTCTGCATTGGAGGTTCCTCGGTCCCCATGGGGAGGGGGGCAAAAATCACAGGGAGGCTCCAGGTTTTGTCTAATCTGTGCTGTCAAAATTAGATTAGTGCATGTCAAAGAAAATCAGAATGTGTTGCTTTTCTGTATGTTGGTGTGTCCAGCTCGGATTGGAGCCTCACTATAATCTGCTGGAAAGTCTAAGCCAAAAGCCAACCTGAGGGGCCAAAGTAATGGAGGAACCAGTGATCTATATGAGAGATTTTTCCTGCTTTGCTTCCCGTGCCGATAAAGTTAGTGCAATCTCAGATTGTCTGTGAACACACTCACTCTGAAAATCACACCCATCTATCCACACACACGAATGGCGCTTCGCCAGTTGTGCACATTGTGGACGCAGGCGAGACAGTGCTTTACATTTGATGACAGAGTCTACCTTCAGGACCAGTCCTGACATCTTTATGGTCTACTCTCATGGTTTTCACTCAGGATCAGGAGACAACAACCCCGGCTCGTACTGCTATGCTTCATTAAGCTGTTGGAAAAATGCATCATAACTAATAATACATCTGTACAGCTTCCGCATTTTATCTGTGTGAGCAAAGTCAAAACTCTTTAAAAAAATGTGTCCAATAGAAAAGTGTAATTGCTGTTCTTCAACTGCTTGCTGTTTTGTATTGGAGCAGGGTCTTTCTGTCCGTCTGTCCATCTACTCATGCACGTATCCATCCATCCCTTTGTCTGTCTGTTTGTCCATCCACCAATCATCCATCTGTCCTTCCTTCACAGAAATGAAGATGATCTCTCAGTCACTGTTGGATTGATGGTGGTGAGATAAGAGAACAAGAACAATCTGATATGATCTTCATTGCTGGGAGCTTCATTTACATAGAATATTGACATGGTCTAGTAGTATTGGTGGTCCACAGTGATCTGGACCACTCCCTTCCCAGATAGGCACATGCCTTTAAGGTGTGTTCCCTTCCTTGGGTGTGATTGGACTTCAGCACCATTGGGGTAATTCTTAATTATGAGTTGTATGATGTCGTCCTGGGCTGGAAATTGTATTCATTTCATTTCTTAAATAATTGCAATAAATTATTCTGTGGCAGAGAGGTGATTTAGCACCTGATTCATAGCAGGTGCATAATCACCTCTCTGCTCATAAAGGAGGAGGTGCCTGGACACAGGTGATACAGGTGGAGGTGACACACACACACACACACACACACACACACACACACACACACACACACACACACACACACACACACACACACAGGAGAAGAGCCTGAAAGAGGCAGCAGCTTCTGAGTGTATCTTTTTGAGTTTGGTTTTCATTTAATTGAAAAAAAGTATGGCATTTTGGGAATGTGTCTCTGTGGAAGAACCCCAGGGTGGCAGGCTCAACTGCCACAGGGCTTGGTACTGACAACCTGTCCAGATGTACCTGCTCTTGCCCATAGCTGGCTGAGCTGGGATCAGCTCCAGCCCCCTGCAATCCTCCACAGAATAAATCCATTCAAGATAGATGGATGGATGGATTGTCTTGCAATGTTTTGTATATGTGGTTCTCATTTCCTTGCTGTGCCTAGAATAAAGATCAAACCCAGACAGTAGCAAATAGGCAGCCCAATCGGCACTGCAAACCATATCTGACCATTATAGTATATTTTATGAGCATTTCTTTAAGCTTTAGACCAAAGTTGAGACCAACAACTTAGCTGAGATAGTCTTTGCAGCACTCACAGCAGAGTTGTTTCTGTATGACAACGTTGTGAGCATTGTGTCTCAAAGACAGGAACACAAGGTGTGAGTGGACATGGGAAGAGAAACCCGATTTATAGGTGTTTGGCAGCTCTGCTTCTGCAGTCGCATGTCAATATTTCACCTGGTTTGCTGATGCCTGAACACTGAGATCACCAATGGTTGGACATAAGCAGGGTTGCTGGTACTGATTTTGGCAAGAAATGTCAATGGGCTTGTCTGATCACTTCGTACCTTCAAGTAGAGGTTTCCAACTATGGACGTAAAGGACCCTTGTCCTGCAGGTTTTAGATCTCTCTGCTGAAACCCACTTGAATGCAATGCAGGGTTCTTCATTAGACTGTCATTTTTCTTTTGGGAAAAAAGAATCAGATGCCACTGTATCAAAGCAAATAGACATCTTTACCATGCTGGACGTTGGATTGTAAACCACTGCGTTCAGGGATGAGTTAATCAGGACATGGCAGCATGTGCTCCCAATCTGAGCTGATCTTGGTCACCAAACCATTTGACCATTTGGAGAAATTGTTCACCAGAGTAGGCATGTGATTATTGATTAGAAATTGCAATCCATTCACAGTCGACCAGCACCCAAAAGATGTAGCAAAGTACATTTACAGAACAGTAATTTTGCCATTCGGAGATGGGGAGCTTGATCGTCATCTCTGTCAGTTTCTCTGGGTACTCTGGCCCTAAATTGTCCATGAATGTGAATTGGTGAGCTATTTTTTGAGATCAGCTCCAACACCCTACCATCCTGGCTTGGTAAAGCAGGTTGTCTTTCAATGAAAACTTTACTGGTTCAGTCCACTTCTTTGTCCACATGTGAAAGTGAGCCAGATGGTGTTACAGCTGAGAGCCGGTGCGCGGAGTCCTGAAACCCAGAAGCAGACCAGGAGGCAGAACAGGTGCAATCAGCAGTGGTTTTATTGAGAACCAGGACCTGGGAGACGAGGAAACGGAGACTCCGGGATGCAGAGTACGCAGGCAGAAGGACGGCAGCAGGGAGGTGCGCTGCACCACGAGGAGGAGTGCTGAGGGCACACAAGGAGTGCAGCAGCGAGAGCTACACGGCGAGGAGGCTGGCCGAGGGAAGCCGGAGAGTGCATTCGCAGAGGTTACTCGTACAAGAGACACAATCTTCTGGCACAGGACCTGCCTCACTGCAGGGCTTAAGAGGTTGGAGCAATCAATTAGTTAATTACCTGCAGGAGTGTCAGTGAGGAGGATGCGGTGGTGGAGTGAGGTGTGTGAATCCTCACAGATGGAGCAGGACACTTAAAACTCAGATTGTTCACAATGGTTGGTTTGCATTACATGGCAGCTGTGAACACTGTTGTGTGACTGTCACTCGCAATTTGGAGCATTTTGGGAATGACTGAAACAGTGGAAAAGCCCTATATCGCTGAAATTAATTGATCTTTGAAGATTCAAACAATTCTTTACACATATCTACTGACTACAGTGGTCTTGCATTCAGGTCTGTACTGTTTTATTTGGTAAACGCTTCACATGCATGGACGCATTTATGAACATATGCTGCAGAATTCAACATCTATTCCTCGGATCCCTACACATGTAGATCTGCAAAATAAAAACAATACAACACAGTAAAACAGTAATATCACACAAACATAAAATAGACATGGGCACTAGCAGCAATCGTCGTCCTTCAGACACGTGTAGTATGGTGCAACAGTCACTCAGTCATTAGCACCAAGACAGGATCAATAAAATACCGCAGCCAAAAGGATAAAGTGCAGCAAAGTATAGAATTAAGAACATGCATAACTTGGATGAAGGTACGCTCAAAGGTACAAAGGAGAACTTAGGCCTGTTTTTTTCTGGCCTGAGGTTCTGCTGGACGAAGGCTGGAGGGGAGCAACTTTTACTCCTGGTCAAGAGGATGAGTGGGATCAGTAAAAACGGACTGAGCTCTCCTTTTGACCTCTGTATTAAAAATGTTGTCAAGACTGTGAAAATACACCCCAGCCACTTTAGAGGCTTCTTTCCAAAGGAGTTCCTGTCCTTTGTGCTCAGGTTACCATACCAGCATATGATGGAAAAGGAGTGTACTGACTAGATATAGGAACTGTAGAAGAGCTTCATCTGGGTCCTATCCACCTGAAACTTGGCAAGCCTTCTCAGATGGAAGAATCTTTTTTAACAATCAATTCACGACCACACTGTTTGGACCACACTGCACTGAGAAGCTGAGGGGACTGTCTAAGATCAATGCAGATCTCTTCTTTTAATATCATTGGTCTGAAGGAAAGCTTCTTTGCACCATAGTATAAAATCATAAAATCATAATCAATCATGGGTGGGAGCGGGCAGCATGGACCGGGACAGGAAGAGACTGAACAGGCAGGTCAGGAGGGCCGGCTCTGTCCTGGGCTGCTCGCTGGACTCGGTGGAGGAGGTGGGACAGAGGAGGACGTTAACCAGAATGTCCTCCATCATGGAGGAGGTGGGACAGAGGAGGACGTTAACCACAATGTCCTCCATCATGGAGGAGGTGGGACAGAGGAGGATGTTAACCAGAATGTCCTCCATCATGGACAACGCACTCCACCCACTGCACCCGACAGTGGAGGAGCTCAGCAGCTCCTTCAGGCTCCGACACCCGCAGTGTGAAACAGAACGCTACCGGAAGTCATTCATCCAAACAGCTGTTAGGATATTTAACAACTCACTGTAAATGTCCTACATGTACCGTTTACACCTGGACTGAGTACGTCTCTTTTACCCATCTACACTGTGTGTATAGCAATCCTGGCAATTTACTCTTTTTTAGAGGATTTTTCTTTTTTACTGGATTGTTTTCTTTTTTTCTTTTTACATATTCTATATTTTTTGTTCTTGTTTAGATTTTTACATATGTTTACATATTTTAATTCCTTAAATTTATAAGTTCTGCACCTTTTTACCTTGAGCTGTTGTAAGTTTGTGTTTCCCCCTGGGGAGGAATAAAGCTCTCTACTCTACTCTACTCTACTCTACTCTACTCTACTCTACTCTACTCTACTCTACTCTACTCTACTCTACTCTACTCATAAAGGACCTGCCCATGTCCGACTTCCTCATCACCAATTCATCATTTCTGAATCATCAGCCTGCTTGACGATGAATCTGTCATTGTGCTGACTGGCATATATATAAAATATATTAACGGGCAGATGATCAGCCTTGAGGTGATCCAGTGGAGGACGTCAGTCGGCTGGACAGTGCTCTGTGGACTTGGTGTGATTAATCTATGAGAAATTCAAGGATCCAAACCACAACACACACATCGACATAAAAAACATTAGCCAGCTTCTCTACCAAAATATGAGGCTGGACTTTCACTTAAAGCTGATAATAACTCAAACAAATGCATCCTGGCAAGATTCTTACTACTTTCCAATTGCTTCCATACAAGGTGATGTTTCAGTAGCATCTTGGACGCTCCTCTGAGCTCTATAAGCAAACTGAAGAGGGTCCAGCACACCCTCAGTTTTAGAATAACTGAGAATTATGTGGATTTTACCTGTTTTTCAAGTTGTTTCATAGTGATAGTGGTTAAGGCCCCACTATGGACTTTTTCCATTGGACTGGAACTCCTGCTGCACGAGAGACACATTTAAAATATAATAAAATAAATGTGGCCTAGCACCTTATTAAATTGCCCTAATTGAAAAAGGGGATCTGCGGAGAGGCTGAAATAAGATGTTTTTTTTTTTTTTGGCATAAAATGTGTTAAGACATATACTATCTCTATATCAGAATGAAAACCATTGCGCTGAACTCTCTTGTTAGTGCCTGTGATGAGTGTCACGCTGCCCCAGGCTAAACCAAGTCCTCGTTTTAAATGCTCAACCCTTCCAGTCTGACCCCTCATTCACAATTCTTATCGTCATGAAATGTGTTCCACTTACCATAGATCCCTGTGAGTACACGCATTTCCCTCCAGAGACTGACAAGCTGTGACCAGCATTCTGATTCAAAGATAATCTCAAACCGGCACATTGTCCAGAATCAGCCAGTATCCTTCAACTTTTTATTACTGGATAAAAAGAGATTGTAACATGAGATTCTAAACAAGGGTTTCTCATTGAATTTGCACTTCATAACTACTTAGGATATTTTTGTCATGATCTGTCTGTAAACAGATAAATAATAATAATTATTTACTTTTTGAAAGACAAGAAATGATAGTCAGGCTTTATTTTCTCTCCCCACCAAAAAACATCTTTTCTGTGGCTTTTTTCTCTTCCGTTTTAAAGCAGGGAGGACAACAAACAGGGCCTGTATTTTTCTCTCAGCTCTGGGCCTGCCCCTTGTGCCTGCAGAGCGGTGGGTGGTGGTTGCCTGTTTGTCAAAGGCCCACTAGCCTTGTCCATTTTGACATTCACATGGGAACAGTAATGATCCTAAAAGCTGCAATTAAGCTGACTGTCGCGTTCTGGGGAAGCGCCTGGTGCCAGCACTGTGCTGCACCTATTATTCCCAGTGGGAATACTCCCCAAAGAACAGCATTTTCTCTCTTCCTTGCTCTTTTCCACTGCTGCAGCTCATATAACTTTGATCTCTTTTCACATGCACATGCAGTCTTTCTGATCTATTAATGGAATCTAGGTTATTGGTTTTATTTTTTCCAGTCCGTATTCTATCAATTATATCTTATGTGAGAGGATAAAATAACGACACATTACCTTACACAGTACGAGATACTGACTTTCCTCCTTTTTTCTTCTTTTAATTTTTATTACATTTACCTTTGGGCTTTCACTAAAAAAGAACTTTCCATGCATCTTTATGGAAACACCAAACCCATATTTGTGATTTGTGTTTTACTTATCAAAACTGGAAATATGTGCATTCACTGTTTGTTAGTTGAGAATATAACATTGGAGCCTGTTGTCAGTTTTGTTGTGCAGCATATCAAATGGAGGTGATTGCCTGCAGCCTAAAGGCTTTCAGATGGGAGAAATTGATCAATAAATCTGACATGCCAGGTCATCTTTTATCACAGCCTTCTTTAATGTTTCAATACTGGCTGAGTCTGTACTGCAACAAAAACCTTTTGCAGAAAGCAGAGTGGTAGCCCTCTGAATTCTCTTCATTGAAATGAGAAAAGTGTTGGTGTGGGTTAGGGTTAGGATACCTTAAAAAGTATTATACTGGCTAAAATCACACACATTTCCCCATTTATAGCTTGAAAAGTCTTGAATACCCGAAGTACCACTGCCCTGCAAACAGTTACTAATTCTTCCCCTCGTGTCCACTATATTCCTAGTTTATAAATAAGCTTTTATTCTCAAGTTCAAAAGATGCTTCACACAAAGCTCCACCTTCTCAATGTTACGTATAGCAATTTAATGATATCACTGTTATCAGTTCATGACATACACTTCTAAAGAAACAGGATGGAATAGAAAGGTTACCAAAAGGATAATTTGTCTTATAAATGGTTATTTATAAAAAGCAAATGAATAATATAGATTTTGCAATACAACACCATCAAAATCCATAATAAACTCACCATAATTTCAATAAGGCACATAGATCTTAAAATTATTTTCTGTTATGGCTTGGAGCCCGTGTGTGGAGTTCTGAAAACCAGAAGCAGACCAGGAGGCAGAGCAGGTGCAATTAGCAATGGTTGATTGATATTGCAAGACCTGGGAGATGAGGAATGGAGACTCCGGGGTGCAGACTGCACAGGCGAGAGGACCGCAACGGGGAGACGTGCTGCACTGGGAGGAGGTGTGCTGAGGATGCACGGAATGAAGAGCTGTGAAGTGCATTCAGGACTACAGCAGGACAGAACGCTGCGTGGTGAGGAAGCTAGCTGAGGACGCTTGAGACAGAGAGTCGTGGAGCGCAATTAGGAAGCAGGTGACTCGGAACAGAGACACAATCTTCTGGCACTGGATCCGCCTCACTGCAGGGCTTAAGAGGTGGGAGCAATCTATTAGCAAATTACCTGCAGGAGTGTCAGTGAGGGAGGATCCGGTGCTGGAGCGAGGTGTGGATCCTCACAGTACCGGGCCAGGTGGCCTACCTGGCCTGTCCAGGTGCTCGGCGTCGAAGTCCGAGATGATTTTCTCATCCAGGATGAGCCAACGGGGAAGCCAGGATCGCTCTTCTGGACCGTACCCCTCCCAGTCTACTAGATATTGGAGACTCCGATGCCGCACGTCCAGGATCTTGGACACGGTGAAGGCAGAATGGTCATCGATGATCCAAGGGGGGGTCAGCAGGAGAACAAAGGGGGCTAGAAGAGACTGGTTTGAGGAGAGAGACATGGAATGTAGGGTGTACCTTGAGGGAGTCAGGGAGCTGGAGGGGGACAGCCATGGGGTTGATCACCTTGGAGACCAGGAATGGGCCGATGTAGCGGGGAGCCAGCTTCAGCGACTCGACCTGGAGGGGGAGGTCTCAGGTGGACAACCATACCATCTGCCCAGGTCTGTAGTCCGGAGCGGGAGTGCGGTGACAGTCTGCGAGTCATCTGTTGGACTCCGCGGATGTGGAGAGTGCTGCCCTGGCAGATTTCCATACCTCCCGGACCCAACGTAGGTGGTATTTGACCATGGGACCAGCCACATCAAGCTCCTGATCTGGGAACAGGGGAGGTTGAAAACCGTGACATATGAGGAATGGCAACATCGCAGTGGCTGAGCAGGTGAGGGAGTTGTGGGCGTATTCAATCCATGGAAGGTGGGAGCTCCAGGATGAAGGAAGCCGTGCAGCCATGCACCGGAGAGCCGCCTTGAGGTTCTGGTTCGCCCGCTCCGTCTGGCCGTTGGTCTGGGGGTGATATCCAGAAGAGAGGCTGGCCATTGCCCCCAGTGCTGAGCAGAACATCTTCCACACCCAGGAGGCAAATTGGGGTCTCTGGTCGGACACAATGTCCATGGGAATTCCATGGAGCCTGAATACATGGAGGACCAGGAGGTCAGCCGTTTCCCAGGCAGTCGGCAACTTCCGGAGAGGGACGTAGTGGACGGACTTTGAAAAACGGTCCGCTATGGTCAGGATGCTGGTGTTCCCATCAGAAGGGGGGGAGCCCGGTGATGAAGTCCACGGCGATGTAGGACCAGGGCCAGCTGGGACTTGGCAGTGATCTCAGGAGACCCGACAGAGGTTGATGGGAGGACTTACTGTTGGCACAGATGGAACACGCTGCAATGAACTCCCGGACCTCCTGGGCCATGCCAGGCCACCAGAAACTTTGCTGTGGGAAGGAGAGGGTGCGGCCGACTCCAGGATGGCAAGTGAGTTTGGAGTTGTCTCCACTGAAGAACCTGGGAGCGCACAGAGTCCGGACTGTAGATGCGGTCTGGGGGATCCGGGTCTGCCCCCTGAGCCTCCCGGACGGTCGCTTCAATGTCCCAGTCGGCAGCACCCAGGATGGGGTGGAGTGGAGCCAAGACAGGGCGTCGGGTTTGATGTTCCAGGATCCAGATCCGTCCACATGATGAATGGGACTGTAGCACCCTCCAACCAGTGTCTCCATTCTTGCAGAGCCCACACCACCGCCAGCAGTTCCCGGTTCCCCACATCGTAGTTTCTCTTGGCCGGAGAGAGCCTGCGGGAGAAGTAGGTGCAGGGGCGGAGCTTGTGGGAGCCAGGATGCTGTTGGGAGAGCACCACTCCAACCCCAGTGTCGGAGGCATCTACTTACACTACGGACTGACAAGAGGGGTCAGGATGTAGTAGAACCGGGATGCTGGTGAAGAGGGTCTTCAGCCTGGCGGCTGCAGCTGCTTCTTTGGACCACCGAAATGGAACCTTGGTGGAGGTCAGTTGAGTTAGGGGACAGGCCACCCTACTGTACTTCCTGATGAAGCGGCGGTTGAAGTTGGTGAACCCCAGAAATCTCAACAGCTCCTTCCGGATCACGGGGACGGGCCATTCCACGACCGCTTGAACCTTGGCCGGGTCCGGTCAGAGTTGCCCCTGGGCAATGATGAAGCCAAGATACTGCGCGGAGGCAGCGTGGAACTCACATTTCTCTGGCTTAACATACAGCCGGTTCTCCAGGAGACGTTGGAGGACCAGGCAGATGTGCTCCTGGTGCTCCTCTAGTGAGCGGGAAAAAATCAAGATGTCATCCAGGTATACGAACATGAACTTGTTCAACATGTCCTGGAGGACATCGTTCATGAAGGTCTGGAACACCGCCAGTGCATTAGTGAGTCCAAACGGCATCACCCGGTACTCGAAGTGTCCCAGCGGGGTGTTGAACGCTTGTCTTCCATTCATCTTCTTTCCTGATCTGGACGAGATTGTATGTGTTCCGGAGGTCCAGCTTGGTAAACACCTGGGCCTCGCAGAGGCGTTCGAAAGACGGATCGATGATGGGAAGAGGCAACCTGTTCTTCACAGTTATGGCATTCAAGCCCTTGTAGTCTATGCAGGGACAGAAAGTGGCGTCTTTCTTTTTAACAAAGAAAAATCCTGCTGCCACCGGAGATGATGAGGGGTGAATGAGGCCAGCAGCTAAGGACGCTTGGATATAAGTCTCCATCGACTCCTTCTCGGGACGCAAGATGTTGTAGAGGCATGCGCTGGCAGTGAAGCCCCGGGAAGCAGGTCAATGGAACAGTCATAGGGCCGGTGAGGAGGGAGAGTCCAAGCGAGGTCCTTGCTGAAGACTGGCGCCAGCTCATGATAATCTGAAGAAACCGCAGCCAGATCAGGAGGAGTCGGAGCCAGATAACGTGAATGGGCGATGGACTCGGAGAACTGGAGACACTGGGAGTGACATTGAAGGCTCCACCCAATGATCGTGGAGTTCCTCAAGTTGAGGTGAGGATTATGCTGGTGCAGCCAAGAGTAACCGAGGACGAGGGGCGTGACCGGAGAAGGGATGACCAGGAGCTGGAGAGTCTCTCGGTGGTTCCCGGAGATGACCAGGGTGAGAGCTGTCTTGCGGTGGGTAACCCGGGAAATCAGCCAACCATCCAGGTTGACACTTTGGGGAGAAGACAAGCGCTCCAACGGCAGTCCAAGCTGGGCCACCAACCCGGCATCCACGAAATTGTTGTCAGCCCCTGAGCCCACCAGGGCAGGAAGGGTTGCAGAGTGTTGATCCCAGTGGAGGTTGGCGAGCACCTTCATCCGGGCAGAGGAACTCAGGATTCTGGAGATATGGCTTGTCGGAGGGTTCCCGGTCACTGACGAGCCGCACTTTTTGGGTAGATTCGAGCAGGAGTCCCAAAGATGTCCGGCTTCACCACAGTAGAGACACAGTTGGTTCTGGATGCGCCGGCATCGTTCTCGGGAGTCCAGACGGGTCCACTCCAGCTGCATCGGCTCATCTGCTGACTCGTTGGGAGCTCCAGAGCCCAGCGGGAAAGTCGAGGACCTGGGAGCCGGCTGGGAGGAAGAGAGTCCGGCGTTCGGCATGTTCCTGCTGCCTGTCCTTCAGCCGGTTGTCCAAGTGGCTGGAGAGTAAAATGAGCCTATCGAGAGAAGAGTGTTCGTTCCGGGTAGCCAGTTGGTATTTCAATCTCTCCGAGAGACCCTGGGCGTAGATTCCCTGGAGAGCCTTGTCATGCCACCCACACTCCTGCACCAGGATCCGGAACTCAACCGAATAGTCGGCTGCTGATGTGGTGCCCTGGGAGAAGGAGAGAAGCCGCTTTGCCGCCTCCCCTTTCTTTACCGGTTGATCGAAAACCTTCTTAAGCTCCTCGGTAAAGCGGGCCCAGGTCTGAATAACCGGTGAGTCATAGTTCCAGAGTCCCATCACCCACCAAGCCGCCTTCCCTCGCAGGAGGTTGGTGGTGTAGGCAATCTTGGCCGGATCAGAGGGATACTTGGAGGGCTGGAGGTCGAAGACGAGGTGACACTTCAGCAGGAACTGGTCACAGGAGCCCAGTTCCCCGGCGTATGGTTCCGGTGGGGAACGAAGGGCTCTTTGCTGGGAGAAGAGTCATCCAGCCTCCTTAGGGAGTGAGTGGCACCGGGGTTTGACACGGAAGTGTCTGTAGAAGTCTGCTGGACCAGCCGCTGATGAATGTCTTGGATGGAAGCAGCGAGCTCCTGCAGCAGACATTCATGCCCACCGAGTAGCGCCCCCTGGGAGGAGAGGGCTTCTCCCACTTAGTTGAGGTCCGTTAGGTTCATTTTATGGCCAGAAGATTCTGTTACGGCTTGGAGCCGGTGTGTGGAGTTCTGAAACCCAGAAGCAGACCAGGAGGCAGAGCAGGTGGAATTGGCAATGGTTGATTGATATTGCAAGACCTGGGAGATGAGGAATGGTGACTCCAGGGTGCAGACTGCACAGGCGAGAGGACCGCAGCCGGGAGGCGGGCTGCACCGGGAGGAGGTGCGCTGAGGATGCACGGAATGAGGAGCCATGAAGCGCATTCAGGACTGCAGCAGGAGAGAGCGCTGCATGGAGAGGAAGATAGCCTAGGACGCTTGAGGCAGGGAGTCGTGGAGCGCATTTTGGAAGCAGGTAACTGGGAACAGAGACACAGTCTTCTGGCACTGGATCCGCCTCACTGCAGGGCTTAAGAGGTGGGAGCAATCAATTAGCAAATTACCTGCATGAGTGTCAGTGAGGAAGGATCCGGTGCTGGAGCGAGGTGTGGCTCCTCACAATTTTCATCTCAAAATGTACTATATTTTCTGCTAAATAAAATTTATTTAAAAGCAAACCCACACTGTCACAATTTTAAGGTAGCATTAGTCATCAACTGATCATTGTCGACACATGAGGGTGGGGGGGTATGAGCACCAGGTTAAGAGGGGGCATCGACTGGAAACAGCTATTAAATTATCTGTACATCTAATAATAATCTGCACATGTACCTGCACAAACTTTCAGAAAGACTTAGTTTAGTCCCTTTTGATTGTACATGATGGTTATTTTCCTGGATGGAAAAGTTTGATAATATTAAGTTGACTCAGGCAGAGGTGGGAGACCAGAACCAGATCAAACTGCATTAGATTGACGCTGAGATTGTGCTGAGTCGGTCTGTTTGTCTTTCCCTGTCTGATGGACTGTTGACCTGTCCAGGCTGCTGCACCCCCTGACCTCACATCACATAAAAAGCTATAGAATATGAATTGATGAATAAAAACGCTCCAGACATTGCTGTATTGTATGTCACCAGCACCTACAAAGATAAGTACCACAGAGGATCATTGAGGGGTTATTGGCTCAGTTGGTTTAGTCAAATAAAAATGGTAACGTTTTGCAGTAAAATGACCTGGTGGATTATCATCAGCATGTAGTTACTGTGAAATTGGCATTATAATTCACTCCAACACAAATCCCCAATTAAAACCTAAATACTTGTGTGTACATATTATTACAAAGGTTGTGAACCAGAATTTTGTTCACACACAGGAGCCAAAATTCTCTTGAGAAATACATTTAGACATATTATCCCTCACTGTACATTTTTAAGCTTGTATTTTTTGACATGTTTTGTTTGAATGAGCCAATCAACTGTCCAATGCAATAATCAAATGTATTTCTTGATGTCCCACATTCACTCTGCAGGCTGTATGTCAGCATCCCTTTCTAAAATGATTTATCAGGAGCTGAACAGGTGTGACAGAAGGTGCATCATTGCTACGGCGCTAACAATATCCTTTCATCTATATTTAATCTATGTCTTAATTTTTTCATTTATTGTGCATCATAAACCTAAAAATCTGTTGTGGATTATATGTTAACATAGAATTAATTGTCAATATGTGTAATGTACTAAAAAACTGTAAACCTGAATGTGCCTCAAACTTTCCCGAGTCAGGTGAATAGGTCAATCACTGCAGCCAAAATCTTCTGCTGAAATACAGAAATAGATTATTGACACTATATGTTTTTGTTTATTTGACCAATAAATGTGTCTGAATCACTCAACTAGTTGTGCAATGCCATCTTCAAGTGTATTTCCGTATTATTCTCTCGACATTGCTATACTGGATGTCATTACCATTTAGGAAAATGTATTATCAGGAGCTAAACAGGCACAACAGAGGCTCATTGATTGGTTATTGGCTGTGGTGATACAGTGTAGTAGAGCAGTAATGATCCAGCAGCCGGGGGATAGAAAGCAGTACATTGTGGGAGAGGGGAGGCTTCCACTGGGGGACAAAAAGCTGGAAAACGAGATGTACAGTAAAACAGCAGGTGGGCAAATCTATCAAAGGCCTTTGGCAAACACAGACAAAAAGGGGGAAAAATCATTTTAATTAGCTGAGTGAATGCGATTTGCTGAATGTGAGGCGAGCCGGAGCTCTCTGCTCTGCACATTAAAATTGGTCTCATTTTCTGAGCAGAATAAGTCCCATCTGAGCAGCCCTGGCCGCAGTCAATCATGTTAAAAGCTACGGGTGCTTAATTTGATTTACCAATATAAAATGCAAATGAGGTGATCAAGTGGAGTGGGAGCCAGGAGTAGGAGGCTCTCTTAAGCCATCAAGTTAAATGGGAACAGACAGTAGACTGGCAATGTAAAGGATGTTTTAGCATATTCGTTTGATTAGCGCCACAAAAATTTAATTAGCCAGCCTAATTGCTTGACAAATTGCTTCACATCAGTAAAATTTTTTTAAAAAGATATGCTTGAACGACGTATTTTCAATACATTACAACACCCCCAAAGTCTACAACACATATGTTGCATTTGCAGCCCAAACTAGGCCTTTCTAATATGTGAGAAGCCTAATTAAATAAATGGAAGATGGCACAACAGTCCCTCACAATGGTGAATGAGATAATGTCTGTAATTAGGCTGCACAAGCCTGGCCATATGCCTGGTGCAGCACTTAGGCAGGACGGGGCCGCGGCTGCAGCAGCAAATCCAATAAGTGAGAGCAGGGAGAGCTCCTGGGAGTTAGTCCTTCTTATGGTGAGCTGCCCCCACACCTCTACTGCTCCGAGCTCCCCCCACATCTCCACTGAAAAGAGCCTCCTCCACATTTCCACTGCACAGAGTTCCCCCACACTCCCACTGCATGGAGCCCCCCACACTACCCCTGCACAGAGTCCCCCACACCTCCACTGCACAGAGCCTTCTCCTCACAACCACTGCACAGAGTCCCCCACACCTCCACTGCACAGAGCCTTCTCCTCACAACCACTGCACAGAGCTCCCCCACACCTCCACTGCACAGAGCCCTCTCCACAGAGCTCCCCCACACCTCCACTGCACAGAGCCCTCTCCACAGAGCTCCCCCACACCTCCACTGCACAGAGCCCTCTCCACAGAGCTCCCCCACACCTCCACTGCACAGAGCCCCTCTCCACAGAGCCTCCACACACCTCCACTGAAAATACCCCCCACACTTCCACTGCAGAGCCCTCTACACACTTCCCCTGCACTGAGTCCCCCACACCTCCACTGCACAGAGCCCTCGCCTCACCTCCACTGCACAGACCTCCCCCACACCACCACTGCACAGAGCTCCCCCACATCTCCACTGCACAGAGCCCTCTCATCACCTCCACTGCACAGAGCTCCCCCACACCACCACTGCACAGAACTCCTCCTCACCTCCACTGCACAGAGCTCCCCCACACCACCACTGCACAGAACTCCTCCTCACCTCCACTGCACAGAGCTCCCCCACACCACCACTGCACAGAGCTCCCCCACACCACCACTGCACAGAGCTCCCCCACATCTCCACTGCACAGAGCCCTGTCATCACCTCCACTGCACAGAGCTCCCCCACACCACCACTGCACAGAACTCCTCCACACCTCCACTGCACAGAGCTCTCTCCACCCCTCCACTGCCCAGAGCCCCCTCCACCCCTCCACTGCACAGAGCCCCCCACACCTCCACTGAAAATACCCCCCACATTTCCACAGCACAGAGCCCCTCACACCTCCACTGAAAATACCCCCCACATTTCCACTGCACAGAGCTCCCCCACACTCCCACTGCATGGAGCCCCCCACACCTCCACGACATAGAACAACCCCCCCCAGGATGGGAGGATATGGAGTTAAAACATGGGTGTCAAACCAAAAAACGGCTAAACCACTGAGCAATGCAACATTTCATAGAAAACTGATTTATTATAAAATAACTGAATACTGAGACTCGAGCTGGGATATCTGTTGTACACTGTACTGACCTGTGTGTGTGTGTGTGTGTGTGTGTGTGTGTGTGTGTCACGACCTGTTGTTTGTGGGCGAAAGCCTGCGTCCCCAGTGAATGCTGGGTAAAGTAGTTGTGTAGTAAGAGCTGGTTTCTTAGGCACACTGTCGTCGTCGTCCTGATTTACACACAATAATACTGGTGATGCTGCCGTGCACCTGAGCGACCTGGCTGTTATCAGACTAGCCTCGACGCCACGCTGTCAAGGTGAGTCTGAAAAACACCCAGAATGCAACAGTTCAAGGTGAATTTTGGTGCATTTCACTATATTTTGTAGCAGTTGAATTAAAATTGGTTTTGTGTTGAGTTTGTTCATTTCTGTAGTAATTATTTGGTTTTATGAAGACAAATATATTCATCACGTATATTCTGCACCATAACAAAGCAAATCTTTTAAGTTTAAATTTGAAAGTTATTATGGCCCTATTTTACCAGTTCACCCCATTCAGGATGAAATGGATGTGCTTGTGACCCTGAACTAAAACGCCTGCTTTAATCACTGTGAGGAAGACGGATTTTATTCCCTATAATATCACAATGCTTGGATTAACTCATGCTGGAGCCTGTTAATGCTGGAGTCTGTTACTGCTGAAGTCTGTTACTGCTGGATGCTGTTACTGCTGGAGTCTCTTACTGCTGGAGTCTGTTACTGCTGAAGTCTGTTACTGCTGGAGTCTGTTACTGCTGGAGTCTGTTACTGCTGAAGTCTGTTACTGCTGAAGTCTGTTACTGCTGAAGTCTGTTACTGCTGGAGTCTGTTTCTGCTGGAGCCTGGTACTGCTGAAGTCTGTTACTGCTGAAGTCTGTTACTGCTGGAGTCTGTTTCTGCTGGAGCCTGGTACTGCTGAAGTCTGTTACTGCTGGAGTCTGTTACTGCTGGAGCCTGTTACTGCAGGAGCCTGTTAATGCTGGAGTCTGTTACTGCTGGAGTCTGTTACTGCTGGAGCCTGGTACTGCTGGAGTCTGTTACTGCTGGATGCTGTTACTGCTGGAGCCTGTTACTGCAGGAGCCTGTTAATGCTGGAGTCTGTTACTGCTGGAGCCTGTTACTGCTGGAGCCTGTTCCTGCTGGAGTCTGTTACTGCTGGAGTCTGTTACTGCTGGAGCCTGTTACTGCAGGAGCCTGTTACTACTGGAGCCTGTGACTGCTGGAGCCTGGTACTGCTGGAGTCTCTTACTGCTGGAGTCTGTTACTGCTGGAGTCTGTTTCTGCTAGGGCCGTTTACTGCTTCAGTCTGTGACTGCTGGAGCCTGGTACTGCTGGAGTCTGGTATTGCAGGAGTCTGTTACTGCTGGAGCCTGTTACTGCTTCAGTCTGTGACTGCTGGAGCCTGGTATTGCAGGAGTCTGTTACTGCTGAAGCCTGTTACTGCTTCAGTCTGTGACTGCTGGAGCCTGGTACTGCTGGAGTCTGGTATTGCAGGAGTCTGTTACTGCTGGAGCCTGTTACTGCTGGATTCGGTCACTGCTGTGACGTGACAGCAAGATGGAGGAGGTTGAGAATCACAACTTATCTCGTTTTCTGTTGTTTTTTACTTGCGGATGACGGCAATATGACCAAAACGTTTTATAATACTTTTATTTTGTATTGCTTTTATTCAAAAATGTTTTGGTGTCATAAGCTCTTTAAATGTTGTCACCGCAAGGAATTGTAGGGCAGCCTCATTTGATAAAGGAAGCATCAGTGTTTCAATTCAATTCAATTCAATTCAATTCAATTCAACTTTATTTAAATAGCACCAAGTACAACACAGTCATCCCCAGGTGCTTTTAACAGAAGAAAGAGAAAAACCCAATGGATCCATGTGAGCAAGCAGGTTTATTTGCGACTGTGGAAATAAAAAACTCCCTCTAACAGGAAGAAACCTTTGCAGAAACCAGACTTAGAGGTGGCGGCATTCTGCGGACCGTTTGGGGTGAGAGGATAGAGGAGAGGAGAGGAGAGGAGAGACAGAGAGAAAGACTGGGGGATAGAGGAGAGGAGAGGAGAGGGGAGACAGAGAGATATATTGGGTGGGGAGATACAAACCTTGATTCGGGTAATCGGCAAGAAACAGACCCTGGTCCGGGGAGAGAGAGGTAGAGAAAGAGGTAGAGCGAGAAGTAGAGAGGGAGGTAGAGCAAGAGAAAAAGAGAGAGGTGCAGAGACCGGTAGAGAGAGGTGTAGAGAGAGGTAGAAAGAGGTGTAGAGAGATAGGTAGAGAGAGGCAGAGCAAGAGGTAGAGAGATAGAGAGAGAGATAGGTAGAGAGCGATGTAAAGAGGGAGGTTGAGAGCTAGGTAGAGAGAGAGGGAAAGAGAGAGGTAAAGAGAGCTGTAGAGAGAAAGGTAGAGAGAGATGTAGAGAGAGAGGTAGAGAGAGAGAGGCAGAGAGAGGTAGAGAGAGAGGCAGAGCAAGAGGCAGAGAGAGATGCGGGGAAGGGGTGTTTTAAAGCAGCACTCACTGTAAGAGTTAAAAAATAGAAAAGTTTTGAGTCTGGCCTTAAAAGTAGAGACTGTTTCAGCCACCTGAACTGAAACTGGGATTTGGTTCCACAAGACGGGAGCTTGAGAACTGAAGGCTCTGCCTCCATTCTACTTTTAGAAAACCTAGGAACCTCCAGTAAACAGCACTCTGAGAACAAAGTGTTGTTCTGGGGAGATACAGGACTAATAGTTCTTTAAGATATGATGGGGCTTGGTGGTTAAGAGCTTTATAGGTTAGAAGAAGAATTTTAAATTATATTCTAGATTTAACAGGGAGTCAATGAAGTGAGGTTAGTATTGGAGTGATGTGATCCCTTATGCTGTTCTTTGTCAAGACGCTCACTGCAGCATTTTGAATTAATTGAAGACTTTTTAAGCAGTTATTTGGACACCCTGATCATAATACCGTAGGCTAAAGGAGGTTCTAAAGGAAGCATGTTTCCAAGGCTAAAGAATGTTCCAAAAGGCTCTAAAGCAGGGGTGGGGAACCCTGGTCCTCGAGAGCCGTAGTCCTGCACGGTTTCTGTGTGTCCTCACACCGACACAGCTGACAGCAATTAGTGGCTCGTTATCAAGCTTCTGCAGAGCCTCATCATGAGAACCCAGGTGTGTTTGAACAGGGAAACATCTAAAACATGCAGGACTGCGGCTCTCCAGGACCAAGGTTCCCCACCCCTGCTCTAAAGGAAGCATCAGTGTTTCCTAGGCTAAAGGATGCTCTATAGGAAGCATCAGTGTTTCCTAAGCTAAAGGATGCTCTCAAGGAAGCATCAGTGTTTCCTAGGTTAAAAGATGCTCTAAAGGAAGCATCAGTGTTTCCTAGGTTAAAGGAGGCTCTAAAGGAAGCATCAGTGTTTCCTAGGCTAAAGGAGGCTCTAAAGGAAGCATCAGTGTTTCCTAGGCTAAAGGAGGCTCTAAAGGAAGCATCAGTGTTTCCTAGGCTAAAGGAGGCTCTAAAGGAAGCATCAGTGTTTCCTAGGCTAAAGGAGGCTCTAAAGGAAGCATCAGTGTTTCCGAGGCTAAAAGATGCTCTAAAGGAAGCATCAGTGTTTCCTAAGCTAAAGGATGCTCTCAAGGAAGCATCAGTGTTTCCTAGGTTAAAGGAGGCTCTAAAGGAAGCATCAGTGTTTCCTAGGTTAAAGGAGGCTCTAAAGGAAGCATCAGTGTTTCCTAGGTTAAAGGAGGCTCTAAAGGAAGCATCAGTGTTTCCTAGGTTAAAGGAGGCTCTAAAGGAAGCATCAGTGTTTCCTAGGTTAAAGGAGGCTCTAAAGAAGCATCAGTGTTTCCTAGGCTAAAGGAGGCTCTAAAGGAAGCATCAGTGTTTCCTAGGTTAAAAGATGCTCTAAAGGAAGTATCAGTGTTTCCTAGGCTAAAGGAGGCTCTAAAGGAAGCATCAGTGTTTCCTAGGCTAAAGGAGGCTCTAAAGGAAGCATCAGTGTTTCCGAGGCTAAAAGATGCTCTAAAGGAAGCATCAGTGTTTCCTAAGCTAAAGGATGCTCTCAAGGAAGCATCAGTGTTTCCTAGGTTAAAGGAGGCTCTAAAGGAAGCATCAGTGTTTCCTAGGTTAAAGGAGGCTCTAAAGGAAGCATCAGTGTTTCCTAGGCTAAAGGAGGCTCTAAAGGAAGCATCAGTGTTTCCTAGGTTAAAGGAGGCTCTAAAGGAAGCATCAGTGTTTCCTAAGCTAAAGGATGCTCTAAAGGAAGCATCGGTGTTTCCTAGGCTAAAGGATGCTCTTAAGGAAACATCAGTGTTTCCTCGGCTGAAGGAGGCTCTAAAGGAAGCATCAGTGTTTCCTAGGCTAAAAGATGCTCTAAAGGAAGCATCAGTGTTTCCTAAGCTAAAGGATGCTCTAAAGGAAGCATCAGTGTTTCCTAGGTTAAAGGAGGCTCTAAAGGAAGCATCAGTGTTCCCTAAGTTAAAGCATCAGTGTTTCCTAGGCTAAAGGAGGTGCTATAGGAGGCATCAGTGTTTCCTAAGCTAAAGGAGGTATAATTCAAAGACTGATCGAAGGCCCCACAGGTTGATTTGAGACTGATTGTACTCAGATATCCAAATTGAACAGGTAAGATGTACAAACAGATACAGTGAAGTGTGAAACATTTTGAATACACTGAAATGTCAGTACATTTGTCACTTTATTGAGAAAAAGTAAAAACATGAAATCCAGAATGGTATTGGGAAGTCATGTTGTCTGTGGTCTTGAGACGTGTATGCAGAGTTAGTTGATGCAGTAACTCAGAGCTATTTGGCTGCAACATCACACTGAAGTGTCTATCTGCCGGCTAAAATAATAGTCTGTTGCCAGGAGACAGGTCTAAAAACGACAGCCCACGTACTGCAGAGTCACACTGAGACTTATTACATCTGACATTTGGCGTTATCATCCAGTGTCATTGTCTTCCTTTGCTGCTGCCCAGCCACCACCACTTACCGTGTGATCCCTGCATGTGCACAGATGCTGAGGAGCAAAGTACCGCAGGCTGTATTAGAACATCAGCAGAAATTAGCACATCATTAAGTTTGAACTGTAGCGCCATGTTGTCTGTGTGCTAGTTTGTCTGCATGATTTGTGGTCCCAGGAACTGCTCCGAGTGAGCGATCAAACTGCTCCAGTTCACAATATATATGGTGCACAGCTGCATACTGGGATGGAAAGACTTTCTGTGGCGCAAACCCAGGAATTATTTAAGCATGCACTTTATAACTGGACCGTGATCACTTTATTAAAAGATTCTTTGTTCAAAATGTCCTTATATTTTGTAATTATGACATGATGTCCCCTCACATTGTCTCTGCTTTCTCCCTGATACACCAAAGTATCAAAGTGAAGTCAAGCCGAGGCTCCCACACACTTTCACCTACACAAGCTGGGGCCTTCAAGATAAAAGCTTCGGGCAGTTTCCCAGATCAGGTCTGAATTCTATAAAGTCTCTTAATGTTGTTTCTGTGACATTTGCAATCCCAGAGCAGGCAATGGAAAGGTGAGCTGACCAGTCTGTGACGAGTGTGGAACAGTGTTGTTTTTGTCATTGATGATGGTAATGAAATTATTTTGTTGACGCCCCTTTTGTTCACGACAATAACGAAATGTGACGATCTAAACATGGATCTTTGATGACTAAAACATAACAAGACGTATATGTTTTTATTGATGAGACAAGACTAGACAGGACAAAAATGTTAGTGGATGGACTACAAAACACTAATTAATCATGTAATTTTAGTTTATAAAAAGCCTCTCCTCCTCCTCCTCTTTTATGCTTATTCACAGGTGTGTCAATTGACCTTCTATGAAGCCTCCATAGAGCTAAATAATATAACGGTAGTTTCTACAGAACAAAGATGAGAAAGATTTCTTAATTAATTGATGAATCAGCATCTGTGGTGCACATGGCAGTGTGTGCTCATATGGTTGTGTGTAGGAGAAACACTGTCTATTCATGAGACTCTCTTTCCAGCTGTTTGTCTGCAGCTCAATAACAAGTTGTGAGCATCCCGTCATGAGAATCTGCTCTGAATGTCCAAATTCTGCTTTCTGTACAATTAACTCTCCCGCTGCCTCTGTATCAAAAGGTTCCCACAATATCAGTCCCACATAACAGTGACACAATATCATGGTACAGTCACACAATACCATGGTCCAGTCTGACATGTTTGTGTGTGTGAGAGAATGAGAGAGAGAGAGAGAGAGAGAGAGGGAGAGGGAGAGGGAGAGGGAGAGAGAGAGAGAGAGAGAGAGAGACAGGGAGGGAGAGGGAGAGGGAGAGGGAGGGAGAGGGAGAGAGAGAGAGAGAGAGAGAGGGAGGGAGAGGGAGAGAGAGAGGGAGGGAGAGGGAGGGAGAGGGAGAGAGAGAGAGAGGGAGGGAGAGGGAGAGGGAGAGGGAGAGGGAGAGGGAGAGGGAGAGGGAGATACTCTGGATAGTGTTGAATCATGGTAAAATGCTATATAAGTGAAATCCTTTATTCTTTTTTTTATTTATTCTTTTTTACCATTTTTAGCATAAACTGCTGCTATTATTTGTGTGATATTAAACACAGTAAATGGATTGTTGTTACTATCTGTCCAACACGATTCTCTGTACGTCTCATTGGAAGATCATCTCCCACATGTTTGTGCACAAAACATGAACATTGCAGCCAGTTTAGCTTTAGGTCCAGTAAAGTTGAATTACTCTGTATGTGAGCAGAAGCTGCGGTTCACATGGTTTCTCCCGGTTCACACTCAGAGTTGTTTTCTGTTAGAGCTTTCACTAAGTTGTCAGATGGGCTGATAATTACAACCTGAGGGCTTTTAAATGAAGACTGCTGCCATTTTCAATCATCCGTTTCAAGTAGTTTACCAAAAAGAAAAAAAGCACTGTTAACAATGTCATTATCTGAGCTCAAGCATTATTATTTACAGAGCGTCACTCGTGCCCATTCAGTTCATTGATATCAGTCTGTTCATGCACTTGTACGTCGTTGATTCAAACAGTCAGAGTGAGCCGTCATGCCACCCTGTAAACAACTGGGTCAATGATGTTTGCCTTTTGTGGGGGCTTGTATAATGGTGCCATGGTAATTGTCATCAGATGACTCAGTGAGATTGTAATCAACAGCAGATATGATCTCATCTCTTCCAATTATAACTGTCTATTTGGTGACTAATTAGGGCTTGAGAGAGAAAAAAAAAAGAAAAATTATCTAAATGTTTTCTGGCTTTCTTCGCAAAATGTCCCCAATTTCCACCACTTCACGGTCAATTCACTCCACACATCCACAACTATCACTATGTGTGGACCGAAGGCCGCGTCCTGAGGTCACGTCCAAACACTCGCTGATCTCTGTTAGTTTCACCGGTTAGAGAAGGAGAAGACGGTCATTTTTAACAATAGTTCAACTTCAAATACAACACGAACGATAATGATTGAATTGCAGTTGCTATATGTTTGCATTACATCTGGTGTCTGTGGCGTTCACAAGCAAACTGTAATCTTTAGGACTAGCTGATGCTTTTTTTTTTTTTTTTTTAATTAATTAAGAAGAAATGTGAAATACTGTACTTACTATTCAAAATTAATAAACACATATTTACAGCAGTTACAGAAAATGTACCACCGTACTTCATTACAAGCACAGGGCACAATATGGAGTTACATGTGTTGGTAGACTAAGATATGAAAATTAGAGAGTTACAACAAATAAATCAGAATGTGAGAAAAATAAAACAACAGGATAGGATGTATGACAAAATAAAAATCTATAAGTAGTTGTAGGGAACCAGCTATATCTATCCATCGCATTGATTTTATATAGCGCTTTTCTAGGCACTCAAAGATGCTTTACATTGCATTGCATTATTAATTTATTCCTTACAGGATGGTGGTAAACTACATCTGTAGCCACAGCTGCCCCGAGGCAGACTGACGGAAGCGAGGCGGCCATTTTGGCCACCAACCACCAACCATTCCCTCTTCATTCACTCGCAGTTCAGGGTTCAGTGTCTTGCCCAAGGACACTTTGGCATGTGGGCAGGCAGAGATGGGATTGAACCTGCAACTTTCCGATTGGGAGACGACCGCTCTACCAACCAAGCCAAACCATATATATATATATATGCTGGATTACGTATATATATATGCAATACAATTATTACAGAAGAGAACAGACACGATAATCAACAATGTGAACATATTTAGATGTGATTAATTACATTGCACATTTTAAAATAATCTACCAATAATCTATAATGTAACATACACCTCCAGAGTTTGGTTTGCTCTTTGCTGGTATCACATGTGATCGTCAGTGCGTCCCATCAGCCAATCAGCTTCCACACCTCCAGTGGTTCACAGTTCTCTGCACATGTACTAAAATTATACTCCTGGAAAAATGTTTCTCATATTGAAAGAACAATAAGAGAGAGTTTATCAAACACCAAGGCAGGTGATTGCTACAATAAGGTGAACCAGGACATTTTTAAGCAGTTTATTAAATTGGCAAGCTCATCATAATCTGCTATTTCGCTATTTGAAGAAGTGATGGCACATTTCTGTGTTTTGTCACTGAAGCACAGTGGCAGCATGAGTCAGAGTGCACTGAGAGCTGGCTCTCCAGAGCAGATAGGAGCCACTTAGTTGCTTCTAGGACCTCCTTCTTCCATAAAAGCCCTGCCACTGGAGTTTGTGCTCAGGAGCCTGTTCCAGGACTCAGATACAACGCAGGGAGATTACAGCCGGGGCCTGTTATCCTCTGCTTGTCAGCAGCTGAGTGACACCAGCAGTTAACTTTCTATTTTAAGGCTCTGGCTTGGGTGTTCACGTCAAAAGGAGCCCCTGAAAACACAGAAGTGATTTTGTAGTTTTCTTTGTCCTGCAAGGGGTAAATCCTCTCTTTTGCCCTGTGTTTGTCTTTTCAAGAGGAAGGCTGAGCTCAGCTTTCAGGGCAATCACCGAGGGCCTATCTCCTATTCAGCAGCTAAACAGTGCTCAGACATCTCTGTGAGAGATGACAGCTCGCCTCGATTTGCAGACAGAGAACATTGCGTTAATTGTGCTGAAGCCCTGCAGAAAGCCAACAGATTGCAGGCCTTTGCATGAGTTTTTAGCTGCAAACAACCAACGCCATGATGACAACTTAAACGATGCCAGCTTCTCGGTTTCAGCTCCAACATATGCACCCTGCTGCTGGATGCAAATGTCAGTGGGGCAGTGACACAATGGCTGCGTCTTTCAGCACCGTCTGGTTATTGACGACAATTATAAAAGAGGGAACTGACCAGACTGGTGCCATTGCTGAGCTGCAGATTGGGGCCAGTTGTCTCTGTGTGAAAAGAGAGGACAACTTCATTGTATAGCAGAGTTCGCTGAGAATAGAACCTGCAGCTATTGAGACTGTTGTATTATGTGTCTGTTGGCCTATAGACTTGCTCCTCTCATGTTAACATCAGTGGAAGATGGGAGATACAGAAGATACGGATATCAGGAAATTCAGGTAGAAGACATGCAAAAATGAAACTGTTTTTAAAAATGTGGTTAATTGAAGACATTTCTGAGCAGAGATTGAGCGAAATGAAATGCTCTCACTCCGAAGCACACAGTATCACAAGACCATCAGCCAAGAAGAACTCTGTTCAAAAAATGAGTTTGAGGGGAAATGTTTGGGTTCCTTAATATCATAAAATTCACATCCACCAGCACAAAGGTGTGGTTAGAAAGGTAAGAGGTGGTTTATTAATACTTAGCAGCATTGATTTATGACCTAATTACAAACTCTCCCGTGTGTGTCTGACACTGGTACAGAGAAGAGCTATGTTACCTGGAAGGCAACCGAAGAAAAAACAACTTCAAGAGCTTACAGGTTAACCTTTGAAGACATGAACGACATTTAAAGAGGTTTAGACTGGGTGAGCACAATGCAAAGTTGTCAGTCTGTACTTGAAACCTATCAGGAGCAGACGGGCCGAAGCCAAGGACTGACAATGAGGCACACAAAGGCAATCCGTGTCAGAAAACGTTCTTTTGACACAATCAACTAAAGTTCTTTTATAGGCCAGCAAACCAGGGTCTAAAAGAGAGTCACAGTGATACATGGTGGAGGGACCAGCAGGCTGTCCTGCTGCCTCTGGTACTGGAGCCAGTGAATGTATCAAATGAAAAATATAATGGGAAGATTACATGTAGCTTTTACACTGAAGTGTGTTCTGAGTAGGGGCGCAGTGGAGTAGTGGTTTGTCCTCCAGGGGACAAGTTACCAGTACAAGTTCAAGCACATGCATGTGAAGCTGAAGGTGGCTCTAAAAGTGCCTGAAGCTTAATGTCTGTGTCAGTGTGTGTGTGTGTGTGTGTGTGTGTGTGTGTGTGTGTGTGTGTGTGTGTGTGTGTGTGTGTGTGTGTGTGTGTGTGTGTGTGTGTGTGTGTGTGTGTGTGTGTGTGTGTGTGTGTGCGTGTGTGCCCTGTAACAGACGCACAGTCAGCTCAGGACTCAGGAATGGCTAAAGCAGTGTAGAAGATGGTTCGGGGATGAAGGTGAAGCTTTTGGGCCTTTTGGCGGGAAAACAAGTGAAAGTTTACATTCAGCTGTATTAGCTTAGATTAGTTGTCTTGAAAGTGACCAGAAATAATTCCTGACCTAAAGAAGTGCTGCAGAATTCCAAAAACTGAAGAGCTGGAACACGCCACAGTGGAACAAACTGCTTGTTCTAATTTCACACATCATCTACCGTCACATTGTTACTGTGTGTGGTTTTAATTTTTTTTTTTAGAATAATTGATGGAATCAAAGCAGGGTCTATTTTGACTTAAATACAATCTGTTTTGAGTTGGTTGAAGTTACTGAGATCTAAACGAAAGCTCAGAGAGGACAGACCACACAGTGAAGTAACAAGCTCCCACTGAACATCACACTCAAATTTCAGTGTCCATTTGTAAAACTCACCATAAAACCTGATTCAATTCATTCTCTTTTAATCCAGCGTGAGTCTCTGCTCCTTTTTATTGTTGCCCTTTTACAGTTTTTATTGTGTTTTTATTGTTTGCACTAAGACTTTTAGGTTTCCTGTGGATATTTGTACAGCCCTTTGCTTCAGCGTCGGTGTTTCACAATGCTTCACAGAAAAAAAAGTTTAGTAGATGGAAAATTAAAAAAAACAACAACTAGTTTTAACATTACCATTTTCACTTCCTCATAAATACACATTGGTATCAACCATGTGTTAAAAATGTTCTACATTATCTGCATGAAAAGGTGATTCAATGGAGCTGTTGAAACATATATGAAGCAACCACCAGCATTCCCTGTGATCTACATTTGAAGATATGATTGATTAGGCTTATGTTGTTTCTTAGACAGGCAAACCTTAAAGAACACAAAGGTAATTGGTAATCTTTGGGGAGCTCTGTGCCTCCGCTGCATTGCCACGCCACCTGCATTCTTTCCATTGTGCTTGCTGCACAGTGGGGGGAGGCTCTGAGGGGAGGCCCTGAACGTGGTGCTGCGGCGTCAATGCCACATCAAGAAGCAGTCCAACGACTCTGTGAATCTGCATGAAAGGAGAGCAATAAAAAACGTGTGATATTTAATACTTCACCCACAAAACCTTTTGTCTGCTGCAGCTCAGGTTCATTCATGCATTGAATAGATCAACAAAGCTTTGTTATAATATGATGAGATGTGATAGATCGTAGCAGAAACCTGTTGTATCTGCAGTTTGTCAGCCATATATCTGCACAAGGCTGCAAGACAGGAGCCTGTGATGCAGACTGATGTGCTCACTCTGCTGCTCTCTCCTCTCTGTGGGAACTTGTGTTTATTTCACTGATTTATGCAGGCAGGCTTCATCCATAAATCCAAAAGACCTTTGATCACAATGGAAATTAGGTTTATTGTCAGTTGTACATGTTCCCTGTTTTTTAATGTTCCCAGGTTAATAACGGCCAGGCCTGTTCGAGTCCATATTTAATCACACCCATTGTCAGCAATTTGACTTTTGAAAAGGAAATATCTGCGTGCATTTGGTGCCACAACTATTTCGGGTTAAAAGATTGAAGTAAATTTCGAGAAGTCACTGAAAAATGGCACTAGGCATTTATTCTCCACCACTTGAAATATATTTGCAGGAAACATCCACATACACCTCAAGTATTTTTGTACTATATGTATGCAGATGAGCTCGGTAACTCAGTGCTTTTGACGTGAATACAGTTTGTATGGCTCTATTCTCATGGCTGTAAAGATTAACCACCCAGGTCTGGAATAAATGCACACATTTGCCTTTCCAGTAATTTGGGGGATTTGAGAGTCTCTTGTGACAGAATGCAGCAGAGCAGGTCAAAAATGGGAAATGTTTCCACTTTAGTGCAATGTTATTTCTATAATCAGGAATATTTGCACAAATGAGCTTATTTTTTACAGCTATTATAACTCGTATGATAATACGGCTCTGCTCATTGTATATCATGGTAAACCATTTTTTAGAAATATTTTTTGAGCAAATATTTGATTCTTCCTGGAAATACATCAATTAATAAACATTTTCTCTATTAACACATTCAGATTTTGGAAAGCCTTCAAATCAGAATTTTCAAATGAAGACATTTCTTACAATATATGCGAACTACAACTGACTCACGTGTTCATGGCGACGCCGGTCACCAACACGTACAGAAGCTGCGTATAAATGCGTTCTCACTATCAAACTGTAGTTTAACCCTTTCACTGACGTATAAGTCAAACGAATGTCTTTCTGTGTGGAAACACATCAAACTACCTATATAAACACATACAAATCTGCAGTTTCACTCCAGTGTTCCTGGGAGAGGAAGAAGCTCGGCACACCGAGACTGAGCAGAGCAACTTGTGAGCGCTTCACTGTCGCCTCTTTTCCACTGTCGCCCTTCTCCTGCTTACTATTGCATACCACTGCACATTTACATCTGCCCAGCAAACCAATGAAAACTGACTGATTGAATGATGTTGCCGTGAGAATGTTCACAGGCCTGTCTGCTCTTCCACTGAGGAAGGGCAAACTGGCACCTGTACATTTTATTTTTAAACACAGCTCTTGTTTATTTCACCCTGTAAGATTTCAGTCAACTCTGGGACATCCTTCGATCGAGGCTGTACTGTGATTTCTCTCTCTTGCTGCAAGAGATCTCATTAAAATACATTTCGAATCCTCTGCTCTCAGTCTGATCTCTGTGAATTTTGCCTCAATGAAGTCTGATGAGGAATTTTTATTCTCCTTAGAAGTGAGTCATTCATCAATCTTTCATACTGCTTTTAATACAATGTTATAATCAAGCTGCAGTGTCCAGACCAGTGCTGAGGCTTACACTCTTGTTTCTCAGACCAAAGAGTGAAAAAGCTCCTTTAAAATGTCCATATTTTTCACCTGGACCTCATAAACACTGGGAATAACGCTGGGTTAACCATGCTCACTGCACTAATTGTGCTTTTCCACTGAGTGCCACTGGGCTCGGTGCTGCCTGCAGACCTACATGCTGAATCCACCGTCCATGACTTCACCGGCTGCACGCATGGAATCCATGCTAATGTCATTCAGCTGCTTATTGATTCCAGGCTGTCCGGAAGGACCACACAGACCAAATTAAGGGGAAAAATAAATAATAACGAGATGAAGAACAGTGGAGAGGCAGGAATCCTTCCAGATATGAGTTGAATATTTGGAACTGCTGCATTAATTGCAATCCCTGCAGTGTTGAGTTGTACTCCAGTGAATCATCTGATGTAATGTTGATGATAATGATGATAATTAATTTGATAAAAACCATGATGATTATGAAGCCGAGGATGCTGCTGAGGAGCATAAACAATAATTATGGGCTGTCAGGGTGTTGTTCTTCACACCGGCTCATGTTGGCTGTCTAAACGGGCCATTTGGCTGTCATGTTGCCTGACGGTGCGACTGCAGTGTGGTGGTTCTTCCTCAAACCCCTCAGGACACTTTTGCAAAGCTAATTCTGCCTCAAAACCTGGAGACGGTGTGTCTATAAATCCTCTGTGGGCAGATTTGACATAAAACCCATAATTATTGTCTGCGCCACATGACATCCTTTTATTGACAGTTCCTGAGGTCCACCGGAAGAGTTCTCTTCTCCTTCAACCTGGAAGAACCTTCAGCCTGGAGGAACCCTCAGCCTGGAAGAACCCTCAGCCTGGAAGAACCCTTAACCTGGAAAAACCCTCAGCCTGAAAGAACCTGCAGCCTGGAAGAACCCTTAGCCTGGAAGAACCCTTAACCTGGAAAAACCCTCAGCCTGGAAGAACCTGCAGCCTAGAAGAACCCTCAGCCTGAAAGAACCTGCAGCCTGGAAGAACCCTTAGCCTGGAATCACCTGCAGCCTCGAAGAACCCTCAGTCTGAAAGAACCCTCGGCCTAGAAGAACCTCCAGCCTGGAAGAACCATCAGCTTGGAAGAACCCTTTTGTTCTTGTTCTTCATTTCCTTCTTGTTTTTCTTTTTGTTCTTCTTGTCCTTCTTGTTATTCTCCTTCTCCATCTCCTACTTCTCCCTCTTCTCCATCTTCTTCTCCTCCTCCTTCCTCGCCTGCTTTTCTTGGTTCCGCTCAGTAATCCTCATCAGACCCATTGATTTGGGCAGAAGCGTGGTTCATCAGGCATGCCGGGCTGCAGGCGCCTCTCTAGGCTCTGGCGGCTGTACAGCGCGGCTGCAACGTGACACACACACTCTTTTCATGGTCAGGTGGCTCCGTTGGAAACAGGATCTCAGCCACATAAACCACGAGAGGTTTGAATTGGGACAAGATAGTTGCAAGGGAACAGAAATCAGACAGTGGATCCTGTATTTTGATACACTGCAAAAAGAGAATGTACCTCATGCAAGAATAAAAATGGACCCCTCCCCTGGCCTCCACAGCCTCCTCTTCCTTTTTAAAACTAGTGAAGCGTTCTTGTTCTCCTGACTGCTGAGTCTGGGTAATGTCTGCTGCAGCTGATCGTCTGTCACTCATTGGTGCTATCAGTCTGATGGTGTTCCTGACTGTACGTGGAGGCTGGGCTGCGGCACCAGGACAGATTATTGACAACTGACGGCTACACGCTGTGTTCCAACACAGAAAGAAAACACAGTCTAATAATCTACAGTAGACACTGTCCTACTACCACTGTCCCCAATCCATTTTCTCACTTTTAATATTTCTCAACCCCCAAAAATACAATTTCCACTGTCAACTCACGCTGTAATATCCAGTGAAACACAGTATTAACTGATGCATCTATTCATTTATGACTAAAAACTGATAGAGAGCTATATATATATATATATATATATATATATATATATATATATATATATATATATATTAGGGTGGTCCTTAAATATGGAAGTTGGAAATTCTAAGCTCCAACCCATGAAATTTGTTGGATTAGCTGAGAAAACTCTCCCTGTGAATTTTTGTCTCAATTGACAACCTTTACCCCTCCCTCAGTGACCCTTACATTTTTTTTTCCTCTGGCCCCATGGGGCGCTCATCGTCTGGGAATAAATACAACATGTAACAATTAAAATTGGAATGAAAATTGAAGTTTTAACATCAGAACTGATATCAAGCAATTTAATCTACAATTTTACGTGTATGAAAAAGGACAAATAATGGTGATGAAAATTGTAAACATTCAAAAGTTCAAAACATCATTATATGACTAAGTATGCTTGCATCTAAATGTGAAAACAAAATACTTAAATAAAAAGCAATATTCATATTCCATATCCGTTATCCAACTTTCAGTCTCTGTCCCAAATATCTGATACTGTTCCTTTAAGGCTGCTAAGCCCCTCTATTGGCACCCTGCTGAGTTCTCCTCTGTCTTCTGCTCAGGCACCATACCAGCAGCTACCGTCTTTTCTCTGGAGTCTGGAAATTCTGTGCGATGACGAGAAACAACTTGGAGGAGAAACTGCAGTTGCTCCTCATTCTGAGTTAGCTTTCGATTGTCTTCCTGGATTAAGGCGACACTGAGCTCGTCGTGGTCGTTGATGACCACTATCTGCTGCACAAGAGTTCAGAAATAGCTTGGGTTGGGAGTGTTGGGCGCTTCTCTGGTGATTCCTCTCCCACTGTGGCATGAAGTGGAGGAGGATTTGCCTCTTGTCCTCCACTGTGATGAGGGGGTCAGAAAGTGCTAGAGCGACAAGCTCCTCTGAGAGATACCACTGATGCCCTCTGAGTTTGTTCAGGGCTGCCTTAGCTAAGTCCAGGCTGGATGGAGTATAGGGGGAGGCCATCCAATTCTTCAGCAGCTGAAGGTCATGTCTTGGGGCGGCGGTGGCATCTGGTGCCAGTGTCCATGCTTTCGCATACAGCAGACATACGAAGACAGCAATTTGCCGCAGGCCCTTCTCTTCTCTTGCTGTGAGTTTGAATTGGCTCCTGAACATCCATACCTCAATAAGGCTAAACTTCAGTCTCATTGAGGGAGGGGTATATGTGGTTGGAATTGGAAAGGAATTTACCAGGAGAGTTTTTCCAGCTATTCCAACAAATTTAAGGGGTTGGAGCTGAAAAAATATTAATTTGAAAAATGTACCCCTCTGGAAGGACCACCCTAATATATATATCCCACATAACTTATTTGTGAATTTTATTTACACACACACACACACACACACACACACACACACACACACACACACACACACACACACACACACACACACACACACACACACACAAAGAGTGACACATTGTGTCACGCAAACAAATGACAGGTCAAATAAGTCAGACTTTAATTTTTACACATTCACTGCAAAGATTCATCACATATTTAGTTTAAATGCCCCCAAACACAGTGATCCCCCCCCCCACCCCCACCCCCATCCAAACAGGTGAAGGAGTTTGGCTTACCTTCCACAACACAAACACGTACGTTAAGCGGAGTGCCACTCCAGCAACAACAGTAACGTTTTGCCAGGAAAAGGTCCTAAATCAGAAAATTGGGGTGAAGCTCATTTGGAATCAGCCCTCCCCCCCCCCCCCCCCCCCCCCCCCCGCCCCTCCCACCACCACCATTATCAGAGAATCATTCATAAACACATTAGGGACAAATCGCCCACCTGCATGATGTTTTACCCTCCTACTTCACCTTCTACTTCTCGGAGCCGCTGCCCTGGACAAAACTCTAAGGTGTCCCCTCAGTGGAGAGCTTTCTTTCACACAGGCCAGCCCTTCTCTCCCCTCACACCAAATGCACTGCAGTGGGGCCCAGCTTTATTTCCCTCCGTAGGGGAAAAACCTGAGCAGGGGACAACAGAAAGTGGCTTTAGAATACAGGTCTGAAAGAGGGCAGCTGTAGTCTGAATGAGACTCGATGTGCTTTTGTGTTTTAAATGAGCATTGTCTGTCACTCAGGCCGAGGCAAAGATTCTGGGGCGCCCGAACCGAAGTGTTGAACCAAGACAGGAAGCAATAAAATAGCTTGAAGCAACAGGACATGTGTGAGGTTTCCCTTTAAAAAAAACACTGAAACATCTTAATCTGCTGTTGAAGAAGTGACGTAACGTTTGACTGTCCAGCAGAACATTTCGCCCCCCCCCCCTCCACTGACACCCTCTCCAGGTGAAGGCAAGTGAGGAAGGTGCTTTCTTCTTTGTGGCCCCCCCGTCCTCACCACCTTGTCCTGCATTGTGTCCCTGAAAACATAATGAGATGTTCAAGTGCACTGCCACCTGTTATATCCACTTTCCTTTCTGTGTCCTACTCCAGCACTGACTTGCTGAAAAGAGCCGGATTGTCCGTTGCCGGCCAGAGATGCACTCGCAGGAAGCTCTCCAGCAGGGAAATTTAACCTGATTCATAAAGTGGAGCACAGAAACAAAGAGCACGATGCACTTGCCGCTAATTGAGCTGCTCCAGGCTGGAAAAGATTTCACTGCTGCCTCCCTCCAACCTGCTTTTGTCTCCTTATTGGTTTCCAGAAACCATCAAACGCTGCCTTAGTTTTCTTGTGCCTGCTTCCCTTATGAATGCTCCTGTTCTGTACAGTCTGAAGGTCCTTTTCCAGCTCCAGGTGGGACTGTACACCCAAACGTTCATATTAGTTTTCAACATGTCAACGTGTCAAAAGCCATTTTGTGAATATGACAAGCTACGATAGCTTGTCAAGTCAGAATGAAGGAAAAACCAAGAGAGAGATCTGTCACTAGTTCACATTATGTTAATTAACAAAA
This sequence comes from Blennius ocellaris, assembly GCF_963422515.1. NCBI lineage: Eukaryota > Metazoa > Chordata > Actinopteri > Blenniiformes > Blenniidae > Blennius > Blennius ocellaris. The sequence goes on along the minus strand of NC_137656.1, from coordinate 27,498,293 downwards.
CACATGACGTTCAACAAAAGTCTGAATACATGTGAATATGTCAAAAACATAGACCAAACAACCAGACCACGATAATGAGCCAAAGAGTGAGTGGACAATAAACATGACAGTCAATCAAATTACTCAAGAAGTAAAGACGAAAAGTTCTTCCATATCTATGATAAAGTCTAATCACAAAAATAATGACTAAATTTGCAAAAAAGTAATGTAAATTCTGAGACTCAATATTAGATATTAAGATAAAGGATGAAGAATTAAAATGACATATGGACATTGACTTGTTAAATAGGGGATATTTTAAATCAGAAATATTGAGGATAAAAGGTAAATGTCAAAGTTGACGGTGAAAATTAATTTAAACTTGATTCATCAAGAATACTTCAAATGATCGGGAAATAGATTTCAATTGAGTGAAGAGACAAAATAAAGTCTAAATTAAGTTAGATTACAAATGACTCTTGAAAACAAAGTTTAAATAATTGGAAATATGATGAGGAAAGGAAACATATGAATCAAAGAAATTGTTAAATTTAAAGTATTGAAAATAATGATGGAGATAAGTCGATCAATAAAATAGGAATTTGAGGAAAGTGAAATGATCAACAATAACTATGACGAGTTCAGGGTTAGAATGTAGTTTGAGATAAAACAATTATGATTTATTAAGTGGAACTGTTGATAACACAAACAAAACAACAAGAATAAAGATTGATCTATGAAAAGAAACTTTCATTTCTATAAATAAACATGTATTATTTAAAATGAAGAACAGATGCAGAAAAGTAGGATGATTTTTGATAAAAACATCACAGAGTTGACTTTTTTGGACTGAAATGTAATTAGTGAATTCAAAGATAGTTGAGATTAATTGTTGAGAATGAATGGTGAAGAATTAAGGTTTAACTATTGGGAATGCAATTTTAGTCAAAGTCTAAATATGAAGTGGTAATTAGACTGAGCATTTAAAAAAATGCCTTTTTATTTGATTCTTTATCATTTTAGATTTTTAAATCATAGAAATCATAAACTTGTATGTGGATATCACAACATAACACAAATGTTGTATTTTCAAACACAAATAAGTTCATAGGGAATAAAATTACATGCGTGATTTTTTACATCAGATTTAAGGAGATATCAATTCACACATTGACGTAAAAAACATTAGATATGGCTTTCACAATATTTATCAAACGTCCATAGAAAGTCAGTATCTGCTGTGACCACCACGTGCATGAAAGACAGTCCTCACGCCTCAGCATCGACTGGATTAAACGCTGTATTACTGCTTGGGGAATCCTCTGCCTCTCCTGCTGCAAACATAGAGCCAGTGCTTGTAGAGTTTGTGGCTGCGGATGACGCTGACGAAGACGTCGATCAAGTTCATCCCAAAGATGTTCAATAGGATTGAGATCTGGAGAACGAGACGGCCATTGGAGCACATTGATGTTGTTTCCGGCGAGGAATTCCCTTGTGACTTGTGCAGTGTGCCGCCTGGCGTTGTCCTGTTGGAACAGTTCACGTTGGACGTCAATAGCGGGCAGGAAGTGTCTCTGTAGCGTACGGCTGTCAAATGTCCCTGAACTTGGATAAGATTGGTGCGCCCAGTGTACGATATCCCTTCCCACACCATAACGCTGCCCCCCACCAAATCTGCCCACCCGACGAACACAGTTAGGGGCATAACGTTCGTTCACACGTCTGTAAACTTGGTTTCTGCCAACAGGAACCTGGACTCATCACTGAACCAAACTCAGCGCCAGTTGCGTAGATTCCAAGCGCTCACTGTGTTACACCAACGAAGTCGATTGGCACGGTGATGATGACGTAGAACGTTGCCGACGTAGGGTCTCCTGGCTCTCAGTCCCTGTTCTGTACAGTCTGGCCTGAAATTCTTCTTAGTCCAGGTATGTAGGCTGCAGTACTTTCGGCAGTCGCTGTGCGATCACGCAAATGGAGGACCCGGATGTAGCGATCTTGAGCTGGTGTGGTGACACATGGCCTGCCTGAATGTGGATGGTCTTTTGTTGTGTTGGTCTGGATGTACCGGGCAAAAAGCCTTGAAATAGAGCTCTGGCTAACATGAAGACATCTCGCCACAGAAGATTGGGTTTCTCCAGCCTGAAGTCTTCCGATGGCAGTGTTTCTTGTGGCAGCGTCAAGACGTGGCGTGATGAATTTTCTTGTAAACAACCTCTAAACAAGTAGCAATTCCGAAAGCAATCTTCCTTTTTATAGCCATACACTGCATGCATTTTTGGCACACCTTGCACGTGCGTAATTGCACGTGTTGCGTTGTGGCGATGCATTTCTGATTTACTCTCAAAATGTTCATCAAAGTCAACATTTTCATGCAAGATCCATTTTTTTTTTTACAAGGAAATCAAAGCAAATTGACAGTTTAACCAATATTATTACTTATTTTGACAATGAAATTAATAGAAAAGTTTTCTTTTAGTTTTTAAATATGAAAAAACATGTATGCATTTCTTTTTTTGGATAGTATATTTTACAGAATCATTATTTTCTCCATTTATTAGACCCAAGGCCACCACGCTCAGTTTAAAGGGGAAAAAAAAACAGCTTGAAACTTCTCAGTTTATACGTTTTAAGTGCAGAAACAACCAAACTTTTAATGCACTCAAATGTTTTGAGACGTATGATCTCATTCTTGCTGTGGAACTGTCACGATGAGCAGAATCTGGAGGTGAAGGGTCTGTTTGCATCCAGCACCTTGCAACAAAACATCAACAATCATGTCGCACAATAACAATCCTTTCCTTTGCATTGCTTGGTCTTGGGACAGCTCCTTAACCCTGTGTGTGTGTGTGTGTGTGTGTGTGTGTGTGTGTGTGTGTGTGTGTGTGTGTGTGTGTGTGTGTGTGTGTGTGTGTGTGTGTGTGTGTGTGTGTGTGTGTGTGTGTGTGCTCGTCCGTGACAGCATCTCCAGGCTCACTGCCTTCCTAATGCCAGGCCTCTTTGCTACCGTTGTTAATTAAGACTTGTATGTGTTGATCAGGGTTTTTTCTTCTTCTCTGTCTGGAAGCGCTGGAGAGGGGTCATTGTGTTTTGTGTCAGCAGTGTTGAGGAGAGTGCTGAACCCCCCCCCAAAGTCGTCGCCCTTCCAGAGCGGCGCTGAGAGACGCCGCAGACGTATACTTCACAAGACATTCACACAAACAAGTCACTTTTTAAAAGGTGTCCAAGCAATTTCAACCTTTGTTTTCAAGCCAACGGTTAAACATCAAAAATGTAATGGTATTTATATGAAGTGGAACTCAATGCAGGACAAGTTTATGCAGTGAAACAAATGACAAAATAATTTAAATTTGATACTTGAGAAAAAGGAAAAACTTCTCCTAATTGTTGAGAGCTTCTGTCCTTTACTAATGCAGATTGTTTTCCTCTGAATAAGTCAAATGTATCTATTATACTCACTAACACACACTTTTAAATTTGTCACAACAACACTTGTCTCTTTGGACTTGACACTTTTACTTCTCTTTTTTTTACTCATGCAACTTTTTTTTTTTTTTTATTAAAAATACATTTTTAAATACAGTACAGTCATTCCTATGTGCTTTTTCAGAGAGAATAGAAAAGCCCAACATATCCACATGAGCAAGCAGGTGTGTTTGCGACTGTGGAAAGGAAAAACTCCCTCTAACAGGAGAAACTTTGTAGAAACCAGAGTCAGAGGTGGAGGAATTCTGCTGACCGGTTGGGGTGAAAGGATAGAGGAGAGGAGAGGAGAGGAGAGGAGAGGAGAGGAGAGGAGAGGGGAGGAGAGGAGAGGAGAGGAGAGGAAAGACAGAGATAGACTTAGTGGGGAGAAACATACAATACCCTTGTTAGTGCTACATATATTTCTTTTTTTTTGAATACAGTAATCACACTGATCCAAATATTTTCCAACTGTCATGAGATTAAACCGGCCTGAGCAACAACAGAGCAAAAAGCAGAACAACAACAATGATAACAAAAACAAAGAACAAAAAACTTGATTTTGATCATTGAAAGAACAATCGCAGAAAATAAGAAAAATCAGCAGCAAATCTCATCAATGAGGAGTGGAAGTGTGTGTGTGTGTATGTGTGTGTGTGTGTGTGTGTGTGTGTGTGTGTGTGTGTGTGTGTGTGTGTGTGCATGTGGTTTATCCACTGGAAGTGAATGGAACTGTTGTTGGGGGGGGGCGCAGTACCACCCCAGGGCCTGAGGCCAACTGGGCTGGACGCCACCCCTCCAGCGCCCTGGACCTGGGGTGGCTCCAACAAACCACCCCGGAGAGCCACGTCCCAACCCTGCCACGTGGGCAGGGTGCCCCGCCGATCCCGGCAGCGGAGCCCGCCGCACCCCCGGGGTCCACCCCGCCAACCCGGCAGGACAGAGAAGGCGCCAGCCACCGAGCCCCAGACCAGTCCCCCCCCCCAGACCAGGAAGAGCGAAGGCCGGGCCCGGCCGGAGGACAGTCACTCTCCAACCCCCAGGAGCCCCAATACCACCCCCCCCCCCCCCACCGCCCCATCCCTTAAGTCCAACCCACACACACACCCACACCTAAGCATACGCATACACACACAGACACACAGACACACATACACACATATACACATTCACACACACTTACATTTATGCATGTAGAGATGTGTATTTGTGTTTTGAAGAGGTGGTGCAATGTGTGTGTCTAGGGTGCGGTTTAAAATTGAGGGGTAGCGGGGGGGGGGGCCCGGGCGTTCTACCGCTGCCCAGCGGCAGAACCCCGAAAGCCAGCTGATCCCCTCAAGACCCTGCGTGACTAAGTATAATTAAAATTGTGGGCGGTGCAAAGTCGGGGGAGGGGCAGACCACAGTTAAGTGGCGTGGACCCCCCACCCTAGGCCCCGTCCACTGGTCCCTATTGTTGAATGAGGTAAGGTGAGGTAAGGTAGGAGGGGCTGAGAGGGAGAAGGTCCCCCCGTCGCTAGGACTTGGCCCAGCTGGACCCCCCGCGCCACCCCACCCCACCCCCAAGTGACCGGCTTGGAACACGGGGACCAACACCCACCCTGACAAGGCACCACAAGAGGACCCGGACAGGAAGCCCCCCCCCCCACCCCACCCGACGGCCGAAGAGCAGAGTCTAAGACCCGCATGGCCCAGCAAGAGCCCGGCTGGAGGCCAGCGGCTAAGTAACATAGTCCTGCCCACACCCTCACATACTCACACAAGATGACACCCATACTATATATAGAACGCACACCCACACACACAACCGCACACACTCCAGTCAGCTGTCCATCCAAACCTGGAGCCCCACTGTCCCCCATCCCCCCAGATCCGGGAACGAGCCAGACCCGGAGCACGGCAGCAGGGGCCAACCATTCCCCAGTGGGGGAGGGAGGCAGAGGGAGGACCCACCCCCGGCACTGCAGCGGGCACCCCGACCAGAAAGGGGAGGGCACCCAGCTCCCAAGGCCCCGAAGCCCCATACCTGCCCATCCTGGCCAGGCAGCCCGGCCGGAGCCCGACGCCCAGCACCCCCACCCCACCCCAGCCAAACCACCCCCAACCCAGGCCACCACTCCCCAGGATAGATGCCAGCACCCCCCCCCCCCCAGACCGCAGGACCGCCAACCACCCAAGCCACGACGCCCCAGCCACAGATGGCCCCAAGAGCCCCAAGATCCCAAGGCAGCGCCCCCCCCCCCCCCCCCCCCCCCCCCCCCCATGGGCTACATGGTGTATTTAATTATTGGGGACCATGTCAACTCAAATTGTGCCAATTGATTTTTCCTACAAGCAGATATTCTCTCTAATGTGATGTGGTCTAGAAGTACGTTTTTAAATAACTTTACATTCAGATTACTTTTGGATTTCCAGTTCATGAGGATCCGCCTTTCTTGCGACGCTTAGGGAGACCAGGAGTTTTCTCTTTTTTAATTTCTCTGAGATCACCTAACTTACTCATGCAACTTAAACTTAGGAAGTCTCTTTCTACAACCAGTTGAATGAATTCCGTTATTTCATCTGTTCTTGTGTTTTCATCAGCTCTTTAGATTCCAGTATTCTTTAATGATCTTGTTGGATTTTCTTGTGTTCACTGTACTTTTGATTTGGTGCAGAACATTTCTATCTCGGTGAGAAGTGAAAGGGAGGAGAGACAATTTGGGGCTGGGGGGGGTTGTTGTTGATGGTGATATATTAATATTTACAGTAATCACAGATCCAAACATTTCCCCACTGTTGTTAGATCCCACCCCCCTGGGCCCCCACCAATCTCACCATGCCTTTGGGGGTCTGCTGGTTTCCGCTCATACTCCAGTGAACCACGTCCAGAGAAACATCAAATCCCAAGGCACTCTTCTCGCAGTCTTAGCACTTTGCTTACGACCGACCTTCACCTCCAGGCTGGAGTAATGAAAGAGTCTCCACAGTAAGCGGAGTTAAGGAAACTAGTTCTCATGCGAGACATCGACTTAGCTGGATAATGCTGCCCGTCCTGCACAAAACCACTTCAGTTACCACAAAACACCCTGGACAAACTTCAGCTGCAAATTTCCATCGGTAATCCAAACAGCATTTAATGATTGTTCATGACCGACCATTAGGCTAACGATCAAGAAACTCTTTCATTTACTCAATGATGCACAAATGACCTTCTACCTCTCTCCCTAAAGCATCCAAGCTAATGCATCCCTCCCAGTTTTCACTGAACCTAAATCACCAAACCACTGGCAGAACTTCCTTTTGTTCTACACAACAAACTAAATAAAATACAGCAAAAGCATTTTATTACTTTGCTTGTTTTTAACTTCCATCCATCCATCCATCCATTATCTACCACTTATCCGGGGCCGGTTCGCCGAGGCAGCAGTCTGAGCAGAGTTGCCCAGACTTCCCTCACCCCAGACACTTCCTCCAGCTCCTCCGGTGGCACCCCAAGGCGTTCCCAGGCCAGCCGAGAGACATAGTCCCTCCAGCGTGTCCTGGGTCTGCCCCGAGGCCTTCTACCGGAGGGACATGCCCGGAACACCTCCCTCGGGAGGCGTCCGGGGGGAATCCGAAATAGATGCCCGAGCCACCTCAGCTGGCTCCTCTGGATGTGGAGGAGCAGCGGCTCTACTCCGAGCTCCTCCCTGGTGACTGAGCTCCTCACCCTATCTCTAAGGGTACGCCTTGTATCCGGGATCTCGTTCTTTTGGTCATGACCCATAGTTCATGACCATAGGTGAAGGTAGGAACGAAGATCGACCGGTAAATCGAGAGCTTTGCTTTTTGGCTCTGCTCCTTCTTCACCACGACGGACCGATACAACGTCCACATAACTGCAGACGCTGCACCGATCCGCCTGTCGATCTGACGCTCCATCTTTCCCCCACTCCTGAACAAGACCCCAAGATACTTGAACTCCTCCACCTGTGACAAGGGCACTCCACCGACCTGGAGGGGGCAAGACACCTTTTTCTGGTCGAGAACCATGGCCTCAGATTTAGAGGTGCTGATCCTCATCCCAGCTGCTTCACACTCGGCTGTGAACCACGTCAGTGCACGCTGAAGGTCCAGGCTTGATGGGGCCAACAGAACCACATCATCCACAAATAGCAGAGATGAGATCCTGTGGTCCCCAAACTGGCCCCCCTCCGGCCCCCGGCTGTGCCTAGAAATTCTGTCCATATAAGTGATGAACAGAACCGGTGATAAAGGACACCCCTGCCGGAGGCCAACGTGCACTGGGAACAGGTCCGACTTACTGCCGGCAATGCGAACCAAACTCCTGCTCCGGGAATACAAGGACCGAATAGCCCTCAACAAGGGACCCCGGACTCCATACTCCCGGAGCACCCCCCACAGGACATCTCGGGGGACGCGGTCAAACGCCTTCTCCAGATCCACAAAACACATGTGGACTGGTTGGGCGAACTCCCATGAACCCTCAAGCACCTGGTGGAGGGTATAGAGCTGGTCCAGTGTTCCACCATCAGGAGAACCTGGTGGAGGGTATAGAGCTGGTCCAGTGTTCCACCATCAGGAGAACCTGGTGGAGGGTCTAGAGCTGGTCCAGTGTTCCACGACCAGGGCGAAAACCGCATTGTTTCTCTTGGATCCGAGGTTCAACTAACGGCCGGACCCTCCTCTCCAGTACCCTGGAATAGACTTTCCCGGGGAGGCTGAGGAGTGTGATCCCTCTGTAGTTGGAACACACCCTCCGATCCCCCTTCTTGAAGAGGGGAACCACCACCCCGGTCTGCCAGTCCAGAGGTACTGTCCCCGCCCGCCACGCGATGTTGCAGAGACGAGTCAGCCATGACAGTCCCTGCACATCAGAGACTTAAGGAACTCTGGGCAAATCTCATCCACTCCCGGTGCCTTGCCACCGAGGAGCTTCACAACAACCTCGGTGACTTCAGCTTGGGAAATGGACGAGTCCACCTCTGAGAACCCAGCCTCTGCTTACTCAATGGAAGACGTGGTGGTGGGATTGAGGAGGTCCTCGAAGTATTCCTTCCACCGCCCAACAATGTCCCCAGTTGAGGTCAACAGCTCCCCACGTCCACTGTAAACAGTGTTGGTGGAGAACTGCTTCCCTTGCCTAATTGTTTTTAACTTACACCCAGAAACTTATAACAGTTATTCAACTCTTTCAAAACATAAATGAAACAATTTTCCCATATTTATATAATATTTTGTATCATATTTATTATTTTATCTTTCTCAACTGTAACTTATGAACCATATCAGTATATTAACATATTTGTTATTTGAGTCAAAAGAATCAAAAGTTCATCTATGTTGAGCATTTCATCATTCAAAGAGATTCACACCGAAAGAAACTCAATTTGGACATATTCAATACAAAGAAAACAATAAGAATTCAAAATCGAATGACAAGATCTGACAGTTGCTCTTATGATTGTAAAGAATGAAACACGTGTAAAGATGTATATTTATGTATATAAAGAAAGAGGTTGCACTATTTAACTTGCATGGAAGGTGTGTGATGAAAAACCTGAGGCAGTTTGAATGATGGTTTGAGGAGCTTTAATACCTGCTGGTTGAGAGAATATTGCACTAAAGTTGCGAAATCTTTCTAAGAAAAGGGGACTTCTTCTCTAATGTTGCCTTATTTGGCTTCATATTTGCAGTTGTATTTCCTTTTTTAGGCTCAGCAAATCCTATGCTGTGTGTCAAAAGATGGACTCCAGAATGTTCCTTCTGGTCTATAAAACTCTAAATGGTCTTGGGTCTAAATGATCTCAGGTTGACTTGTAGAATATCAAACCTCCAGACCTCTGAGGTCCTCAGGAAGAGGTTCACACTCAGTGTTCCTCCAGTCAGAAGAAACAAGGTGAATCAGCTTTTAGTTCCTACCTCCTCACCCGTGGAACAAACTTCCTGAACATCCTTAAGACTGCTGAAACACTCACTTCTTTTTAATCACCACTTCAAACATTCTTATTTGCACAGGCTTTTGAATAAACTATAGATTTTACTTACTTTATTACATTTATCTTAATAAATCTCTTACCTTATTTATACTTTTCTTCATTATTTGTTTTCATGAGTTTCTCTCATTTCTTCTGAAGCTTTAAAGGACCCATATTATACTAAATCAACTTTTCTGTGCTTTAAACATCATAAAAGTGCTATTTGGAGTTCATATGCATCCCCAAAGTGTTTTTTTCATTGATTCCCTCAAGCTTGAGTTCACAGCGATCTTTCTCTGTTCTAACTGGTGGAGGAGCTCAACACCTTGATTCTATTTGATGACACGGAACAGAGCTGCATAAGCCCCGCCTCCAGGAAGATTGACATGTCGAGAAGCCAAAACAAGACACGCCCACGAATGTGCCAAGGAGCCTCTTCTCTGCTCTCTCAGTCTCTGCTGCTTCACATTGAACGCTGCTGTTTTGTTTCTGTCAATAACTGTTTTCACCATCATGTCCACTGGAGAAAATGTGTTTTCACCATCATGTCCACTGGAGAAAATGTGTTTTCACCTTCATGTCCACTTGGAGAAAATGTGTTTTCACCATCATGTCCACTTGGAGAAAATGTGTTTTCACCATCATGTCCACTTGGAGAAAATGTGTTTTCACCATCATGTCCAATTGGAGAAAATGTGTTTTCGGGTGCAAGTATGTGTCCACACTATTTGTCTTGCTGAAAGAAGAAGCACAGGGATGAATGTAGCTGGACTTTCTTCCCATGGACCTGCCTCAGAAATCCTGAAAGAATCTGTTTGTTTGTGAGCAACACTTCACCAAAGACTGCTTCTGGAACTACAGGTACTTTGAAACTGGACTTACTCAGAAGCTCATCTTGAAACCTGCTGCTATTCCCACAATAAAAGGAGCTAACGAGGCGCTGAGAGGAGGAGGCGGGCTGTAGGCTGGTCCACAGTCTCCGTGAGGGCGGGGGAGGCGGAGGAGCTGACAACCACTCATTTCACGAGAGGTGACGTCAGCTCAATCCAAGAAATAGCTATAATTTCACAAGTTTTGAGTGTTGTTTACTGTATCACCCAAATTATTTTCCCACATAAGATGAAATATAGCGAAATATGGGTCCTTTAATGTACTTTTTTTATTCTGTATTTCTTTAATATATTTTATTTCTCTGTAAAGCATTGTGAATGGCCTTGTGTTTAATGGTGCTCTATAAATAAATGTGCCTTGCCTTGCCTTGGCTCGCCTCACTGCTGGGGATTTTCAAGAGGCAATACCACCGTGTTTTTCATTCTTTGTATTATTTGCTTTTATATGACTTGATTATATAAAAGTTGTTGTGTGTATATTTTGAAATACAGCACGCATGAAAGCATGTTCCCCGAAGTCTTATGACGTCACAGCGTTGGTCCTTCGCTGGTGTCAGCTGCCGAACAGCGACAGTGCCGCCGTTTGTCTGGACTGGGTGTTGGTGTAGTCTGACCAGTGTGGAGCCATCCTCCCCCATCCCCGCAGAGCCGGGACACTCTGACATAGCAGACTGATGTTTGGGGACTTCTCTCCTCCCTCCGATCAGGTTTCAGGGCCGAATAAATAGAGTCTCAACACTTTTGTGAGCGCAGTGAAAGCCCCATCTCTCTGTGGGTCAGTGTGGGCAGAGGCCAGCAATACCGTACATCCGACCTATTTACCTGCGTCAGCAGCAGCAGACTCCTACATTTCAAACCACACAAAGATGCCATCTGTTTAACAAATGTGGGAGCAGCTTGACTTGATGCTTCTGAAGTGACGCTCAGTGTTTCTCAAAACATTCAAGATTCTTCTTTTCTTCTTTCATGGCCAAAGTGCTACATTTTTGATGGCCTAAAAATACCCAAAGCTTGGTGAAAATGTGTACACACGTGAGACATGGAGAAAAATATTATATTTTTTTGGTCATGTGTCTCCATAGCGCCCTCTACATTATTTTCACATTTGCAACCTCTACTACGGGCAGCACCTTTCAACTATGTCCAAGACCTTTGGTAGATATGAATGAATGAATAGTTTATTTACATAAGCAGGCCACACAAAAATATCACTGACACCCATACTCTAAACCCAACAGGAAGTCCGCCATCTTGCGTCATGTGTGAAATTTTTGAAACAAGGATCTCCAAGGGAGTGAGTCCAGGAGACCTGAAAGTTGGACAGTGCATACAACAGGCCTTGGTGAAAATATGCACATGACAACAACAACATGAAAATGTTACCGTATTTTCCACCCTATAAGGCACCTAAATACCCCAAGTTTTCTCAAAAGCTGCCAGTGCGCCTTATATATGGAAGAATTGCTCTACTCGAGACTGCTATTTGACACAGACTGCTATTTGACAGCTGAACAACCAGAAGCTTTTATTTTGACAACTCTAACTTTGCAACCAGATCTTCAGAGCGGACGACACTCCACACAACACCTTCATCACTCATGGTTGCCCACCAACATTCTAACAAACCAAAATAAACTAGATGAAATAATTACTCCCTAAACTGGGGAACAAAAACACATAAACACAATCAACACAACACCAAGCCCAACAACAACCCACAATAACCTCCAACAACACAAAACATGAATTCCCATCATGCCTTGCATCCTGAGCTCCTCAGTGCAGCCGGTAGCTGCAATTAATTATGGGAGTTTCTGTTTGTGGTGTTTTAAATGCAATTATTGGGGGTTATATTTGGTTTGTGGTGTCGGTAATAATTGTGTTGTGTTGTGTTTTTGTTGCTTACTTCATGTAGTTTAGTTTATTACCGGTAGTTGTAAGTTGTCAACCAGCAGTGAAGAAGGTTTTGTGTGTAGTGTCGTCCTGGCATAGGCTGCAGGTAGGACTGTCAAAATAAAGTGCGTGCACCTCTCTGGGTGTCAGAATCAGTGGAAAATGTAACCTAATGGCTTTGAGCTATAAAGGTTGTTGACCACTGGTCTATTCCATGCACCTTATAATGCAGTGATGGTACTCAAAACTCATGGCTGTGGCCATGTTCCTCCAATTAATAATCTGATGGTTGGTAATGAAACATGAAATGATGTGTAACTCTGCTCTACATGCTGCAATCTGCCTGAAGCTTGTGTCATCACAGTGCTGCTCTCAACACATCCATATGCTAACGTCCTTTCTCAGTCATTGCGCCACCTTGTAGTAGCAGTAATTTCAACTTTTTTCACACTTTGATGTATTATTGTTAGTCTGTCACCCATATTAGCTTCAAATGTGGTGAAATAAACCTTGACATGTTCGCGGTGAGTCATGAAGAAACTGGTGACCTGTCATCAAAAGACGTGTCTGCGGTGGCACGGTGAATTCTGGTATTATTACTATTATTATTATTATTGGAAATACAAATGTTTATATCTCAGCTGGACATGATCCAATCCACCCAGAACTTCACATGCTGGATGCCTGGTCCAGTCTGGGGAGGGAAAGAACTCATCCTGCTCATAAAACACACACGCACACACACACACACACACACACACACACACACACACACACACACACACACACACACACACACACACACACACACACACACACACACAGACACACACACAAAGGAAGGTGCTTGCAGAAAACAGACTTTAACTTGCCTTATTGCTGTGTGCTCTCATCATGTATGGGAACTGTTTTGAAAAAAAGGTCACAAAACAAAAGCTGTCTTGAGACACCATGTTATAATTTTAAAATATCTGAATGGGTTTTTGAGTGTGTGTCATTGAACAAGCATGAATCTTCAATTTACAATGGGTGAAGCTCTCTAAATTCTGATTGTAATTTGTTGTCATTTGCGAATTTCCCCACAGGGATGAATAATGTATCTATCTATCTATCTATCTATCTATCTATCTATCTATCTATCTATCTATCTATCTATCTATCTATCTATCTATCTATCTATCTATCTATCTATCTATCCATCTATGAAATAATAGGTATCTATCTGAAAGTGGCATGTACCTCACGGCAATTAAAAAGTAGAGTATGTAGTCACCATCAAGGAGGACACACGTCCAAGGAATGAGTGACGCTGAGGACACGTGGTTGAAACTGGAAGAGACTGATGGTATAGATTGACGTGTCAAGGTACAAGTGGGTGAGCGAAAATTACAGGGAAAAGGTTGTCCTTCCAAAACCTCAATTGTTGGATGACCAGTCTAAATAACAGTGCTTCTCCTTGAGAATGACTAATTGTTGCTTTCAAGGGTTATATTTGAAGCAAACATACTGGTTTTCATTGGAGAAAATATGAAACAAATTGTCATTAACACATTGTATGTATATTGTATGGCTATTTATGGCTTAGAAATCATGCATGATTCACTGCCGTTTGTTTGCTTATCGTTTTTCTGTGTCATTTTTTTCATTGTGTTTTGTTTTACTTCCGGAAGCAGTGCTGATTTGGTTTATGTGACACATGCTTGGCTTGTCATTCAGAGGTTTCAGTTTATGGATCAGCACAATATCTTTAGGCTCTGGCATCCCCCTGTTTCATTCATCCCCCTGTTTCATTCATTCATTCATACATTTGCATTCTGTTTTATCATATTTCTTTCTGTGATGTGTTTGCATGCACGTCACCTGATAGACTCAAATGCTGTAGCCAAGTCTAATCATCAGCATTGGTTGGCAGAATGAGGTATGTGTGTTTGTTTATTTGTTTGTTTTTAGGCTAAACTGTTATGATGTGACTTTGGAGGCTCAGGTACGGATAAACCAGCTGGAGACAGACATGTACACTGGTGAGAGTTTATTTAACAACAGGAAGTGAACAGAAAAGCGAGTCAATCCTAGCTGGATTTGGGTCTCCAGGGCTTGAGGTTCTGCGGGCTCCGGTGGCAGGTGGTCGTTGGCTGCGTTTGTGGAAGCGGGAGCTACTGGGGGCTGGAGTCGGGTCTGGTCGCAGTGGATCCGGAAGCGGTGGGAGCTGAGGCAGGCGGGTGGCAGGAGGACCCGTCCCTGGCAACGGACGTCCAGTGGCCGGTGCAACGAATAGACCATGCTGCCATCCAACATCCTGGGTGGTGGAGGGGGATGGGCAGGGGGGGGCAGACTACTCTCCTCCACTGGTTGCACCTGGGATACATGAAAGGTGGGGTGAATGCGCAAAGAGGAGGGAAGCTTGAGGCGTAACTCACTAGGGTTGATGATCCTCTCGAGTTCAAAAGGTCCAGTGGCCAGGTGCTAGTTTTCTGGACTCGACTCTCCGCGGCAGGTCCTTGGCTTTAAGCCACACCCTTTGTCCAGGAGAGAACACGGGGGCCACGACCCATCTTTGGTTGGCCTGGAGCTCCATCCTCTTTGAGGGCTGGAGTAGTGCTGACCGGGCCCACTTCCTGACCCTTTCACACCTCTTCATAGATGCCAGGATGGAGGGGACTGCAAGTTCAAATTCCTCAGTTGGGAATAAGGGAGGTTCATACCCCAAGGAACACTGAAAGGGGGAGAAGCCAGAGGGCGCGTTAGTGTGGGAATTGTGTGCATACTCGACCCAGGGTAGATGATCGCTCCAGGCAGAGGGGTTCTCAGAGGTTGCGCATCGGAAGAAGGTCTCCATCTCCTGGTTGAGCCTCTCCATTTGACCATTAGACTGGGGGTAAAAACCAGACGACAAGCTCACCTTGGCTCTCAGCGCAGAACAAAAGCCTCGCCAAACCTCTGAGGTGAACTGGAGACCACAGTCAGACACGATATCGGCGGGGATCCCATGCACCTGGAATACCTCGGCCACCAGCAGGTCTGCGGTTTCTTTTGCTGTGGGAAGTTTTGGAAGGGCAACAAAATGTGCAGCCTTGGAAAAACTGTCCACTATCGTCAAAATAGTGGTCTTACCTTTGAAGGGGGGGAGACCAGTGACAAAGTCGACTGCAATGTGGGATCAGGGATGGGTTGGGATGGGCAGAGGTTGTAAGAGACCCGAGCTTAGTTGGTGGGAGGTCTTGTTCTGGGTGCAAACAGTGCAGGCTGCCACGAACCTCCTGGTGTCGCGGTCCAAGGTGGGCCACCAGAACTTAAACCACAGGACCCCCAAAGTGCGGGATACGCCCAGGTGGCAGGATAGGCGAGAGGAGTGAGCCCATTGCTGGACCTGGGAACGTACAGATTCCGGAAAAAATATGGTATGAAGAGGACCATCACCTGGATCAGGTTGTTGCTGGAGAGCCTGTTGAACCAGGTTCTCAATCTCCCATGTGAGGGAGCCAACGGTGCAGGTCTTGGGGAGGATTGGAGCAGGTTCAGGAGACTGTTCCTCTATGGAAAACTGAGGGGACAGGGCGTCGGGCTTGATGTTGCGAGATCCAGGACGATATGTCAAGGTGAATCTGAAACGATCAAAAAACAGAGCACATCGAGCTTGGCGGGAATTGAGACGTTTGGCAGACTGGCTCCTTCCAACCAGTGCATCCATTCCTCCAGGGCCAGTTTTACCGCAAGCAATTCCCGATTTCCAATGTCATAATTGCGTTCTGCAGAAGAGAGCCATCGGGAAAAAAAGCGCAGGGGTGGAGCTTGTTATCTGTTGTTGACCATTAGGAGAGAACGTCTCCTACCCCAGAGTCAGAGGCGTCAACCTCAACCACGAATTGGAGGCTGGGATCAGGCTGGGTGAGGATGGGTGCAGACGTAAAACGATTCTTGAGTTCTTGGAACGCCTGAGAAGCCTCAGTGGTCCATACAAACTGACGGGAGGTAGAGGTGGGGGCAGTGAGGGGGGCCGCTGTTCTGCTGTAATCTCTGATGAACCGCCGATAGAAGTTTGTGAACCTGAGAAAGCGCCGGAGCTGTTTGCGGGTCTCAGGCTGTGGCCAGTCCACAATCACCATGAGTTTGGCGGGGTCCATTCTTATTTCATTTTGGGAAATTATATATCCCAAAAATGACACTGTGTCTCTGTGGAACTCACATTTCTCGGCCTTGACATAGAGTTGGTTCCTCTGGAGCCTCTCCAGGACTTGGCGGACATGTTGGACATGTTCTTCGGGGTCTTGGGAATAAATCAGGATGTCATCTAGATAAATAAACACAAAACGGTCAATCATATCTCTCAGGATATCATTCATCAGCTTCTGAAAGACAGCAGGGGCATTCGTGAGTCCAAATGGCATCACCAGGTACTCGAAGTGTCCAAAGGGGGTGTTGAAGGCTGTCTTCCACTCGTCTCCCTCACGGACGCATACTAAGTAATAATCATTCCGGAGGTCCAACTTGGTAAAGATGGTGGTGCCATGGAGGGGGGTGAAAGCTGAGTTAAGAAGAGGCAACGGGTACCGGTTCTTGATGGTGATGTCATTTAGGCCTCTGAAATCGATACAGGGATGAAGGGAGTCGTCCTTCTTGCTTACAAAGAAAAATCCAGCTCCCACTGGAGACGAGGAGGGAAGAATGATGCCAGCTGCCAGAGATTCCAGATCTAGGTCTCCATCGCAGCATGCTCAGGACGAGACAGATTGTAAAGACAACTGCAGGGCAGTGTGGCCCCGGCAAGTAGATCTATCGGGCATACGGTCCAACACCTTTATATGGGTTTTTTTAAGTGGCAATGTTTTCCTGAATGGATTATATTTTCCTCTTGTCTGCCCATCCACTCTGTGTTCATATAATATTTGGACTGGGAATGGGGTTAAAATCAAATTTTATTAGGAAACTGCACAACATATATGAAATAAGTGCATCTTAAAACCCAAATGAAGTAGAGCTGCTCACATGTAGAGACACTCCAATAACACAAACATACATGATGATCTGCAAATCTCACTGAATCTCAATTTCTAGATTAAATATATTGTCATTAAAGGTTTTTCACATCGACAGATATTAAAACACAATTACAGAGCCAGTAGATATAGGGTAATAACTACCTTGTAAGTTACTTTGAAAAATGCAAATCAAGTAGATAAGGGTTAGGGTTAGGGTTAGACCTTGTATCATACGTATATGCAGTAATATTTGTGCCATGCCAAGGATTTAGAAGCAGTTAATTAGAATAAAGCATAAATGTTGAATCGTTGTTAGTCGTCATCCTAGTTGGCCTCCTTCCATCTCACAACACCATGAGCTGCACCAGGTTAAATCAGGTCTGGATGCTGCATCTTCTCGTCTGGCTGTGATGTCCGATGCTGTAGTGACAGTCTTTTCCACAGAGGCTGCAGGTGTGGGTTGTCGCCATCTGGTCTGTGGCGCTGGAGTTGCGGGTGGCTCAGGACTTGTGGGGGTCTCTGGACTTGTTGGCAACTCTGGACTTGTGGGCAGCTCTCTTCTTCTTCTGGTGGTTGACGCGGCCCTGCTGGGCTTTCTAGGTACCACTCCAGGAGTCCCAAGACTCTGCAAGGCTTTCTCAGGACTGCGAGTGGATTCCAGAAGTCCTCATATCTCATTTGGAGATGTCTTTGATGTACAGCTGTGGTTGACCTCGGGGTCTGGAACCTGCTGAGAGGTCGCTGCAGAGCAGGTCCTTTGGTACTCGGCCATCCTCCATTCGGATGACATGGCCTCCCCAGCAAAGACAGCACTGACTAAAAAGGGTGACGATGGATGGAATTCCTGGTTATTGGAGCACATCAGTGTTGGGGATCCTGTCCTACCATCTGATCTCCAGTATCCGTCGAAGGCAGCAGATATGAAGGCTGTTCAGTCACCTCTCCTGGGCAGCATATGGTGTCCAGGTTTGGCTGGAGTAGAGGAGCGTAGAGATGCAGGCTCTGTATATCTGCATTGTGTTGTTCACCGTCAGGTTGTTGTTGGCCCACAGTCTCTTGTTGAGCTTGAACATCACTGCAGAGACTTTGGCGGTCCTGAATCTGATCTCCAGTTTGAGGGAGAAGTTGGAGCTGATGGTGGATCCCAGGTACCGGAACTGATCAACTGCGTTGAGCTCCTGACTCCCTATGTGGATGCTTGGGGGGAGTTAGCTCCCTGTCCCATCACCTCTGTCTTCGTGATGCTGATCATGAGGCCACATTCATCACACGCAAGGGCAAAGCAGTGGATCTGGAGTGCTTCCTCATTGCTTGTTGCCATGGCAGCATCGTTGGCAAAGGTCTCCCTGATGGTGACATGCCTGACTTTGGTCTTGGCTCGGAGCCTGGCCCAGTTGTACAGCCTGCTATCGGAACGAGTGTGCAGACAGACTCCATCCTCATCCTCCTTGAAGGCAAGGGACAGGAGCATCGAGAAGAATATCCTGAAGAGGGTTGGAGTGAGCACACTGCCCTGCTTGACTCCGCTGTTGATGGGGAATAGGTCTTGATGTTGTTCCGTTGCAGCACACTGTGCTGTGCATGTCGGTGTGGGTTGATGTTATGATGGAGTGCAGCTTCGGGGGGCAAGGAGCAAAACAAGCCACTTTTCCTCACCTTCATAGATATGACGAAGGCTTTCGACCTCGTCAGCAGAAGTGGCCTTTTCCAACTCCTGAAGAAGATAAATGTTGAATAGATATATTTAAAATTATATGGTGAAGTGAAAGAAGTTATGTCACCTGCCTTCACTCATTGTTAGCTAGGATCAGCTACAGGGAAAAGGTAGTTTAGAAGATCAATGGACAGTTGGCTCGGTAGAGATTTCGAAAATTATAAACATATTCCTGTGACTTGACAGCAGCTGCTGTATATCACGTTGTGAATGAAGAGTCTGATGTCTCAGGTTTTCCCCCTGTCAGCACACAGAATGACTCCCAGCTTTGTCTAACAAGACTGAAATGTGCCATAAAGTGTACAGCAGGTGGTCGTGGGCTTGACACGCGGCGTTGAGCTCGCATGCTTCTCCTCTGTCCACATCCAGCCGCCGCCTCAAGCCGGCTGTCATTTCTGCCACCAATAGGCCAATTAGAGCCAGCAAGCACGTTGCCAAGTGTGAGCCAGGTTACCTGCCAGCCGCGCCACTCCAGCACCACCATTCCCTAACTCCCCCGCCTCCACTTCCACCTCCACCACGCTCAGCCTCCACACACCATGCTGTAACAGCTCTGTCTTTATTTACAGGTGTAAAATAACCTGAGTGTGGTGTGTATGATTTTAGATTTTGTTTTGGTGCTCTTGGCCTTGGAAACATCATGGATTTCATCGTGCAAAAGAAGGATTTTCAAAAATGTTGACTGTGATGTTTATATTTTTCTATTGAATCCGGTGTGAAAAACTATGCTAAAAAGTTGTCGGATTTGGATTTTTGTTTGGATTTTCAAGCTTTCGGATAATGAATCCGTCAATTGCATTTTATTGAGACGCACCAGTTTCAACGCGCATGTTGAAATAAAAAGTAGAAAATGTATTTTATCTATCATTTATTTTTTTAGTCAAAACCTTTAAATAAAATCCATAGGGCTTATTTGACTAAGATTCTGCAATAAACATGCTATATTGTGCTATAAATTTGGATGCATTTTGCAGGAAATTAAAGTCTTCCCCACAATGTGAGATGTTAACAATCTTTGTCACAGCCTCCCGCTCTACGGATGTAAATAATCAAACACACGTGCTGACTCGTAGCCGGTGAGGTTGCACAATCACACATTGCATAATCACATTGATTGATTGCGTAACACGCTTTAGCGGAACAATAACACATCCAAAACATACACATGACCGGAGACATGGCATTTCTGTTTTTGAAAAGAAATTCTGAAAAAAAGAGAAGGAAGAAAAGGTGGACGTGGTTGTATACGTGGAGTATTGCTCGCAGGCTGACGAGCACCGACAGTATCGGCCGTCCCATGAACCTTGCACACAGCATGACGTTGTTGCCACTGATTAAGCCACGCCAAAAGATTTGACTAACGATTCTCCCACAATTCAATCTTTCATTGCAGATAGCCAAAAATCACACAGTGTGGGGAAAATTGATGCTTGATCCCCCTATGAGGGATGTCAAGCACACAGGGGGTGTTTCGAGAAGAAGGATCAGCTGAAGGAATCACTCCCATGTTTGCCTGCTTGATTTTGGCCATGGAGTGATTTGATGAAGTGCTGAGCCTCTGCAAGCTTGAGTTGCAGCTCGATGCTGATGCATTACAGCAAGCCAATCTGAATTTGGACCAAACAAATGCAATGTAGGACATGATTGGTCACAAAGTTAAAATATGAGAAACAACACATACAATATAGTTAATAATAAAGTTGACGAGGAAGAGTCATGGGGGACCAGCTGGGAAATGTCAGCTGGTCATCAGATCAACAAGAGCATCTCTGCTGAAGGCTGAGATGATTCGCACCATCAAGACAAAACTGACAAATTCATACACAAAGCAACTTTTTCACAGGTAGTAAATAAATTACATTGTGCATCAAACTAATAGCATAAAACGACATGTTGGTGATCATGAAAACACCACGAATAGTCCATATCAATCAAGCAAGCATTATTTGGCAGGCCTGTTAAACTCCACTCTGTACCACATTTTCAAATCAGCTTCCACATGAACATGTACGATGATGCCTGGTACAGTCACTACAGGCCCAGTGTTGATTTCCTGTTTAATTTTTCACAGTATCTCCTTTGTTGATAGATGAAGTTCCAGAGGATCAAATGATCAAAATATGCCAAAAATATTAATTTGCTTGTGATCCAGTTATTTTGATGTTGTCATAGAGTGACACACTTGTGCTACGACACAGTTTGAAGGGGACTAAGTCACATTTTCCTTGTAGGATAACATCAGAAGCTGGTCTTGTTACTCGACTGCAATGTGTGTCTCTTTCTATGCAGCCCAAATCATCATCCCCTTGTAATCCCTGGAATAATTTTGTTTAGCTTGCAGATTTCTTCCACCCTTCTTTTTAATCAAGCTAATGGAGGCAACATATATGGTATTGATCCCTTTCCCCAGGATTTTCACAATGAATTGACGGCCATTCTAGCACAGTTGCCACCCTGCATTTTCTAACCCCCCTTTTCTTTCCTCGCCATTCGCCTATTTCCATTTTGTGATTTTTGAATAAGCACAAAGAGAATGAAAAAGCCGGCGTCTGTCACGCAGGGGTTTTTTTTGCTGCTCAACTTCACACATCTCACACCCTGCTTGACTGATGGGTGACCTCTGAGTGGCTGAGCTCTTGACCTGTGAGGAGAAGGCTTATATCTCCCCCTGCTAATCTGGTGAGTCGGCTGCTCGCCGCTGGCGAGGGCAGCAGGCCAATTCTAAACTCCTGTAACAAATCAGATGGCACCCAGCCAAGTGTCATAAGAAACAGACAGGTAATGACAATTCACTTACCCCCTGCGTAAGAATCACTTCTCCCACAATGCACCTGTCACAGAGTTCTCAGTAAGCCGAAGTCATTTCTTCCCTCTGTCTGACATGGTAATTGCATGTTAATGTTTTTTTTTCTTTTTCCACAGATTTCTTTTGGGGGAATAGTGATGAATCATGCTGGCAAACTTTTTTTTCATTTACTCCTAAGTGAAAAAAGATCCTAACAAGGTTAAAAAAAAGAGTAAATTAACTCATCCATTCTCCAATCTATTACAAATATCATCAATCCAAATCAAGCCATTGTCCTGTGGGCCATGCTGCTGGATGCAGGCAGTGCATCGGAATCATTTCTGTGTTATTTTGTTCTGAGAAAGACCTGAGAGTATTCTGGTGGCCTTCCGTAGACTGAAGTAAATTTGATATTATTTACAACAATTCACACCCTGATATTTAAATATAAAACAAAAGTACGTCTTCTTTTAGACAATGAAATGTCACTTTATATGTATACCCAAAAAGGGAATTTAATCAAGTAAGCAATTATTTCAGGTCTAATGATTCAAAAGCAAACTCCAACAACCAGTAATGAATCATTATTGACATAGACGTCCTCTTAGATGTCTGAAGCAATGTAATCTTTCCCACAACAAACCTTGTACCACCTTAATCGACCAATTCGTTGCAGTGACAACGTATTTGCCAAATCTGGAAAACACATCACCGATGCAGTTCTCCACACTGAGCCTTTGGCTTCACAAGGGTCCGGAGAATGGTCACCAAAAAGCCCAAATAATTCCCAAGCGAGGATAATTATTACTGCTTTAAACGAGCTCAATGAGGCTCCCACACCTCAGGTCTTGACGCTCAATTCCAATTTTTTGCAAGGATTCCATCTTTTTTGTGTGATCATTTCAAAAGCGACCTGCTGTGAGAACGTGATCGAACCGAATGTTTTTAGGTCCCAGAGTGCAGAAAATGATGTGAAGCCACACCGAGCAGCACGCTATTGCGCGGCCATGGTGGCCAGATGTGACTCAATGTTTCCAGTTCAAACATTGTTAAATCCAAACACCTCAATAAAAACTAGCCCAAATCTCACCCTGGGTCAAAACCATAAAACTATTATATATGTATTAAAGAACATGCCATAAACACACAAATGCACAAAATAAACTAATTTAATAAGTAAGAGAGATTTGCTCTTTAATTCTTGGGGGATGCCGCTAGATCTGGCAACACAGATCACAACTCAATATAGAGATTCATTTTCAAGTGGTTGTTAAATACGAGCAACAGAATCCAAACAGCATGTGGAAGAAAGAACAAGAATGATGAAAAAAAGAGAGCACAGCTTTAACAGCTTTTATTCTGGCGGAGCCACTTCCTCCGGCGCTTATCAGTGACGTCTGTCACACCTCAATGACGAAGCATGCACATTAATAAAAATATCAGAATTGGTATCTGATATGAACGAGGCCTGGGTCTGGTGGGAAATAAATCTGAATTGGAGTTTCAAAACAGGTTGGATATGAGTCACTGTGAGTAAAAAAATCTGAATATGTCGCGTTTCCTGCAGTGTGAACAAGTCCTAACACTCAAAACACATCGATCCCATGATCAGTCCAAGTTTTCCAGTCAATGTCTTCATCCCAATGAGTCCCAGTCAGAGGTGCTTTGAGTACATTGTGACTTCTCTTTATAAGAACATTTTCAGTTCAGGCTGGTTTAAGCCACCTTGGACTATTTTCTAGTGAAGCAGTTTTGGGGATGTATTGTTGGTTATCAGCATTAAATTACTGTAAGTAATAGATTACTGAAAGTAATAAATCAGTAATTTTATGAAAGATTTAATTTATTAATGGAAGTAAACTGTCATCTACACATTAACAACTCCTAAAGTAATTGATTAATTACTCAAAGTTAATAAATTCCAAAAATAATTTATTAATGGGAAATTATCAATCTGAACAAATTGGTTAATTATTCATTAATAATAAAATGGGGCACCACCAGATAATCTGGAAATAGCTAATACCAAAATATCAGTCTTGTTTGAAAAGGTCTACTTAAGTTAGTTAATATTTCTGTGTAAAATATAACAATCTTAAATAACAGGGAAGGTGTGAGATTCAAGCACAGACTGTTACAAACCAGTCAACTGTCAACCATAAATACACAATAATCACCAGGAATCCTTCAAATCAGCAAACAGGCATTTATTAACAAAAATGTATTCATTCATAAATTATTCTGAAATCATTTTATAAATCAGCACATCAAAGTATCAAATGTCATCAAACACAGATATCTAATCTACTAAACAGCGAATACTATGTACAGTGTATATAATAATAAAAATGACTTGGATTTATATAGCACCTTTTTCAGGCTGACTCAAAGCGCGTACAGAAACTATTATTCATTTACACTGGTGGTGGGAGGCTGCGTTGTAGCCACAGCTGAATGCTGGGCGACGCTGACGGAGGCGTGGTTGCCATTTTGCACCAATGGCCTCTCTGACTACCAGCATCATTCATGCACTATTCCTACCCATTCATACGAGGCAATGTGGGTAAAGTGCCTTGCCCAAGGACATAACGACAAATGACTTGGATAGAGTGGGATTGGAACCACAATCCCGCTGGTTATTGGACGACTAACTGTGTGTGTGTGTGTGTGTGTGTGTGTGTGTGTGTGTGTGTGTGTGTGTGTGTGTGTGTGTGTGTGTGTGTGTGTGTGTGTGTGTTCGTGTGAATGGGTCTAATGACCTCAAACCTCAACCAGGTTGCAGTACACCGGGAGTGCAAAGACCCCTGTGGCCAGGGAGCACCCTGCATGCTCTTTCTGGAATAGTGTGATGTCACTAGGTTTGGTGTGGCTCTGAGGCCTGCAGAGAGCGAGCTGGGTTCCTCATGCATGACAAACTGGAGCTGCAGTGAACTACACACGGTCTGAGAAAGAAGTGACAGTGGGACCATGAACGGCTTTTGTGGCTCTATCTAGTCTGTCCTGAACCTCGCATGCAGACCAAAGAGACAGAAAACATTGAGTCTCCTTGTTGCTCTACTGGTGTTTTTTCACGTCTGTCTTGTTTCAGTCCAGAGCTGCGGAGTGGCCAGAGAGAGAGAGAGAGAGAGAGAGAGAGAGAGGAGAGAGAGAGAGAGAGAGAGAGAGAGAGAGAGAGAGAGAGAGAGAGAGAGAGAGAGAGAGAGAGAGAGAGAGAGAGAGAGAGAGACACGTGAATGAGCTCGGGGCTTATTTTTCACCATGTGGGCATTACATGGTGAATTTCTGCTCCTCTCACTTTATTTCTGGACGTGTCTGAATCAAATGATTCAACATCAGGAGGAATGGAGGTGCAGAATGATAGAACGCAGTTCTACAGCCGTTTCCATGGCAACGTACGTAAACACTCACTGATTAAAGTTCTCTTTCACATGGAGCCATTAAAAGGGTCATTTTATGGTTAAAAAAATCCAAGCTTTCATTTACAGTAGGATGTAGTTTGGTTTTTAGTTGCTGATAAACCAAAAGTGTCGCTTCATTATAAAGTTCTGTGGTAAAAAAAATAGTGGAGTGTCTTGGAGCGGAGCGCTGCAGCCAGTTCTGTTTGTGTGTGTGGGTTTTCTCCAGGTACTCCGGTTTCCTCCCACATTCCCCTGAGAAACACCCACCCCTCTGAATCAGTTTTACACTACCAGCCAGTGTTTGGGACCCATCATTATGTACTGCTTGAATAATGTTAAAAAAAAAGCAATAAACATTGATTTTATCATCTTACTGGACGTCAGCCATGAATGCCTCCTTTAAACATTTCTTCACCTTTTGAGCAAGATGGTATTGTTTCTTTCTTTCTTTTATTTATTAATATCTATTACAATTTACATATTGATCATTGATAGATATTTTTATTTTATTTGGACAAAGACGAACATAGTTTCACACAATGTCTAGAAGAATACTTGGCACCTTGTGTTTTTACCATGTTATAACTGCCAATCAAGCTATAGGCAACAAAGTGTAAATTGCATAGCACACATGGAATGACAATGGTCTACTTTAGCAAACACTTAATATAAAAATGACTATTTCAGGACAAACATGGTCACTGTTCTGTTCTTGTCCACTGCTGTGGGAGGTATTTCTCTCCAAGTCCTTTCATTAGCGGCTTGTGTCCTTTTTGCTTGGCAGGCAAACTGCAGCACACATTCTTGGACTTGAGGTGATATTGTGAATGATGTATCTAAGTGACTTCCTCAGAGTTACTTTCCTTAAGGACTGATAACGATTCTTGGCCTCTATTATCATTTAAGAGAGATCAAAGTGCAGAATTAGACCCATTTTTCCCCCTTACCATGACATAAGTGTTGACCTGGGAGAATCCCCGTCAGGCCTGCCAGAAATCATCAGGGAAGTAATGTTCAATTATGCCCACCATTTGTTGTATTCCACTGGGCCAAATTAGAGTGTGAGGTTAAGGCGACTCCGAGGGTATCCCCATCACTTTGGTATCACTGTCCTAAAAGGCATTGACCTCTCACTCAGACTGGTGCAAAGAAACACATTCAGAGCCATAACTCATCCCAGAAGGAAATATTTCACCCGCTAGTAGCTTTTCCAGCTTCTAATAGCCCCTTTCCAACCATTGCTACCTTACCATAATATGAATACACATCGCTGTAAAATGAAAGCAAAAGGCTTTCTGAATTAACATTATTGACTGGGGTGCAATTAAGTGCTTGTGTAATGGTTAATGGAAGGTTAATGTTAAAGTCTGACGTTATGGTGTGGGGCTTAAAACACATTTATTGATTCTGCAGCTCAGTGGGTGATTTCAGATGTGATTAGAAATATGCTTCTTGTCCACTCATTTTTACCAATATATTTTCCTCTTTAGATACTCAAGTCACTTTTCGTGCATTTCCTGGCAGTGTGCAGTCTCATAATACACACTCCCTGCTTTAAATGGAAGTCCACCATTAATGAAAATGTTTAGAGACGCTCAACTGTTAAATCTTTTTCAAACGCATTAAGGGATGAAATAAAAAGTACAAGGTTTGATTATTATAGTTTTATTTCTGAAGAGAAAAATGGTCAGGTTCGATAGTTTGTGTGCATGCCCTAAATTTAAAGAATAAAAAGTAACAAAACTCAAGATTTGGGTTAATGGTTATGATCAACTAACTAATTAATTAAGGCATTAACTCCTGATTCCTTTCACGCTATAATAATGATTATTAATATGTAATAGTTAATGTAGCGCCGGCTGGGTGTGCAATGAGTGAATGCCTGAGACTTAGCCTTGGAACTTTCAACTTGGACTTTATTCACAAAGATTGAGACGCACTAAACAACAGTGTCATCAGCCACCACATACCACTGAGCCTTGCTTGCCATCCAGTAATACTGTAGCCAGAACAAAACAAGTTAAGTTTTTGCTGTGAATATTTTTTTTTCATGATGACAACTACTAAACTTATCTAGATTTACAACTAGAAAGGAAAATGATCCATTTATTGATACCTGCTCAGTCAACTGCTCAGTAGTTATATGAGTCCATCTTCAGACTTCAGCCTGATTGTTCAACTTGCATTGCTCACTGCGGCAGGCCTTTGTTTTCTTGTACTGACAGGGAGGACCACAGAAAACTCACTTTGTCACTTAAGGGTATAGTAGAGGATTTTCTTCTTCCGGGTGGATCATCAAAATAACTGGTCCTCTCAATTGTCAATCATTCTGGTGATATATGACGTAAGCCCGTCGTACGTGCTCGTCCCTGCGCGCAGCTCACTCCACACGGTTCTCATCATGCCGGTGGCCGACCCGACGCATTATTCTCGGACATTTTTACACAGTTTCACCCCCTCTGGTGCAAATCTTCTTGTAAAGTGAGCTTATGTGAGCGATGCCGACTTGTGACTTGTAAACAGAGCGTGCACGAGGAGAACTGGGCTCGTCACGTCTCTCCACACGTTTTAGTAGGCGTTCCGTCTCGGGAGCAGGTACAGCGTTGCGCAAGCGCATTTTTTTTCAAACGGTGGAGAGGGCGGTTCTTTCCTAAAATTCCTGAAAATCCTCCTGTATACCTTTAAGAGTAGTAGTGGGACGAGATATGTCAGCGTCATCCAGGTTTCCTCACACAGGTTCACACAATTCATAGAGCGTCTTTATATTTCTATTTATTCTTTTGAATTGTTTTATTCTTATTTGTAGTTTCTTGATGTGTTTGTAGTTTTTGATCTATTTTTATTTTTATTTTATGGTTCTATACTTATTTAGTGTTGGACTTTTTAGTTTTATGTGCAGTATGTGAAGCACTTTTTAAACGCTTCGTTTTTAAAATGTGCTATATAAATAAAGTGGATTGGATTGGATTGGATTGGATACACTGAAGGGTTTTGTTTCTCTTGTGCTCTTAGTTCTGTAATGCTGTTCATACTGTATAATTTAATTATTAATAATAAAGATAGTATTAATTCATATCTTTTCTCAAACATGTAAAATAATCTTTCATATCTGCAAGTCTGAGTTTACACAATGGAAAAGTATGTCACTAAGACTAAGACTGAAAAGGGGGTAGGAATGCAAAAAAAATGCTTTACTACTTTTCAAACATTGTACATTTACATTTGCTTGTTTTTTAACTTCTTTTTTATTGTCTTTCTGTTATTTCCTTCAATGTATATACACGTATATATTGGACTTTTTTTAATCATCCTTTTAGTTGTTTGAAAATGAATAAATAGCAACAAGAATGGGGACAAGTGGGAGAAAGAAGACAATGGTAGAAGTGTCTTTGACATTGTTAATCAGTCTCCATCCATATCTAAAGATGAAGTGGGGATGTTGGACACCAGGAGAGAAGATGCTGCAGGCTGCTTGGTGTCAACCAGGAGTGAACCTGGACCAGCTTCATCATCCACTCCGAAGCATGGACGACCGTTCTGTGTTCCACATCCTGGATGGATTTAGAAGAATTTTTCTAAAACATTATGAAAATAAAGAATACGCTTCAAGCTACATACATCGACACCGTCAGAAATGAAGAGTGGACCAGTAGCACTAAACACATGCACATGGATGGCAGGGCCACCACCACTGAGCACGCTACAAAAAAGGCACTAACTAAAAAAAAGTGTAGACAGGGTGCTTGAAGCACTGAGTCATTTTCAAAGGCACTTTGGCAAAGCTTCTCCTTTGAAAACCTCCTTTCTTTCCTCACATCTGAGAGAATCATTGTTGGTGTTGCAGATGGCACAAAGGTGAAAAGGCATTTGAGAACCTTTCAGAATTACCTTGGCTGTCCAGGAGAGTTTTGCCATTTATATCTTCTTTTTTTTTTTGAGAAGTGAAGTGAACCTCTGAGGCAACGAATTGATTGAGAGTGAGAGCATCATATTGAGTTGAAATATAATAGGTGTCTGAATGCTGCTTTGGGCTGGGAATTGATTGAGAGAGAATGAGATAACATTTTCCCAATTCAGTAAACTCTGATTGAAGAAAGAAATCCTTCAAGAAGTCTCACCCGATTATAGCAGAACGAGGAATACAAACTCCTACTGCTACACATCTTGTGGGCTGTACATTTGTACTTCAAAAAAAAAAAAAAAGATATGGGTGTGGTTAAGACTCATTGATGATATCAAAAGAGCACCCAGTGTTGAGAGCATCTATTCTGAACCCTGAGCTAAGGTGAACAAAAAGCAGTGGCATCAATCCAGCAAGATTAAAAGAAAACCTACTGTACTATTGAGTGCATCAATTCTGGAGTACAAAAGAGGTAGGTAAGTGTCGAGATGAGGAGAGGGCTGGCTCTAGTCTCTACATAACCTCCTGCCCCAACACAAAGCAGTGGTTTGAACCTCTCAGAACAGCCACATTCACACAGATGGGCTTGTCTGCATGCTAATTCCGGGGAGACACAATTTGAAGCACTAAAGCCTTCAATGTCACATGCAAATCACGTCTCTATTTAATTCCACAGACACAAACTGTCAAATACTGCAGTGATCAGCCTGTAGGAAGAGTGACACCACCGCTGATTAAAAAGAGCTGGGGTATGGGCACTATTGGGTGGGTGGGTGGGGGGGGGGAATAATACCGCGGCTATCTCATACCTAGCATTATACAAATCCCTTCCCTGGCCTTTTAAAATGTGGTGTTTGATTAAAAAAGATTACACCTCACGTCTGACTGAGCTGCTTCAGGACTTGTGAATGATGGTCTTTGGTGTTGGTGTCCGTCCACTGTGAGACAGTGGACTCGCCCAATACTCCGGCAGAGATCCTTTAATAAAGCTTTCAACCACGTGCAAAGAGGAAATAAATTCTATTTGCAATCTGATTTTACTGCTGTATTTTCCTCCACCCCCCAATTAATTAGCTCATTCTTTCCCCTACAGAAGCTAGGAGAAATGGACAAGGTAGGGCAGCAAGGAAATGTTCATTCAATGTCATCTCAAGAGCATTAATTCCTTCCCTGCTAGGGAAAATGGTTTTGAGGTAAAAAAAAAAAAAAAAAAAAGGAAAAAAAAAACCCTGCGTCCTCCATGTTAATGTCTTGTTTTTGTTCCTCTTGCAGCCTGGACACATTACTGGGCACACTTTAACTCTCAAGTACATTTCTGTCAAAATGCGACAAATGGACATACTGTATGTTCCATTAAGAGCTAAACGGATTTGTCGTATTTGTCATTTGTCCAGATATTTCAGAGGCCCATTATTCCGAACATGTTGTTGGGGAGCAGCCAGGAGAAGCTGGAGGAGAACCACAGGGAAGATGACAGACCAGAAAGTAGAGAAACCCCCCCCCCCCCACCAAAGAGAGTGGATCAGAAAGAAGGATTAGAAACTGAAAAAAACCCATCTTCTACTATTTAATTATTCTTCTGCTTTTCAATCTGATACTTTATCAATTCCTGATCAATAAGTAATATAATTCTTATCCAAACTTCATCGCTTAAAAGTTTTAACTCGTCATTTATCACAGGTTATTATTTTCTGCCTAAACATTTGGCAACATGTTTATAAAAGTAGTGTCTCCATTCATAATAATGTTCATTCTAGTTATTCACCTAAATCAATGCTCATCTTTGAATTCGAATTCAATCAATAAATTGTGTTAATCTGATGGATTTGTTATGATCATGCATAAACTCTGCTAAACTGTACATCCACACAACAGTTCCGGCTGCAGCTCAGTACTGAAGGGGAGGTGGCTGAAAACCCAGGAAGGAAGATGACGTGATGCATAGCATGAGAAACTTCTGCAGCCCAATTGTTTTATCTAAGCCACACAGGAGCGTGATAAGACACAAGTGACTATAACACACAGCCACAAGTAAGTATACAGATAATTATACAATTTAATAGTTTGTTTTCCCTTTGTTAGGTTATTTTTTTTATTGTTATGCAAGTTTATATCTGTGTGCCTTCGATTTACACTTAAATACAAAGTGTGTTATCTATTTTTTTTGAGTATTTACATTTTAAATATTTTTTTTATTTCTAGGCACATGGGCAGTTGCAATCTGTTCACTGTGAATAAATACATGCTCAAATGTTTTCATTCAGTGCGTATAAACAGGCATTAACCATTTTTCGTATATCCGTTGTGATATCAATGATACGTGAGAGGTGACTGAAGATGTACAGCCGCTGGTCAGGTGCATGGTCGTGTGGTGGGTTCAAGGACCACTGAAAACTTGAATTTGAATTTCTAAAACTGTTCATTATGGTTTTAACATGTCATTGGAGTTTCTTCTGAGTTTTTGATTGTTTTGAACACATCATAGACTGAAAACAATATATATGAAAAATAAATAAATACTACATTTTGACTGAGCGGGCAAGACAGTCTGCATGAGGGACGCCGGGACTGCCACACAATTCGAGTTCAGTTCCACTTCATCACATGACTTACGAGGCATAACACCTTGAATGTTCATCACGACCACGAAGCAAGCGCGGCTGCTGGTAGAGGAAGTTTTCAAAGAGCAAATAGATCTGCATTAAAGGGAAAAACTAAACAAAAACACAATCAAGGTGATGATTATTCATAGATAATTAAACATTACATGAGTCAGTTAGAATAAACTCCCAGTATTTTTCATATCTGCAAACTAAGTTGAGTGGGTCAGGCAAGGCGAGTCAAAGCTACAAACAAGACCACGGGCATCTCACGACAACAGCAGCTCACCTCATTTACATCTCAACTGTTTCCTCTTTTCAACAGTTCCAATAAAAAAACTCATCATGAGCAAAGAACTGACCTGTATATCAGACATTGGAAGGTTCCAACTCACGCTTCATTGCAGCCTGGTGGCGCTCGTTCATCTTCTCCTGAGGAAACTTAACTGTCTATCTAGTGTGTGAGAAAAGGTGTTTAAGGTTCCTCCTAAGCTGATGCAGATGTAGCAGCCTAAGAGCTATCAACACCCAAACACGCCCAACTCCAATTTCCATACTTAAGAAGGCTTGTCACTCCATCCAATCACGCCATGAGGGACTCGGGCAAATGACCATTAAAGCAGTACTGTATGAAGCTGTTCAGGGCCTAATGCTGGACCGTTATTTAAATATTCCTGTTTGCATGAGATGCATGAGAAGACTTGTGGTTTTATCCTAAATAAAGCAGCAGACCTCATGCACATTTAAAGCCTGGTATATTGAGTTTTCATGAGCATGCAAACAACAACACCTTATGTGTCACGGGTAGCAGATAGGATCCAATTGCGGGACCCTGAGGCAGGGTGCGTTTAATCAAGTCTTTATTTACAATGGACAGCACAGACTGACGTGAGATGCAGGTTGCTCCTCAACCTGGGGTGCGCAGCTGACCCGGACTCCAGACAGTGAACAAGACGGACTAGACATCGATGACTAACAATGAACAAACACACGGACAGGACATATAAGCTGGCATGGTAATGACGGCACACTGGCTACAGGTGTGGAACAGGACTGCCCAGAACATGGGACCCGCCCACTATTATAGGGAGATCCTAAGCCTAGTCCAGGGGTGGGCCATCCTGGTCCTTGAGGGCCGCAGTCCTGCATGTTCTAGATGTTTCCCTGCTCAAACACACCTGTTATCATGATGAGGCTCTGCAGAAAGCTTGACAAGGAGCCACTAATTGCTGTCAGCTGTATTGATGTGAGGAGACATCGAAAACCTGCAGGGCTGCGGCCTTCGAGGACCAGGATTGCCCACCCCTTGCCTAGTCACTGACATTATGAAGGATATTAGCTGCCAGTTAAAATGTTTACACTCATGGTTGGGTACTAATGCTTTATTTATCATTTTGATTTGTCCCCATGATATCAATAACATCCCTTTTTCAATAGGGTGTTTTAATATAATTGACAGTTTTACTTTCCACTTACTGTTGTCATCATTACTTGCTTTAAAATACTGCTACTGTTGGGAAAAGGCCAGTCAACCTGCTGATTTTCTCATAAGTGTCACTCCTGGACTTCACTTAGAAAACTAAACCACCACCATAGGCTAAAGTTTGACTACATGGTCTCCAATAGTGATGTTCCAGTTGAACCAATCGTTCAAAACCCGCGAGTCACTTTACTGAAGGGTTACGAGTCATCACGTTCATTAACTGGTTTACTGAGTCATTCTGGCTCCAGCTGTCCAGCTACTGCTGCTTGAACTGCACCTTATGAATATATCACATTACTCACATTAGTCGCCCTCTGGGTAAAGCAGCTGTGCTGCTACTAGCGCTAATGGCTGATAAAAGCAGCTCTTAGTGCTAGTAGCAACACCGCTAGTGCTAATAGCCGCTAAAAGCACCAGTTGCCATGCTGCTTGTGCTAATGGCAGCAAAAAGCTGCTAAAAGCGGTAGTAGCTGCACTGCTAGTGCTAATAGTGCTAGTAGCCCCAGCAGCTGTACGCATAAGTAGCCGTACTGTGTAGAGTTATTCCCCTCCTCTGAATCATTCAGTATGTAGAGTCGTTCTGTGAGCTGCTCCACCACCTGGTGGAGTTCCTCCAGGTCCTGGGTATGGTGCAATGACTCAACTGACTCAAATGAATCAAACACCCGGTTCACTTTGCTGAACGACTCATAAACCCTTGAGTCAGTTTAAGGAGTCGGGTGTCCCATCAGTAGACCCAAATACATCATCCAAGTGCTTTTATGTGAGGTGTGAGGTGTGATTTTGGGTGTATGTGAATTCTTTGAAATACTTTCCTTGCTAATTAGGTATCATTGAATCCTGCACTTAGACTGACACATGGACCACAACAGTGCATGCAGAGCGAAGATCACGCAGATTTGTTTCATAACAGCTTGAATTTATTTGGACACAAACAAAACAGTTAGCACAGAAATATGCACAACCATGGCAAGCCATAAACAAAGTCCCGGGAACAATGTCCCACAATCCCCTGTGATGCGCCCGTCACTGCACAGCAGTCACCACACTACATTCTCATGTTGTTGTGCATTCCATAATGTAACGTAACATAACTATCCCAAAAATATTTGCACTTCTGGTGGCAGGTGTTTTCCTTTCCTAAAGGTTTGAATCTTTCACGCCAGGAGTTGTGAGTTGCAGCTCTCTGCTTCACGCCACATGGTGGGACTTCCTCTGTAAGTTTGACTGCGGTATTGCCATTCTAATTATTTCTTCCAATTGCATGGCGTGTTTCTGGAGCCAGATGACACTTTGTTGCCAGCACAGTGTACAATGAGCCACAGTACTGTCAACTTGCGTGACACAAACTCAAAATTGTGATGATTTTTAGCGAGAAAACATGTGCCTCTCTCTTCCCTCCATTGTTGTTCATGTTTGTGTCGCTGGCTGCTTGTTGAGTTAGCCTCATGCTGAAAGGGAAACATTGTCAGTCCTCAGGATGCAACAACAATCACAATACCTCTTTTTACTAAGGAACATTGCAAAATTATTGAGGTATAGTAACTATAGGACAAGTAAGTTTAGTCTGATTACTGGTTTGGAAATAGTCATATGTTAGATTACTTGTTATTGATCAAAATGCTCATAATACTTTTACTGTTACTAAATAATGCATTACTGGCATTACTGTTCCTGACAATATGTGTCCTGTCT
Organism: Blennius ocellaris; assembly: GCF_963422515.1. NCBI lineage: Eukaryota > Metazoa > Chordata > Actinopteri > Blenniiformes > Blenniidae > Blennius > Blennius ocellaris. The sequence goes on along the minus strand of NC_137656.1, from coordinate 27,463,554 downwards.
GATCACTGTCCGGTTCTTCAGTTTGCATCCGGATGTTTGAATGACAGGGACACGCTGCCAGGGCATGACTTTGATTGACAAGTGTCATGATGAACCAATCAGATTGGATGAAGAAATGCATCACAAAATAGCACAAACACAAAAAGCATTGATTGGCCAGAAGAGAATGTTTAAATAGCCAATCAGAGACTGGCATTAAGTCACATGGAAACCTATGTCTATATATTTTTAGTGCAATTTTGATGGGAGCGGTGCTCTTGCGCCCCCTATTGACAAGCTGCCTATTGACTATATGCCACAACAGGGTTGAACATATAGATTTTCCCCCGGTACTCCGGTTTCCCCTTACAGTCCAAAAACTTGCGTCTACGTCGTGTAGACGTGAGTGTGTATTTGTCCTGTGATGGTCCAGGTGAAACTTGCATGTACCTATATTAAACTGGATAAAGCAGTATAGACAATGAATGGAATGCATCATTTTAGAGGGTTTTATATCCCTTTTTCCCCAGAATGTATGTATCATCTCCATCAACCAACTCACATTTATTTTACCCTGAGAGTAAACTAGTTCAACTGGGCACTAAAAAAGTTTTGTTAAATGCTTTTGAAATACTAACAACAAAACCATTTTCCTGGGTCGACGTCCCACTGACCACATGAATGCATTGGACAAACCCAACAAGGCTATCCAAACACAGCTAAAGATAAACACAAATTAAAACCACATTGAATCAAGCTTACGCTCAATTTAAATGCAACAAAAATAGAGGTCAATGAAGCTGACATGAGATCTTTAACTGAGGAGAAGAATCGAGAAGCCATCGACTGAATGTGAGAAGTTGTTGATATTTATGCGCATACATAGAAGATGAATCGGTCTGTGCCACTATCTTCTGTCTCTTGTTGTCTTGACCTGTTTCCAATCGGCAAACAGGACTGAGTATGAAGCTGAAATGAGCTCGACAGGCGTGGTAATCCACAATCACGTCCCGTTGTTCTTAGTTCTGGTGTAACCACACTGCAGCCTGCTGTCGCTTCACGTCAGTAAATTAGCATTAGTTCTGTTTCACACTGCAAAGATCTGCTCATCACTCAAAAACATTTGAAATGAGGACAATCAAATAAACACCGATAAAGTGGTGACTCGTGAGTCAAAGCAACGCAGCCGACATCTTTATATTATGTGATATACAACATGTTGAAAGAAACACAATTTTTTCCAATAACTAACACTTTCGGAACTACCGAGTGAAATCTTGTTGCCCCCAGCTCATCGCGCTCCAATTTAAGGAGGCCAATTAGTTTTCTGCTCTGAAATATCAGCAATCCTCATTGAGATGATTAAACAAAGCTGTCCAATGTCCCAAACAACCTGTAGGATTATGAAATATTGCTTAAATTGCATTGTCAATGAAATAAATGATCATTTTAGTCACTGCATAAATCTACAAAATACTTTTACAGAGACAGTGTGAATGTTTCAATTTGCACTTTAGACAAATTACACAGAATTTTGACAGTATAACATCAATGACATTACCAAATCACAAGTTATTTAATAAGAGAACTCAAAGAGAATAATTAATTTTACTGTATCACTGACACTATTGGGACAAATTGCCTGATGCTGACGGATGGTGGAGAACACAAAGTAGTGATTTTCTAGGATCAGGCAGACAAATCGAGGGCAGAAGGACATTGCAGATGAGAGCGTTAAAAAAAAAATCCACCTATTTCTCAGGGACAAGAGAGGGATCCAGAAGTCCCTCCAATCATGACAAGTTCTCACTGACTACAAATCACAAGGCCTCATTCATCCATTGCTTTGGTTACTGTCCTCCGGACAATATGGTCAATCCTTCTCCGTCACGCGCCATCCCGTAAATTTAGTCCCATTGTGGGGAGAGAAGCAGAACCAATCAAACCCCAGTAACCAGCAATCAGCCTGGGACCCTTCAGCCAGGGTATCCCATGTGCCCCTGCTACCAGAACAAAAATGGAGAAAACAAGCTCCACAGTTAAATCAGGATGCTGAAGACACTCGACGGCGGCGCCGAGCTCGGAGCCGGACCGTGAACGACGACAGAGTGCTGCGGGGAAGCAGCCATCAACGGACACCTTCAGGATACATTTAACTTCTGTCACTTGCACTTCAATGCACAATCAATTCCAGTCCCTCTCCCTTGATGCTGACACCTCAGTGCCAGGAAAAGAGCCAAGGAGCAGAACTAGATATTTCTATAAGAACAGCAGTGCTCATTTCAGTGGGCTTCTTTTGACTGCCACACTTTCACTCAGATAGAAGAGTATGGAATGTAATAGCCTTTTTGCTTTCTTGGTTTTTTTTGACATTGGTGCATTCACAACTATTTTGAAAGCTATTGATTTTACGTCCTGGACTGCGGCTCCATGAGTGCTCCTTTTCACTGATTCTTTTGATTTGAAACTAATTGCCAAAAATAGACATTTAAAGGAAGTCAACAAGAGTGGGGCACTTACAGAACATATGATCAGCTTAACCATGGGTTGCTGAGGTGTAATTGCACCTAATAAATGGCTGTGAAGTGCCAAGTTTCAAGTCCTGATCACCACTATTCTGGTGCTTCTCCCTCAGCAATACTTCTGATCACCCCCGCCCCCACAAGAAAACCTTTTCTCGCAGCAATGAGTGATTTCAGCTTGAGCCTTTTGCCTCAACCCGAGCAGGAATTTCAAAATGTCGACAAAATAAAATGTAAAGGAATTCAGCTTTCCACCTATGCCTTTATGTATATTTCCAGACATTCACTTCTATAAATGAGAAATCACATCAATGTAACAAAGACTGATTTTCTGAAGCTGATCCAGGAGGAACAGGTGTTTCATTTGGTTAAAAACAGGATATATATTTTAGAATGCAAGATCAAATGAAAAGCTGAAAGACAGGACATTTGGACTTAAATGTGAATAAATCCAGAACATAGAAGAAATATCCAAAACAATTTCTAACACAAGAGGATCAAATCAAAAGATTGGAAACGATTCAAAACATCAGAAAAATTCAGCTACACTTCAATCATGACAACATAGAAAAATCTTCTATCCCGCTTATCCAGTTCAGGGTTGCGGGTTGGTGGAGCCGATCCAGCCTAGCGTGGGCGAGGGCAGAATACACCTGGATGAGTTGCCGGTCTGTCACAGGGGTCACAAAAAACAAGCAAAAATCAAGTCAAAACTTCCATACTACAAATTTGGTTTTAATATCAAAATAATATAAACACGATGGAAATTGCAGAGTTGAAAATCATTAAGGATAAAATGAAAACATCAAGGATATAGACTAGAGCAAAGGCAGACAAGATCCAACCAACTTGTTGCTGAATAGTTTTCTTTGGTACAGTGCTGAATGCAAAAGTGTAAATACAAAGAGCTTAAATTAGGGCTGTCAAAATTAAAGGGGACTCATCCACCATCATGGTTAATCTGATTAAAAATGTTTATTCAATTAACTTCATCTGCAGCACAGAAATTCCAGGAGAGTCTCTGGCAGAGCTTTTCAGACAGTTTGTCCAAGTGGACTTGCCGTAGTGTGAATGGGCACTGAGTGGCACACTGGCCCTCTCTATGGGAGATTTGAGTACAAAACAGCCAAGACAGAACAGTGGACTGACATGAAGTCTGATATTCACTCTGCAGGAAGGAGTTTTCTTTTCACTGGAGCACTTCAGATTAAAATCCCACAATAACGTGAAGCCGACATTAGTCCAGATTCTGCCAACTGTTCTCGGCTGCAGTAAAAGTTTGCAGGAGAAACTCTCCTCTCAGACTACGTCAATAAGTTAGTTTGTCTCAGTAGCTGCTGAAAAAGGAGGAACGTGAACAATGACTGCGTATAAATGCTCTAAAAAAGCCAGTTTTTTTGTTAACATGCACTGTTCCCTAAACATATTAAATGCAAATGTATGAACTTCTCCAGGCTGTTTGCTCATACAAAGTGAAACGCAATACAACAGATTAAAATGGAACGATATTTAATCCTGATGTATTGTAATTAATTAAAATTAATCATCATCAACCCTATGATTAATCTGACTTAGACTTTTAATTGTTTGAGAGCACGAGATATCAATTAATTTGAAAAGTTTTAAAACATTAAAAAATGTAACTGTACCAAACCACAGTAAACTGTTACACACAAAGATTAGTTCATAAAAAATATTGACAGCTAATTATAAATGTGAAGAACTACATTTGGACATTTCTTGAATTTAGTCGCATGAAGTGAAATTAAATATTTATCCAGGATTTTTCCATCCATCAGTCTATCTTCTTTCACATGGCGTCGGAGCGGAAAAAAAGCACAGGTATTTCAGTCTAATGCAACTTTGTCCAGTTTCTCTGGGACACCCTGAGAAGAACTCAAAGCCTTCCGCAGACTAAGTCTTATTCGCAGGTGGACCACTGAGCCTCGTCCCAGTGGAACATTGCTGGAACAGCTGTGAATGGAAGCAACCAGGGCGTGATAACCACACTCAGCAAAGTCCTCTGGAGCCCATTGGAGAAAAGTGTTTCCAGCTGCATTGTTTCTCAAACCTGTGACCAATGTCAAGATCCATCGCCCGCCATGCATGACCAGGGCCACAAGACACTCCAGCACAGGTACGCTCTCTCCTCCCAGCTGACAAATTCAACACAACTTTTACCGTGAAAGACCAATCGGCTCCTCCTTGGAGTTGCTGATCCACATCCGGATTTTTCCATACCAAGCGGTGAACGGTTCCAGTGTATTCTGGGCACTCAGGTAATGAAGCTAAATCCAACACATCGTAGAACGCAAGGGCTAAACTTAGATTTACCAGTTTTCTTGAAATATAAGACAAATAAACAAGATAAATAAACTAACATCCAGATCATAAACCAATACAAGCAGAATGGACCACATGGCCCAGAATTTGTAAGCCCTCCACACTTACTATTGGAACAATACATCAGTAGGGTAATACTAACCCTCTCACCACAGTCTAATCCAGCTCATGTTCCCTATTAGTGGGTGAACAATCCATCGCTTGGTGAATTCTGCTTCACAGGGATTGGAAGAGTCTATCTTTATATCCAAACAGAGTTTTTCACTCCGACCTCGACGTAGAAACTCATGACAACATGGATCTGCAACCCTTGTGTATGTGGATAAACCACTCTACATACACACCCACTTACATTGGGGACCAACCTCTTCAAATAGAGGAAGTCTGTAAACACATAGCAGTATTACAACAGGAGGAAGCCTCTGTATTCCCGCGCACTTCCCATGGATACATAATATGTTATTACAACCAGTCATTGCATTATCTTACTTAATAAAACCCTTAATGTAAGATCTTGGGCCCAAGTCATACTCCATTCGTCTAAACTGTGTGCTTAATGTCAATAAAACCCACGTCATGCTGTAATACAAAATCTTGCTATATCACATTGATAATAACACAATACAAGGCCGTCATTTAAGGATGTAACTGTGGAATAATGCCCACAATAAGCACAATACAACAACTAAAGTCTTTTGAGAGACACTCTTACAGCAATAGTCAAACCTTGAAGGACATGAATAGCTTCTGTTTTGGACTTATTTTGCTTTGAAGAGGCAACATGTGGGATTTCAAGAATTCCAGTTCTGTTCTTTGGGTGTCAGTAGTGAGTTGCTGTGAGTGTCAGTTCTGATCTGATCACTCTGGTCACTAGTTGTTACCGACCGTTCAATGTGCTCTTCTTCCATCGGTCTGAGGAGAGACTGAAAGCCAAAGTGACTCACAACACCCTCATTTGGAACTAATTGGTTTTACAAGCCAAAACACTTGGTCAGCATGCTAATGTCAGAAGATTGTCACATGATCACGACAATTCATTTATGGTCCAAACAAAATCAGAAACATATTTTAACTTTAGTGATGAAAAACAATCATCAAATTTGTTCTGAACATCTGAAACCGTTCATGTTTTGACCAGTATCAGAATGGGTTCCAAGTGAGAACAGATAAAATAACAGATAAAAGCAAATGCCAGACATCTGTCTGACAGTGACGTCTAGTAAGGTGTATAAGGACTATATAACTAGCATGCCTCTTAAACCCCTAAAGGCATCTTCCTGCTGATTTACATGGCTCCTCTGAAACATTCCTGTCGGCAGGATCTCGGCTGGCTCCTTCCAACAGATGACAAAATGCTCCATATTCTCCAGCTAAGATATGCACGACAGTGTCTTTTCCCTCATGTGCTTCAGTGATTACAAGTCTACCTTCAAGACAAGACTCTGAGAAATAAGCCAAAATTGGTTGAAGTGCTTTTAATTTTGCAATTACCACAGTGGCTCATGAATGTGAAGAGATAATTGCAGTTTCCTCATGACATTCATCACTTAGAGGCCAGATTGAAGATGTCATGTTTGTCACATAATTATCTATTCCAGCATTACTGTCTGGGATAATTAATAATTACCCTTCACGTCTTACTGTATACATTGGAATCTGTCCGGGAGGGGGGAACTTGGGGGGGGGATTGGGGGGGGAACTTGGGGGGGGATTGTGTAACCCCCCCCCCTTTTTTTTTTCCTTGGAGAATTACTTGGACTTTTCTGCCTTTTTCACTGTGCTGCTGTCAATTTTCTGCTAATGGTCACATTGTGCACACACACTGTCATGGCTCTGAGTGTCATGGGGCAAATACAGCACGTTACCTCACCCAGAGGCTTTGCCATTATCTTCACAGTGGACTGTGCTACCAATTTCTGCATTCCGTCCTGGTAAAAGACCAATTTAGCAGAATGTCCCACTTCACATATTTCACATTCACGACGACTTTCACTGATATTTTATAATTTTACTGTCATGTGATAGTGTGGACTCTACACTGTAGAAGGCTTATTTGGGTGTGGGTTTTTTTTGCATAGAATCATGCACATTAAAATTGAAAAACAGGACTGTGACAGTCGAGAATGCCACCGCCAGGTTCACATACAGATATGCGGAGTCAGGGCTTTCCAGAAACATAATTATTTTATTCAAATAAATCAAAACAAACATAAAACCTCACACAGACAATATTTACTAAATACCACAGTTTTTGTGTTGGTGGTATTATTTTATTTTGTTGTATTTATCTTCTGCATCTTAAGGCCAGTCCGTGAAAATATTATCTAATATTAAACTGTCTGTGGCGTAAAAAAGGTTGGGCTCCACTGCTTTAGGTGACACCAGCATGTTCATAAGGAAGCTTGACATAAAGAACCACAGGAGCCTCTGAAATGTGCCCAGCAAGATTTAATTGGGACGTCTGCCATGTTCTTCTTTTGAGCCATGAAGTAACAATGTTCATGAGCTGGAGACCACCTTTGGTATTACATCGGGGTGTCCAACCCTGGTCCTCCAGGGCCCCTGTCCTGCAGGGTTTAACTCCTCCCAGTTGAAACACACTTGACTGCAATGAGGGGCTCGTTGTTGGACTTCTTCACAACCTTGGTGATGACATCATCATTAGATTCAGGTACGCTGAAGCAGGAAGAGACTAAAACATGCAGGACAGGGGCCTTCCAGGACCCAGTTTGGACACGCCTGTATTACATAATCTGGGGCCTCATCTATAAAGGTTATTGACACACTAAAGGTCCTGGAAGATACGTACGCCACTTCCTCACTAGGGGCTTCATCTATAAAGCTGCTGAAGCACTAAAGGTCCTGGAAGATGCATACACCACTTCCCACACAAAGTTTGTGATTTAAAAAATAAACTTTGCAGGAGAATGTTGGAACCGGTACGACCATTTAGAACCTTGAGCAGTACATTGTGAAGATGAGGAACCTGGTGGTGCTGATGGTGAGGTGGAGAATTGATCCAGATTCATCTCATACATTTAATATCTTCAAATATCAGACTTATTGATCCACGTAATCATAAACAGCTGAGCTGCAGTATTCTAGATGTTCCTTTAATGGAATGTTACTGCTGAATCAGCAGAACCATGTTCTTATGTCATACTTTCATCTTCTAGTGATACAGAGGATAGAACCGATTGATTGGCCCAACCCAGTACAGGGCCGCCGAACCATTACCGACACCGGGCTAAGAAAGAAAACACAAACCCAGACTAGACCCTGAAGTAAAATAAAAAAGCTAAAACAGTACAGCTGGTTCAGACACACCAAACGACTCTGACCTTGGCCAGCCAGCCAGCTAACGGGAAGCTTGGTCCTGGAACTCCACCTGCAGAAGCGGAACGAAGAAAATGAATGACGAAGACCCCCCGGGGAGGCGGAGTGGAAGTAATTAATTACAAAAACAAATCTCCATGACCTGGATGTGCTCACCACCGTACTTGGTTCCAAACTATTAAAATATAATTGACTTACGAAATTAATGGGACCACCGACCTGTAAGAAGAACAGAAAAACAAAGGGTGGGGGGGGGGGGGGGGGGGCGTAACACACACAAACATTCTTAGTAGGAATCCTAGGAAGGTTTTATAAATGAGGCCCCAGGTCTACTGCAGTTGTTGGACAAACTGTGAGGGCAAAACATCATCATGATCTCAGAGGAGCTCAGTTCAGCAAATATGAGGTTGTGACTGGTTGCAGTGTGTCATCGACATGTTTGTATTTAGAGGTCTAAGTATCGAGAAATGTTGTCTGGAGCTCAAAACTAGAAACTCTCACTGCAGCAGAATAAAACTGTTTATTGTACATGGATTTGGGCTAATTCTTCAAGGGTATACCTCATACAATGTTACTCATCCCACAAATACTTATTTCTTACAAATATGGTGTCATTTATAATGGAAAGAATCCATCTTAACAATGGAAGATGTATTGCTAAGAAATACTGTTAAATCAAACAAATGATCGACATTTCATTTAATTTCTTGCATAGTTTACATTTACTCTTTCACCAGCAAGTACAAGTCAATTCAATTCAAATGTATTTGTATTGCGCCAAATATGTCACAGTGGTTTCTAGGCACTTCCACAGATAAAAACCAACAATTCCACATGAACAAGCTAAGAAGACAGTGGGAAGGAAAAACTCTCTTTTAACAGGAAGAAACCTGCAGAACCAGAGAGAGAGAGCGAGAGAGAGAGAGCGAGAGAGAGAAAGTTTTGGAAAAGATGGGCTATATTTGTATTGTGGTTTTGATTCTTTAAAAAAAATCAGTGTTCGATACCTGATTGGTTCCTGAGTTTTGATTTAGTTCAAAACTTGTTAAGTGCAATTTGTGTATAAGTTGTGTCAATACATTGAACAGATGACACATTCTATTCTAAAAGTAACTAAAAGTACTTTGGTACATTCATTTTTTATTTTAGTACTTGGAGTAAGTTACTCTTCCAAGTCTCGCTGTCAGGAGGAACGGCCTCCCCGATATGAACCCGAGTGGTGTTCTGTTATTGGACTTCTGTGCCAGTCACAGTTTGTCCATAACGAACACCATGTTGGAGCACAGGGGGGTCCATAAGTGCACATGGCACCAGGACACCCTAGGCCAGAGGTCAATGATAGACTTTGTGGTCGTGTCATCTGATCTCTGGCCGTGTGTCTTGGACACTCGGGTAAAGAGAGGGGCAGAGCCGTCAACTGATCACCACCTGGTGGTGAGTTGGATGTGCTGGACTGGGAGGAGGCCGGATAGACTCGGCAGGCCCAAACGTGTTATGAGGGTCTGCTGGGAACATCTGGCCGAGCCCTCCGTCCGCGCAGCCTTCAACTCCCACCTCCGGGAGAGCTTCTCACAGATCTGAGTGGACCATGTTCTCCACTTCCATTGTTGAAGCTGCTGCTCGGAGCTGTGGCCGCAGGGTCTATGGCGCCTTCCATTGTTGAAGCTGCTGCTCGGAGCTGTGGCCGCAGGGTCTATGGCGCCTGTCGTGGCGGCAATCCCCGAACCCGGTGGTGGCAACCGGAAGTAAGGGATGCCTTCAAGTTGAAGAAGGAGTCCTACCGGGCACTGTTAGCTCATAGGACTCCCGAGGCAATCGACAGGTACCGGCAGGCCAAGCGAGCCGCAGCCCGGGCTGTGGTGGAGGCAAAAACTCGGGTCTGGGAGGAGTTCGGAGAGGCCATGGAGGAAGAGTTTCGGTCAGCCCCGAGGAGATTCTGGCAAACGGTTTGCCAGTGGACGTCCACTGTAAACACCAACACTGTTTACCGTGGACGTGGGGAGCTGTTGACCTCAACTGGGGATGTCGTCGGGCGGTGGAAGGAATACTTCGAGGACCTCCTCAATCCCACCACCACGTCTTCCATTGAGGAAGCAGAGGCTGGGTTCTCAGAGGTGGACTCGTCCATTTCCCAAGCTGAAGTCACCGAGGTTGTTGTGAAGCTCCTCAGTGGCAAGGCACCGGGAGTGGATGAGATTCGCCCAGAGTTCCTTAAGTCTCTGGATGTGCAGGGACTGTCGTGGCTGACTCGTCTCTGCAACATCGCGTGGCGGGCGGGGACAGTACCTCTGGACTGGCAGACCGGGGTGGTGGTCCCTCTCTTCAAGAAGGGGGATCGGAGGGTGTGTTCCAACTACAGAGGGATCACACTCCTCAGCCTCCCCGGGAAAGTCTATTCCAGGGTACTGGAGAGGAGGGTCCGGCCGTTAGTCGAACCTCGGATCCAAGAGGAACAATGTGGTTTTCGTCCTGGTCGTGGAACACTGGACCAGCTCTATACCCTCCACCAGGTGCTTGAGGGTTCATGGGAGTTCGCCCAACCAGTCCACATGTGTTTTGTGGATCTGGAGAAGGTGTTCGACCGCATCCCCCAAGACGTCCTGTGGGGGGTGCTCCGGGAGTACGGAGTCCGGAGTCCGGGGTCCCTTTGTTAAGGACTGTTCGGTCCTTGTATTCCCGGAGCAGGAGTCTGGTTCGCATTGCCGGCAGTAAGTCGGACCTGTTCCCAGTGCACGTTGGCCTCTGGCAGGGGTGTCCTTTATCACCGGTTCTGTTCCTTATATATATGTATATATATATATTATATATATATATGGACAGAATTTCTAGGCACAGCCGGGGGCCGGAGGAGGTCCAGTTTGGTGACCACAGGATCTCATCTCTGCTATTTGCGGATGATGTGGTTCTGTTGGCCCCATCAAGCCTGGACCTTCAGCGTGCACTGACGCGGTTCGCAGCCGAGTGTGAAGCAGCTGGGATGAAGATCAGCACCTCTAAAACCGAGGCCATTGTTCTCGACCGGGAAAAAGGTGGCTTGCCCCCTCCAGGTCAGTGGAGTGCCCTTGTCACAGGTGGAGGAGTTCAAGTATCTTGGGGTCTTGTTCACGAGTGGGGGAAAGATGGAGCGTGAGATCGACAGGCGAATCGGTGCAGCGTCTGCAGTTATGTGGACGTTGTATCGGTCCGTCGTGGTGAAGAAGGAGCTGAGCCAAAAAGTGAAGCTCTCGATTTACCGGTCGATCTTCGTTCCTACCCTCACCTATGGTCATGAACTATGGGTCATGACCGAAAGAACGAGATCCCGGATACAAGCGGCTGAAATGAGCTTCCTCCGTCGGGTGGCTGGGCGTCACCCTTAGAGATAGGGTGAGGAGCTCAGTCACCCTTAGAGATAGGGTGAGGAGCTCAGTCACCAGGGAGGAGCTCGGAGTGGAGCCACTGCTCCTCCACATCGAGAGGAGCCAGCTGAGGTGGCTCGGGCATCTATTTCGGATGCCCCCCGGACACCTCCCGAGGGAGGTGTTCTGGGCATGTCCCTCCGGTAGGAGGCCTCGGGGCAGACCCAGGACACGCTGGAGGGACTATGTCTCTTTATGGCCTGGGAACACCTTGGGGTGCCACCGGAAGAGCTGGAGGAAGTGTCTTGGGCGAGGGAAGTCTGGGCAACTCTGCTCAGACTGCTGTCTCCGCGACCCGGCCCCGGATAAGCGGCAGAAAATGGATGGATGGATGGATGGATGGAGTAAGTTACTGATAACATTTACATAACATAACGGATTACAGTTTTCAAGTAACCTTCCCAACCCTGGACGTCACTAGGTGAAAGTGTGGTCCGATGATTGCCTTTCCTAACTCCATTTGGAAGCCTCCTAACACCTTTCCTTCACTCCCTTAAGAAGTCTCCTAAAGCCTTTCCTAACTCTTTTAGGAAGTCTCCTAACACCTTTCCTTAACTCTTTTAGGAAGCCTCCTAAAGCCTTTCTGAACTCTTTTAGGAAGTCTCCTAACACCTTTCCTTAACTCTTTTAGGAAGTCTCCTAACACCTTTCCTTAACTCCTTTAGGATGCCTCCTAAAGCCTTTCCTAACTCTTTTAGGAAGCCTCCTAAGCCTTTCCTAACTCTTTTAGGAAGTCTCCTAAAGCCTTTCCTAACTCTTTTAGGAAGTCTCCGAACACCTTTCCTTAACCCTGTGACGTCATCCACGGGGTTAAGGTATGTTGATACATAAGGAGTTCGGAGGGACTTTAAGGACGTTCCCCCTGTCAGCCTCCCTGCTGAACCTGGAGCTGCTTCCTGATGGGAGGAGCCTGAGAGCTGGACGCTCCACCTCTATTCTACTGGTAGCAACTGAGTCAGCCTCTCTATTGAACTTGGAGCTGCTTCCTAATGGGAGGATCTCTCCTGGTTCCTGTCGGGACTCTGGCTGCAGGATTTCGCACCAGTTGAAGACTTCTGAAGCTCTTGTAGGGACATGAACAAACCTATAGTGCAAGTGACACTATGTCAATTTTACACAGGATGCATCCTCAAAGTCATATTCCTTCTACTTGTTTGTTAAGGAAAATCAAATCAATGCTCTGTAGTAAAAAAGATAGTAGAAAGACATGGAACTAACAAAATGAAAGAAAAATGTGAATATGGGTGTCAAGATTTGTTTTTCAATGAGTACAATATAAAGAGTTAGGGGATTTAGATTTCTGCCTAAAGCTTGTACAAAACATTTCAGTACTTTCAGACAAATCTTGAAGGCTGATATGAAATAAAATCACAGGATTAGTAAATCCTAAAACATAAATAATCCACCTGCAGACTGATGTTGGGGTTTGTCACCTTAATTATAGAGTTATGAGTGAGTAAATAAGTCAATAAATAATGAAATGAATATACATAGTAATACTAGATAAATTACATATTTACAAATATTTTAATACATGTATACAATGTTAATATGTTTAATTGATTAGTCTATTTTCAGTTTAATGTGACATGTTTTATATTTAAATGAGTTATGGAAGCATTATTATCGCTCCATGTTGATGCTGTAAGAGTAACATTGTGTATTGTGTTCTTTCTTACTGTTGGAATCATTTCTGAGGATTTTGTCAGTTTTCCACTCAGTGCTTTGTGGCGGCATGTTTGTGTACTCTGCACTGGATGTGGTAAAAAACCCATAATGGATATATAGCTGCCTAATGGCGACTGAGTCCTGGGGATCGCTTTTGTTTGTAATGCAACTATTAATTAGCATTTCCCATATTACTGACTGTTTGGAAAAAGCTCCTGCCAAACTTATTATGTTTCCCCCCAGCATTAGTATTATAATAATTCTCTGATGAGGCAATATTGTAGCTTTTAATAGTCGGTGTTTACACCACATTTGGTGCCAGTAGACAAAAAGTAGAAACCGCTGATAATGATTGGTTCTGGCGACGGCGAATGCTTTTATGTAAATGCCTGTCCCTAAAATGTGACCTGGAAACAAAGGCAACTTAGTGGTGAGTGTGCAGCTAAATGCATTAGTGGATCAATTAAACACTAGTCTTCCTCGGCACAGGTTGCCATAGCAACTGACCTGCAAATGCAGCGGAAAAGCAGTGGAAATGGAGAGTGCGCACAGAAATCACTCATGTTACACACTTTCAATTTATCATGAGGACAAATAATTCTGCTCATGTGTGATTTATTACCACAGCACATAATGTGGTGCATATATTCATTATCACTGTTGTGTATTTAACCTCCATTTTGTAAAACAATAGGACAATTATGTTTCACTTAATTTCTCTCTCTCTCTCTCTCTCTATATATATATATATATATATATATATTCTGAGGAGCTGGAGAGGGCATGGAAGGTGAAGGTGACAGTAGTGCCCGTGGTAATCGGAGCACTCGGGGCAGTAACCCCCAAACTGGAGGAGTGGCTCCAGCAGATCCCTGGAACAACCTCGGACATCTCAGTCCAGAAAAGCTCAGTACAAAGATACTGCGCAGGACCCTCAAGCTCCCAGGCCTCTGGTAGAGGACCAGGACCCTCAAGCTCCCAGGCCTCTGGTAGAGGACCAGGACCCTCAAGCTCCCAGGCCTCTGGTAGAGGACCAGGACCCTCAAGCTCCCAGGCCTCTGGTAGAGGGCCCGAGATTGGAATAGAAAAACAGGTGACCGCCCGCAGAGGGCGAGAGGGGAAATGTGTATATATATATATATATATATATATATATATATATATATATATATATATGAATGGGATGAGTTTTCCACCTCTATTGATTACCTCTGTTCTATAGCTTTGATGCCACGGTTTACATCTGAGCTTTAACAACCCAAACCAGCCTCTCAGTCTGCAGTTGTCGACCTCCACAGGTGATTAAAAAAAATACCATGAGAGCTTCAGTATTCACACTTGCATTTCTTCTGGAAATGCAAACCTCTCGTTTAAAATAAGAATATTGGCATTTATGGCGAATCTTAGTAAATGTGTTCCGATGAATAAAGTGTGTTAAACTACATGGGCTAAAACAAACACATTTCTCAGTTTGTTTTGTGGGTGACCAACGCATGCAGAAAAGTGTTTCCGATTGAGGGTTTGATTCAATAGGTCTTGTAATATCTGAAATAATCTCTCACAATGTCAAATTTTTGAACCATAGCACATAACATGTATGACAATAAAGTTCACAAAAAACGTTGTGGGGTCCAGCTCAGAGAAGGCCTCAGACCACAATAACAGCATCTCTGATCTGCTTTTCAAAACATGTTAAAAAAACAGACACAATCATGGACAAAATAAAAGTTGTAAATTACATTGATCCTCAATGTTTGCAAACAATGAAAATGAATGACATTTTCTTGTGTTTTGGGGGTCTGTTTGCACAATAGCAGTGTTGGGATCCATTTCTTCCAGGCCCCATGGAGAGACAGCAGGAGGTGACGGAGGCCTGTTACTGCTCAATAGTTGTTCTGCTCATGCATAAGTAACAAACATGGCTGCCTGCAGTGGCCTGACTCCAGCTTCCTATTCCAGGTTTATCCGCCAGGGCTTGACATGAAGGATTTTGAACCAGACTCAGAGGAGAAGAAACCTGCAGAACCAGACTCAGAGGAGGAACTTGCAGAACTTGCTATTCCAATTGGAGAGTGAGCGGACAGAGGAGAGAAAAGGAGGACAGACGGATGAGAACCATTCGGTGAAGACGGCTCAGGCAGGAAGCTTCAGAACAACAACTTAATTTCCATTGTTGGAACACTAGCAGTGCAGGATGTAGAGCTGCAGAAGATAAAAGTGGTAAAGTGGTGATAAAAGCACAGCTTCAGCTGCTGCCATGGAGAAATAAAAGCTGCTGCTCCTCGACTCATCAACCTGGAGCAATGTTTTCATTTGTGAATGTTGAGTGACATGGCCCTGAAGCTGCTTCAGGCTTCAGACCTGAGCAGTCAGAGCAGCAAATCAGGTTAGATGGACAGGATTTTACTTCACAAGAAAGTTTAATGTTTTCACAAACCTCTTGGTAAGTTTGTATATGGTTTACATCACTGCAACATGCAACCTTTCACTTCCTACAAGCGGTCTGGTGGAAGCGGTCTTCCATATCAATCCCTATCATAAAATATCTGAGTAGTTCATCCACTGCTGGATGGCTGCCTATTGTCAGGACACACAACTGTGAATGAGTGAGTGAGTGAGTGAGTGAGTGAGTGAGTGAGTGAGTGAGTGAGTGAGTGAGT